>NW_005841953.1:3207510-3244963 GCF_000455745.1 Alligator sinensis
CTTTCATTTGAATTCATTGGTTAGTTGTAGTTTTCTACTACTTGGTTCGGTTGGTCTAATGCAGGGGTAGGCAAAATGCGGCCTGCCAGGCTATCCTATCTGGCCCATAGGGCCCCTAAAAAATTTAGAAAATTAATATTTATCTGCCCCAGCTGCCTGTCATGCGACCCTCGATGGCTTGCCAAAATTCAGTAAACAGCCCTCTGCCTAAAATAATTGCCCGCCCCTGGTCTAACAAGTCGCTTCTCAGTCTCTTGAAGGCTCAGATCAGGTGAAAGCTTGTTATGTATTTGGGGCCTGATTTCCTCTCCTCTGCCCAAAGGTGCTGAACTTACGCAGCTTGGTTGCTTCTGAAATTCAGGGGGTTATTTTTGTCTCAAAAAGAGAGAGAGAGAGAGACTCATTTACTCTAAAATCTTTACTGTGTCTTTTCCTGTGTTGCAGTTTTCCAGTTTGAGACTGAATTCTACATCAGTGGACTGGCACCTCTCTGCGACCAGCTTGTCGTACTGTCGTATGTAAAGGAGATTTCTGAGAAAACGGTAATTTATTTGGCATTACAGTTGCACTGCAGCACAAAACCATCTCTTGAGTTGGGTTTAAGCTAGGCACACAAATCTGATTATCTGTGAAGGGATTCGTAGGCAGCTTAGTCTGTAATGAACAATGGATAAAACTTTCCTGACCTATAAAATAAGGTCAAAAGAGGTTGCTTGGACTAATATATTTACCTTGTAGAGGCCCACTTTGCTTCCCACAAGGAACAAAGGGAACAAGACAGAGGATCTTCCCTGGATCTTCTCTCTCTCTCTCTCTTTTTTCCCTGGCATTCATATATGAGGAGAAATGGATTCATCCAGCTGTTATGGTGGGGGAGGGAGGGGGAGACCTTGCTGACACTATGCATTAGAAGAAATGAGAATAGTGAAGTTGATCAGCTCCAACAATAGGGGTCACTGTGGTCAGGGGTGGGGGAATTGCTGAAGCAGAAGCTCATTGTTCCTTTTGCCTCAGAGACATCTGTTTTGTGCACTGTGTCTTTTTATAAATAGGTAGAAATTGCAATTAGCAGCATTAATTCTTACCAGGAGAGAAACTGTCCTGTTTATATTTGATTTGGAACACAAAGTAAAAAAGGGAGAAGGTGAGGGGGAGGGTATCCTTGAGGCCTCAGCGTTAGAGTGGCAGATGCTCTTGATCATCTCTTTGATAGTATGTCTGCATTAGACAATCATCACTATAGTAACCTTAAGCAACTGGGTGCACGTGTTGCTAGGCAATGAAATGCTGTAGGCTCAAACCAACGCTCAAACCTATTGAAATCAATAGGGTTAGCTGCTAGCCCAACTGCAGGACATCAGATGATTATTTTTTTTATTTATTTATTTTAAGGAGAAAAATAATGTCTCCGCCACTTCTCCCAAGAGAGCTAGTGCAGTAGTTCCTCCAGAGAGAGAGAGAGAAAGAGAGTGAATGTATCTGGTAGAGAAAGTGAGGTAAATAAAGAAAAGGTCGGGCGAGGATTGAAATGCTGGTAAGCAAGGAATTGGAAGAATTGTTAATGAAAAAGTAGCATTAGAAAGGAGCTCGGATGAAGCAAGAGGTAATTGGGGAGAGTTGAAGAGATCCTGATGGCCTTGGGGAGCAAGGAGGCAAAGAGAATTTTGGGTAAAGCTATATACTTCATTAGAAGAGAGGTTTTAATGCATTTGCTTTTTATGTGTTTAAGACTAATGCGGATCATGTGAAAGGCACAGACCTAGTCAAACCTCTTCTGTTAGTAAAATCAGAATTATTTCTAACACAGAAATGGGGAGCAGTTGCAGTGAAGGTTTCCTCTGAGCCCTGTCTGTGCGCCTCTGTCTTGTACCAGGGAGGACTATCTCCAAGGATGTTAGGGTAGTTCAGTTTTATGGCTAATTAGTTTGGTCTCTTTGCTGAGATTGCTGGCAAGGCTGTCAGTTATTGCCAGTGATGCTCCTAGAGGAGTTCTGTTTTCTGTGAGCTAATGAGACCACCAGCTTATTTTATGACTGCCAAATAATAACTGCTGTTTGCTAAAAAAAAAAATGGTTGGATTTGAACTAATCATATAGGACAACCACTTTTTTTTTTGAAGTGTAACTTTCTGTTGGGATGGCTGAATCAAGAATGCTAGGGGTAAGTGACCTTTGAGATGTCAACAGCTGCTGAAAGGAGTAATGAGGGCAGTAAAAAACCGCATCTTTCATTGTTGGTTTCTTATTCATAACCAGTTCATTTAAGTGATTGCCATTGGCTTTTAAGAGTATGGCGATACCAAGTCAATAGTTTCCCTTCACCCAAAAGCTTTGAGAGGGCTTTGAGTAGTATGCTCCTGCTTCAGCTGGATTACACACTATGAAGCAAAAAACAAAGAATAGCTGTGTTAACATGTAGTTTTTGTAACGTAATAAGCAGTGTAAATTGTGAAGCGCAAAATTTCCACGTGAACATGTACGTTGAATGTTGTATTTGGTGAAAAGTAATTTTCTACAAAAATGTATACCCAGTATTTAGGGGAAAAAAACAAAACAAAACAAAACAACACCCCTCCCCACCCCCGAAAGGATATTGAGATATGTTTAAGTTAAAATTTCAAGGCAGATTTTTATTTCCTAATCTTCACTTGGCCCTGTTTTCCGGTCATAATATCAGAGCATTTACTCCACTCTTAGCATCACATAAATCTACTACAACACAGCGAAAGAGGCTATTAGCTAATTGTTTCTTATAGAGGTAATAGCTTCATATGTAGACACAACTGTAAGGCTAAGTTCCATACTGGCAATTTGAGCATGTTCATTTTTGATGATGTATCGTTTGCTGAAACCTCAATTGCAAAAGGATTGCATTTAAATCTCGGATGGCCATCAGTTGATATAAGGAAGACATATTGCATAGGATACAATTATTGTGGTTTCATTTTTCTCAGGAAACAGAGTGTTGTGCAAGACCTCGACTGGATATTATTCAGCCCCTTCCTGAATCTTTTGAAGAAATCTCTTCTGATGCTTTAACAGTAAGAGGATTCCAAGAAAACGAATGTAGGGATTATCATTTAGGTGAGCCATTCTAATATGTTTTTGTCATTTGGTTACAAACAGCCTTGCCTTCCTAGTTACTCTTGGAAAAATCAGAACATTGAATGTTATTGTTTGTAGTATACTCTTGCTTTTTTCTATGTCATTCTATGGTAGTCGTAGTTGTCCTATATACTGCAAAAATATGACTTAATATGCCAAGTTTGCTAACTAAAATTACAAAAATGTCAGGAAATATGTATGTTGTTATAACATTACCTGGATTTGTATGCATTGCATTCATTTGCCTGCATTGTACATCCTACATACCTTACTATTGGGACTATTTAATTATGCAGACATAAATGTTGCTATATATCTAACCAAATAATTGTACCAGAGGTACCAACACTCTCTTGCTTTTAGTTTGGTGATGTGATACCATTGGGTTAAAGGTTTCAGGCAAGCCATAAACTTGGCTAAATAATTGTAACCTGGATGTAGTGAATCAGCAAAGTGTTTAAAGGCTGGTAGCATAACTAATGCCAATCAACATGGCTTCAAAGAAAAATAGGGTTTGTTAACCTAACATAGTGTGTGGAAAAATTTTGGTTAGTGAATAAAGGTAACTGTGCTGACATTGACATAAACTCCTTCAAGGCATACAATATCTGCACAATATTCTCTGTAAGTCTTAAGTACTTATATGGCCCCCATTACCACAGTATTTTTGTGCCTTGCAATCTTTATCATTGTCACACTTTTGTGAAGTACTCATCCCCATTTTACAGATAAGGAATTTATACTAAAGTCAGCTATTTAAAAGTATTTTGGTGCCTGATTTCAATAGGCACTTTTGAAAATGTCACTATACACTTAGCTGTACAGGTATAGCTTGAGTGGCTTGAAAACTGTTGAATAAATTTCATAAAGTAAGTGTTGATAGGAAATCATCCAGTAGGTTGTTTTTGATGGGGTTCCCTTGTTCTTGGCTCGGTGATAATCAATATCTTTATCAGTGATCTGGGAAGAGATGTACAATTTCTCCTGTTACTTTTGACACGTGAAATGCGAAGTGATGGAATAGTAAATAATAAGAATAATTCAGTTGCCTTTTTTGAGCAACTGAGCAGAGTTGCAAGTTTTCAAGTTGCAGCAAGGGAGGTTTAGGTTGGATATTAGGAAAAACTTTCCCAATAGGAGGGTGGTGAAGCACTGGAACAAGTTACCTAGAGAGGTGGTCAAATCTCCATCCTTGGAGGTTTTTAAGGCCCAGCTTGACAAAACCCTGCCTGGATTGATCCTGCTTTGAGCAGGGGGTTGGACTAGATGACCTCCTGAGGTCCCTTCCAACCCTAACTTTCTATGCTTCTATGAGTTACTGAACAGGCTGGGTCATTTGATAAATGGCTTTCTTTAAACAACACGCATTTTAAAGCCAAATATAAAATCAAGCATCTAGCAGGGAAAAATGTAGATCTTGCTAACAGAATGAGGGATAGTACCTTGGCAAGTAGTGCCTCTGAAGAATTCAGGTTTGTGATAGACAACCAAATGATGAAGAGCTCTGTCATGTTGGCTAAGAGGACTAATGTGATACTCAAATATAGAAGTTGGAGAAATAGAAGCTAGGAAGTGGTATTTCTTCTGCATATGGAGACCATTGTGGGACTGCTCTGCTCTGCTCTGCTCTGCTCTGGGGTCTGCACTTTAAAGAAGACTGACTAGTTGGAAAAGATTTAAAAAATGGAAACCAAGAAAATTCAACTTCTCAACAAATGGAATTAGAACAGGAATTTTAATAAGTTTAAGCTTGATTGAGTTATCCAAACGGACTTATCAGCGCATCATGGCATGTCTAAAAATCATAATTTCTCAAAGGCTCCAATTTAGCAGATAGAAGAATAAAAATTTGTAATGGACAAAATTTGGTGCTAGACAAATTCAGAATAATGAGGCACACATTTTTAACAATGGGGGTGACTGTAACCATTGACAGAATATCCCTGAGAACGTGGTGGATTCTCTCATGTGAAATCTTGTAAGTGAAGACTGGATACTTTTCTAAAAGACCTACTGTAATTCAAACAGGTTATGGGCTTGATGCAAAATTACAGGTTGAAATTCTATAGCCTGCATTATGCGGATGAATAGTAATGGTCCCTTCTGGCTTTTCAAATCTATGAATCTGATTTTAAGCATCTTATCCAGAAGTACACTTTAAATCAAAGTGGATCTGCCAAACCTACACATAGATCATGCCCTTAAGCAACCAGAATGCAGCATACCCACTTCCAGTCTCCAGACCAGTTTGTTCCCATCAAGAGCATTGGACAGTCCGGCAGTCCCCATGGTTGTGCTTCACTATTCATCAAATGTTTTTGATTCATCAGTTGTGTATAAACGTTTTCTGATGGTTTCAAATGCAGTGTGAGAAACATTATTTAGACTATTGATAATATTGAGGGTTTCTGTTTACAAATGATTGGAAGTGTTTCTTTTCTGGCTTTGTAGTAAGAGTTTTACTTTGAACAGTCGTTGTCTATGGCTGGTTTAACCTCTAAGAAAAATTTTAGTCTAAGCTTACTCAAAATAAGGACTTGTACCAAAAGTGAATGCATTATACATATAACCTTAACTTATATCATTGCAAATGCATTGCTGTAATGATGTACCATGTCCCCAAGGGTTATGGCATCTATCATTTATGCTTTTGATGGTCTTGACCTTGATGGGGAGGATACATTTATTGCAGGGTATGTAGTATAATAGTCCCCTAAAAGTATAATAGTGTGTTTCTAAACCATCATAAAGTTTATACATAGTGGATGAATCAGAATTTGCAATAAGCTGTGGTGAGTTTTGAAAGCTATTTTACCATTTAAACCAGTTTTAATTTATTGGAAATACAGCATCCAAAATCATCATGTTCTGCTGGAGTAGCTTGCTTTCTTGCCAGCCTCTCTCTTTTCCCCTTCCCCCAAGGGTGTACTAAAATGCAAGGCTTTACTTCTGGAAAACATAATATAACAATAAAATTTCATATGCATTTTCAGAGTACTCGGAGGGCGAATCGCTCTTTTATATTATCAGTCCAAGAGATGTTGTTGTGGCAAAGGAACGGGACCAAGATGACCACATTGACTGGCTCCTGGAAAAGAAGAAATACGAAGTAATTTTTACAGTAGTGCCTTTAGTTTCTTGTGTCTGAAAGCTTGTGTGGCAGCAGTAAGCATTGGCCTTGCATGTGACTGAATAAGGCTTCTATTAAGTTAGTTACGCACAAGCATAATTGTTCACATGACCTAGTCTTGTTTGCAGTTAAGTTGATTGGGAATCTGCTAAATTATTTGTATTTGTATCCATCCAGATAAAGTAAAGGAGAGGAGATTTAGTGCAGCAGAATTCACCATTTTATTCCTGTGTTAGGGTTAGGTTCATGGCTCCTGGTTAGTTGTTGGAAACTGTCTCATAAGAAACAAGCAACACATTACTGTTTCAGCTGTTGGTGCCTAGTGTCATCTGACTTCCAAAGATGCAGACACCCACTGTGGTCATTCACTACAATGGGACGGATGGCACAAAGAACCTTTGAAAAATCTACACATTTACCATTAGATACCTAGATCCAATTTTTTTAAATAACATTTAAGAACCTACTGTTTGTCTTTACGTGGATCCTTTTAGTCAATATTAATACAACAGCCCAAGTTCTTTGGTTTCTGATGTCCCTGAGTGATACTTTAGAGAACTGTACAGAGAGCTTTAAAAGAAATTTTGCAACTTAACTTTTTTATTTACAGAATGCCCATGCTTTGGTGTGTATGTAGACTGCTTAGCACACCCCTGGAATATCAGAACTCAGTTCTGATGCAAGGAACTTAAAAACATCCATGCAAGGCTGTGGCTTCTGGGGAATGCATTCAAAATGGTGATTGTAGTTTTGTAGTTCATGCAAAACAGACTGGATCCCACAAGACTCAAGCACTTCCCAAGTACAGCTCTGTCTCTTGGACCCCTGGCGCACATTTTGTTTAATGGTACAATGGAATCTGATTCCTGATCCCAATAATCATGCTGCCTGCAATGCCACACGTGCTCAGGCTCTCTCCGTATTGGCAAGTTGAACGCTAAGGGCATGCACATGGGGTTGACAGTCAGCTAATTGTCAGCACCCACCCTAGAAAGTGTCAGGTCCTCCTCAGGTGGGGCTGTCAGCACAGACAATCAGCTGATTGTTGGCCCATACTCAGGCAGTCCTGGGTTTGAGACCTGAGGCCATCCAGGCTGGAGCCAACAATCAGTTGACTCTCAAAACCCCACAATGGGCAACACTGGCTGGGCTGCTCAGCACAGGGAACAGAGGCTTCTCCCCAACCCCTCCAGGAACATCTGCTGCCTGACATGAGTTTTATAGTCCTCAGCCAATGCTCTCCTGTGCCAGACAGCCTATCCAGAGATGCCCAGCACAGGGTTTAAAGTCTCCAGTGGGATAAGTCTATGCCCTGCCTTTCCACATTAGTGGGAGCCTCTTCTCCCCCATGCCAGGCAGCTCTAGTGTGAGGTTTAAAGTCCTCAATGGGGGAAGGCTTTCAGCTTCCCCCTCCCGCACCCTACCCCACCCCACCTCAGTCTGGGGCCAACAGTCAGCTGATTGTTGGTACTGGAGCCATTCCAGACCCTGGTGCAGTCTGGGTCCACAAACCAACAGTTCATTTTTAGTCCCCAGCCACACATTAACTTTAACTTTAAAGCACAATAGAAATGAATCAAAAATATTCTGAGCTATGTGGAACACTTTATGGCTAGTTCCCCATTTTATGGCACTTTAATTGGGTGCATGAGGAGTGCCTTTCCTAGTTATGCTGCGGTTAACACTTGAATTGCAGCATAAATGTAATAATGTATAATGGAGGCCTTGGTGAAAGCCCCCTGGCTACTAGTTGGTGACTGGCTTTTGTTATGTTTCATATTAAGGTTTAACTTTTCATATGCTGGTAAAAGAACTAGCTCTGTTGTGTATATTGGAAATAGGTAAATAAAGAGTTGCAAGTTCAACTTAATGAAATAAATCATTCTGACGAGAAGGGGGCATTTTTTGGTTGGTTGGTGTGGAGGATGGAATGGGGAAATGTACAAGATAAGCCCTTCTCAAGCTAATTTTTTCACCAATTGCTTTGCTAGTGGAGGATTTTTGTTTGAAAATAAGTCATTGGAACTGCATTTTATATTGTGCTATAGTCTTGATATTTGATCCTAATATACTAATGTGGAGTGAGCCCAGATGGAAACAAAAATAGTTCTTTTTGGTTGACTGCTTTTGTTTTGTGTATGAATTCAAAGCTGTTCATCCAACCATGGCATTAAAAATTCTAGTGCTTCAAACATAACACACAGAAAAAGAGTCTGATTTATGCAGTTCTAGAGCATCCTATATAGAAGTTTTGTGTATTTGACTTGTATATGCCGTTTTTCTATTCTGTGACTGTAGGAAGCATTGATGGCAGCTGAGATCAGTCAAAAGACCATGAAAAAGCATAAGATTTTGGTAAGTCTAAAAAAATTCCTCTTCAACCCAAAACAAGAAATAGCTCACGCTTTTTAGAACGTTAGGAGATGCTAAGAATATTGGTTATATATTTCTTCTGTATTAATCCAGACAATTGTTGTTAGGCACTCTCCCAGCTGAATCTGGTTTTGTGACATTAGCCTGAAAACAGAGCATCCGTGCTTAGAATTTGTAAGGCTACTGAGCTAACAGGGACAGTAAGCATAAAAATCGCACATTTCTAAGGAATTTATTTATTTTTGAATGTTGTTGTCTAAAGGAAAACAATATTGTAAGCAACTGAAAATCTGGCTGGGGGGGGGGGGGGGGGGATTTTAATTCTAATTGGGGGGGGGGTGAGTACGTTTCAGTCTGAATTTCTGCATTTGGCAGCACTTCGGGTAGGAATATCAAAGGAAACCTAAGGTTTCCACATCCTACTGAAATTCGGTTGAAACTGAACCAGGCCTTAACTGACTTTAAAATTTTTGAAAGTTTCAGTCTTTAACATAGTGTCACTGTTTGCCCTTGTATGGAACTTTTGCATAGCAATGAAAAGGATAGAGACATTTGTAGTAATAGGAAAACGTTGTTTTTAAATAACAAAAATCAGCATGGCTTTTAACTTCTTTTTTTTAACTGAGCTAGATGTAAAGCCTGTTCCTTTGGCTGTGAACTGAAATGCTGTATTTCAAAAACAAGTACAATGTAGTGATCGAGCTTTTAAATTTATAACCAGTTTTATAAGCAAACCCTGATCATTACAGAAACATATATTTCAAAAGTAAGCTAAAAGCTGTTTTACCTGCTTCAGCCATAGTCTAGAAGTCAGCTTTTCATCTCAAACTAAAGACATCACCAAAACCTCTCAAATTAAGTAGCTTATGCTTTAGCTTGCTTGTGATGCTTTCTAAAGAAATGAGGAATCCTGAAGACAGGTCCTAGCCAGGAAGTGGGAAGAAGAAATACTTTTTGTATGACTTGCAAAATGTGTTCTGTTGGGATGAAATTTAGTTAATCCTGTGCAGCCTCAGTTTTATTGGACTGTTGGGACCTGATGCAAAGTCTACTGAAATCAATAGAAGTATCATTTGATTTCTAGGGACTTTCAATCACGCCCTAAGTGGTTGAAGTCCTCTGGGGTTATGCAGCAAAATATGCTTGTTCTTTCTAGTGAGGGCAAAGGCATAAGGTTACTGGACAGAATGTTTTTTCCAGGGACTTCATAGAATGCTACAGTGACCACAGCCACTGTACACTACTAACCAAATGCAAGAACCACTCACTTTCAGCATAACTGTAGATCCTTTGCCACCTTCCCCTACTGCCCCCCATGCTACTTGCTACCTTAGCCTTAGCAGGGCCATTCTAAGATAGTGATGGATGAAAATTACCAGGGTGCAACATTTGTTTTTGTTCGGCATTGCAACGAAAATTTGCCCTTTTAGTATTTTGGGTTCAGAGAGAGATTGACAAACCTACCACAGAATAGCCAAGTGATGAGAGCACCCTTCTGAAATATGGTAGACCTGTGTTGAGGTCCCCTGTCTGTTTGGCTCTTCTCTTTTTTTACTTAAAAATATCACCCTACAGAAGCCTTCCCAATCAAAGTTTTTTTTAAGGTTTAGACAACAGTATTTTGTCAAAAAATTTCCAGGCATATCTCTGGTAGAGTCCTTCAGGTGGCAGGGGAGGCTCATGCATTGTTACTGCTTGGCTTAAGGTGTGCATTGAGCCTTGTATGTGAATCCCACAAGATAAAACAGTTTCTAGATTATTTGCTACATCTCAATATAAAGCTCTACATTGGGATAAATTCTTGAGTAGGGATTTATTATGTGAATTTACTAGGCAGACAGACCTTTAACTAATGGGGTTTGAATAGAAACAATATGATGAAAAATTTTTGGATAATAAATCCTACAACCTAGTTTCTTTTTCCTACTTCTATGTAATGGAATGAGTAGCTTGCTAAAACATCAGTAATTCCTCTATTTTATAGAGCAATGTATGTTCTCCCTAAAATATTGGCCCCCATATTGGGGTCAATATTTTAGTATCCTTGAACTAACTGACCCAGATACCAAATGCTCAGATAGATGCTTTGAGATGCCAGGACTTGGGGAAATAGCAGACATTTCCCATTATGGGAGAAATTGTGACCAGTTATTTACCGCAACGTTTTAACGTGAAGGTACGAGCTTAAAGTGAATATTTTGCTGCAATTTGATATACAGTCTACTATCCCTGTTTAAGAAAGGGAAATCCATGGAAACGAGGGTGAGTGGTTGACTTGACAAACCACAAAATGCATACGTGGCTGACATGATAGCTTATTATGTCAATAAAATACCTAAATTTCAGGCTGTTTGACTTGCCAAATAGATGGCTAATTGGTCTAACTTCTACTTTTTTGTTTTAGGATATAGGCTTAGCCTATATCAATCATCTAATGGAGAAAAGGGACTATGACTTGGCTGCTAGGTAATATATTTAAGATTTTTTTTTCAGTGTTGTTGAGGGCATTCGGGATGGGTGGGGTTACAGGGGTGGTTGTGAGTGTGTACAGTAGATCTTTAAAAAAAAAATGTCCTTATCTGTGAGGATGTCTGATATGAACATTTAAAATTCGCTACTTATATTTTTCATGACAGCTTGAAGGTAAAGCACCTCAGTAGTTTTAGCTACATTAGAAAGATTCATAATACATATTTTTTCAATATAAGATTTTATTCTTCTAAATCCAGTTAGACCCTTGAAGTTTAATCTGCTTGATCCACCCATTGTGGTTACATGCTTAGGTGATAATTCACAATAATACTGAGGATACCTGTATAGACCAAAATTTTTCAAACTTGGGTACTTAAAGCTAGGTACTTAAATCTATATTTAAGCACTTAAAATACTATCAGACCTCTTTTATTATTATTTTTTTTTTAGTTGTGTGTGGTTCTCAGTTACAGAGACTCAGGTACAGGGAACCTTTTATTTTTAGGTCCTGGATTAGCCATGGCTGAAGTCACAGTTAGGATGTTGCATTTTACCACCACATCTAGTAGGCTAGTGACCCCTTCTGGATAACCAAAGGAGTTGTTCTGATGTGCTTTAAAGGAAAATGTTTCTGGTACATCTTGTTTGGAGCAACGTTTACCAAAATGTAGGACTTTGAAAGGTGCTGTGGTGGGGGAAGATGGTACATGCTCACTTTTATTATTCACGCATGTAACTTTTTTTATTTGTAATTTCTCCTGATTTGTTATCCACAGAAAATGCCAGAAAATACTTGGCAAGAACACAGACCTCTGGGAATTTGAAGTTTACAAATTTAAAGAAATAGGGCAACTTAAGGTAGGTTAAATCCTATTTCTTAGCTGATGTTTCTTGTATAATACATCCTATACTTATTCTGCAGAGTCTGATGTTGACCAGCTGGGATGACAGAGCTCAAATCATTCAACCAGAATTTTAGTGTGCATACTCTTGCGTATGGTCCTAGTTTACTACTAAGCTGGTTTTAAAATCAAAACTAACCCCACCAATTAACAAAATCTGCAATAGTATGGTTGTTATAAGGGTGGATTTATTTTTAAAGAATATCAAGCCTTCTTTGAAATGGAATAGGTTTTTTTCCCCTTATGTCACACAGAAAATGGTAGCAGGGAAGGGAAACAGTCTGCCCCTTCTTGTATTTTGCCTCATATTGGCATGGAGAGACGGGTACAGAAAATACATTTGCTGTTGAGTCTCAGTGAATAAATTGCCCATGACATAAGGTAAAAATGTTGCCACTCCCAAATCAGTAGAAGCATAATGCATACTTTCTTTGATAATGTGTGCACATTTTATTTCTGAATTTTATATCTTCCTATTGAACCTCAATGAGCCTAAAAGGACATATTATTAAGATTTCACAGCATGTAGTCCCTTGCTGGTTTTGAGATGTTTAATTCTGTTCAAAAAGGGGAAGCATTTCAGCATATTAGACATTTCTAAAAAAACTGTAATTTCTCCTTTTGAGTGATTCCAGTGAGAGAACAACACTGTCTTATTTTTAAGAGTTCGTAGTGGTTCGGTGAACTCTGCCACACTGAAAGATAAAATCTCATATTTGTCTCTTTCTGTTTCAAACCAGTAAGGGACCTGAGGTGAAATGTTGATATATTCTTTTTTAGCCCTTTTGGGTTTATTTTCGTATTGGTTGTGAGTGTCTAGAGTAGATGTTTCTTCTCTCCACTTATGTCATCCAGCAGACTAAAATATAAAAATATTTGTGGGTTTGCTGCAAAAACCTCTCTGTTAAATTACTGCCTTTCTAAACAGTTGGTTGTTTTCACCGTTCTGAAAGCCAATTGTAGAAAAACATTAAGATGCAGTATGTTACATTATTCACCTTCAAGCTGCGGTTCCAGAATACTACTTTCTTCATTTCCTATTACAATCATATGGTCTTGCTCAGGTTGTCATGGTACCTGAGTGCTACAAAGAGTTAATGAACCCTTAATTGGTCTAAAAGGACTGATTTCTGAAATGTGTTATTTGTTCTCTTGCATACAGGTTCTCTTGTAATCCATGACCCAGCAAGCACATACTGGATAAAGCAGCTGAAGCACATTTTAACAGTAGTTGCTAATCTTTTAGAGGAAGCGTTGGTTGAGAGAGAGGCGCTTCTCAACTGTGCAAGATAAAGTAAAACATTTTAAAGCTAAGAACCAAAAACTGCTAGGTATTGCCATTATGCTGTCTACTGTCATGATTTTTATCCCTAATTTTAAAAGGGACATCACTTATAGAAATTCCCTCCATATATAGGGTGTCTTGAAATGCAATAAATGTTTCCAGTAAGGAAGAGTGTAACAGTGAGGATCAGGTTTAAAAATTCTTCCTCTGTGGAACAGAGTACACCAACCCTGCACTATTGAAGTCAGTGAGGTGGACTATGAATTGGGGCCCAAATATGAAGACACTTAGCTCCTAATGGAGTCTACTTCCAGAGTATCCTGATCATTTTACCAGAAAATCTGTGTGGTTGCCAAAGGTTGAAGCATAGTGTCTGACTCTCATGGTTTTCTGTGGCTGAGGGCAGTGGGCAGGGCTTCCTCAACAATGGATTTGATCTTATGGGTGTCCACAAAGCTGAAGAAGTTGTAGATCTGTATTCCTCTTTCATTCTTTTGTGTGATATTAACATCCTCACTCCTGGCTGGGGTCTCCCTGCATGTACTTGTACACACAAACACTCTCACACAAATCCCTGTATCTGCTTATCAACATTTGGAAACATTTTCAAAGAGTAGATTTGGTAGGTGTGGGGAGAGAGAAAGGGAAAAGCCATGCGATAATCTGATTTCCTGTAGTGGACTGAAATGGTACACGACTGGAGTACTAACGCATCCAAAGCTTGGAGCTACCTCATGGATTTCCTGCCTAAACCAGGGATTTTAAAAACACAGAATTGAGAGTGTTAGCAGCCAGGAGTTCAGCTTTGAACACGTGTTGGTTTCAAACAATTTAGGTGCTTTTGTGTCCCTGGCAACCACTGAGACCAAAATGCAAGAAGGAATAACACTTTCCTTTTGAAGAAGTAGTGTTAAAGCTCTTGCTACAGTTGGGCTTCAGAGAGAAGCAGTATTATTCCTTTTGTAGGTTGGCTTCAGCACTAAGGAATGGTCTGGACTGTTTTGCACAGAGGTGATATATATGTGCATCTTGGCCAAGAGTGACATGAAGGCTTATGGATTAGGCTTTTAAAATTAGAGGTCTAATTTAGGGGGCAGCTGAGGTGGGAGAAGGTGAGAATTGCAGTTTAAAATTGCCTCTACTTTCCCATTCTCCACTCTGAGTCTTGCTTCCCTGTCTTGTGACTTTCTAATTTCTCCATTACAAGGGGTCTCTGCATGGCACAACAATGTGCTGGGGTACACCAGCTTGCAGGACAGTGTCCCAAGTTCATTGTACTTAATAGTTCTAATTTAAAGTCTGTAATAAAAAGTAGAAGCTGTTGGTGGCCATTAAGAAACAAGCAACAGGTAGAAAAGCAGCCTTGCTCTAGTGCAGTGGGGGCCAACCTTCTTTGGCAGGTGTGCCACAATTTAGCTCTGCAACCTTCCTCTCCTTATCTGCTGCTCTGCTTTCTATTTCCAGTCCTGTCCTTTCTATCCAATTTGCTGCTTTGCTTTCTGCTTCCTGCTCTATCTGCTTTCTGTGCTGCCTGTTGCCCACTTCTCCCCCTTCCCTCCTGCTTTGGAGGCTGTGCGCACCATTTGTAGCACGTGTGCTACAGGTTGGCCACCCCTACTCTAGTGGAGTGGGGTAGGAGAGCTCTCCTTAGAGCAGAGGAGATTTTTTTTTAATCAGTCAAAAAGCACACATATCAAATCCATTCAAAGCTGTAAAGTGAGCGCGTGGCCTGGTGGTTTTTTTTGTTTAATAATGTTCATCCTTCTGCTATGAATTGCCTTTCAAAGGGAAAGGAGATTTTGTCTAAATCCCTCCAACAATTGTTTTATTGTAAACGTTATCAAAGCAGTTGTTGAGAACTGTCAAGTTAGGTTTTGATGAAAAATGATTACTCGTTTTTCCCATATTTCTGAACTATTCTGTCAGACACATTGAGTGTAATGACAGAAAGTTACCCCAGCGTAGGACAGCAGGGGAACATCTCTGGTGACTTGAACAAGATACTTGGCCTTCAGTCATGGACCACAAAGTCACAACACAGCAATGGTAAAAGTCCCACTGCTATAATAGCATCATCTAACATTTTGCTAGAGTAATAGTGCTTAATATCATGCTATGCTAGGATTATATAGTAAGAAGTGATTTTACCTCTAAAATGGGCTCCTCTGATTGTCAGGATGCTGTTACTTAAGAACACTTTTAAAGCAGCTTATTGAAACGTTCTGGTTTTGATAAAAAGGCCACCTACAGCAGCTTTTGATTGAAAGGCCATCTTCAAAGTCATAATCTGACTTTACAAGTTGTGTGCCAGAATTTTCCCTATGTCTGGATTTAGTTGTCATTTAGATAAATGTGAATGGTTAGTAAAGAAAAGCTCTTTATTGTGAGTAATTAATATACATTTATTTAAGTAGATTTTTATACAGTAAAACTTATATCTTGATTTATCTTTTAAATAGCCCAGGTCAATAAGGGTGGACTAAATAGTCACTCTTCCCAAAAGCTCAGAAACTTCTTTTTATTTAAAAAAAAAAAAAAAGAGAGAGAGAGAGAGTGTGAGATTTAATCCCCAACGCAATTAATTTTGGCGCACAACCCCCTTATAGTATAAAGAAATGCCTAGTAACACTGACTGACTTCCAATTCTATCTGTGTCTTATTGTTATGAAAATGCTCTTGGGTAGTAATAAATTCAGTTACGTGCTATTTTAAAGCTGAGTACAATATAGGACTATATTTCATAGTTTCTAGGGTCAGAAGGGACCTGGGCAGATCATCTAGTCCGACCCCCTGCCATGGCAGGAAAGAGTACTGGGGGTCAAACGACCCCAGCAAGATGGTCATCTAACCTCCTCTTAAAAACCCGCAGGGTGGGAGCCTGCACCACCTCACTTGGAAGCTGGTTCCAGACCCTAGCCGCCCTGACCGTGAAGTAGCGCCTCCTGATGTCCAACTTAAACCTTCCCTCCGCCAGCTTGTGACCGTTATTCCTGGTCACTCCTGGCAGCGCTCGGGGGAACAGGGACTCCCCCAGTGCCTGTTGATCCCCCCTGACTAGTTTATAGCAGGCCACAAGATCCCCCCTCAGCCTTCTCTTCTGGAGGCTGAACAGGTTCAGGTCCCGTAACCTTTCCTCATAGGACCTGCCCTGCTGTCCCTTGATCATGCGAGTGGCCCTCCTCTGGACCCTCTCGATGCTGTCCACATCCCTCTTAAAGTGCGGCTCCCAGAACTGGACGCAGTACTCCAGCTGCGGCCTGACCAGTGCCGCATAGAGGGGGAGGATCACCTCCTTGGTCCTGCTTGAAATGCATCTGGTGATCAAGCTGACCCTGATCAGAGAGGCAAGATCCTATAGCAAGAAATCTCTGGGTTTAAGTCCCATCAGAAGGATTGGTCCACTTCAGTCAATATCCCCAGCCTGGGCTGCAGCAAACACCCAGTGCCCCCCACATCTTGGTATCATCAGCAAATTTGAACAGGGTGCTTTGCACCCCCTCATCCAAATCACTGATGAAGATGTTGAACAGGACAGGCCCGAGGACCGAGCCCTGCAGGACCCCACTGCCCACGTCCTTCCAGGCCAAGAAGGACCCATCCACTATCACCCTCTGGGTGCGGCTCTGTAGCCAGTTGGCGACCCATTGGACTGTGTGGGTGTCTACGCCACAGTCCCCCAGTTTCCTAATGAGAACGGGGTGAGAGACAGTGTTGAAAGCCTTCCGGAAGTCCAGGAAGACTATATCCACTGCTACCTCTGCATCCAATGATTTAGTGACCTGATCGTAGAAGGCCACCAGGTTGGTCTGACATGACCTGCCGCTGATGAACCCGTGCTGGTTCCCCCTGAGCATGCATTTCCCTGCTGGCCCCTCCTGGATGTGTGCCAGAATAATTTTCTCGAACAGCTTGCCCAGGATCGATGTAAGACTGACTGGCCTATAGTTTCCCGGGTCCTCCTTCCTCCCCTTTTTGAAGATGGGAACCACGTTGGCCCTCTTCCAGTCCTCCGGCACCTCTCCAGAGCACCACGAGTGCTCATAAAGCTGCGCCAGGGGACTTGCAATGACCCCGGCCAGTTCCTTTAGAACTCTAGGGTGGAGATCATCCGGACCGGCTGACTTAAAAACATTTTATTTATCCATATTTAGAAATATGGAAATACTTGCAAGATAGTGAAGTCTGGTTTATTAGTCACCGGGATAACTAAGTCATCATTATAATCTTATTAGTCAGGGCAGCATTCAGTCTCTGCTAGAGTCCCATCAATTTGTACAAAAATCACCTTGACTAATGTGGCATCTGCTATCCCATATTTAATCATTGCCACTTGCATGTGCATAGAATTACGCTCATATTAATCAGTTCGTTAAAAAAGTACTGACCAATGCTATCCAGAGCCTCTGTCAAGTCAGCTGACACTTACAAAGCACTGGATACCCTTCAGCTTTTCTTGGCTCGTTAAGACACAGACAATCAACCACTCCATTTTTCTGAATTTATTTTCAGTTCTGGCAGTGAGTGCAAATTATAAATCTCTGGATTATGGTGCACATTCATCATTGAATGATGTAGTGGGATCTGATCCTTAGTCCCAACAGTTGCATCTCCTGCCATGCCACATGTATGTCAGGACGTACCATTTTGGGGTCAGAGATCCACTGACGCCATTACTACTTGCCTGTGCAAAGAGTGTCCAGGATTCCAGCTTCCCCTGAACTGGCGAACTGAAAGCTGGGTGCTCACAGCTTGGCTGAACCCAAGTGGTCCTGGGGGCAGGACTGAAATTTGGCTGATTGTTAGCCCCAGTCCTGGGGCTACACTGGGGCCAACTCCAGACTCTTGGGGCTGGGACTGAGTGTCAACTGATTGTTAGGACTGCATTGGAGTTTTGAGCCAACTCTATTTCCCCTGCCACATGTTCAATTTAAGGCATGATGGCAGTCAGCCACAAAAATGATATGCATCTTTTGGGCAATATTTTTATGGCTAGTTTTTTGGGCCATTCATTCCTTTAATGTTTGGCAGGGCTACTATTTATGGTGGGATTAACAGGTTAATCGTCTCTTAATTGTAACATCTGCCAGGAGCCTTCAGTTACTTTATTTCCTCATAATATTGTAATTCTGATGTAGTGAGTGAGTACTCTGAATTTTTATAAACAGAAATGCATATATTTACATATCTGTATAATCATGCAGTTTTCATAGCAAGTCACAGTGGGTACAGTTTGCGCTTGGAATTTTTGTAATAATTGTTTCCGTCTTATAAATGGCAAAACATCATTTTTTAGTTTGTATGGATATAAAATACAAAATACATCCAACAAAGTTGAAAATGGCTAATTCCTGGTAGTTAGAGAGGTAGTTAGCTATGTTAATCTGTAAGCAGATGGCAGAGCAGTGGGGTACCTTAGAGACTGAGTAATCCAGAGAGCCAGAGCTTTTATAGCCTACTGCACCAAGAAGAATGTGGAGAAGCTTGAAATAGCCCAGAAAAAAGTTGCTCATATGATTAGGGACCTGAAGAACAAGCTATACGAGGGAAGGCTGACAGATATGGGACTGTTCAACCTAGAAAAGAGAAGCCTTTGAGGTCATTTGGTGGCAGCTTATCTTATATTTGGTGGCATATATATCAGGGGTAAGCATCAGGGGTTAGGTGAACCACTATTCACCAGAGTGCCCTGGGGAAAACCAGAAGCAACTGTCATAAACTCCTAGAAGAAGGTTTCAGACTGGATATAAGGAAAAACTTCTACACAGTTCCTGTGACCAGACTCTGGAATAGACTCCCAGTGGGAGTGGTGCAGACACCTACCCTGGATATCTTCAAAAGGAGACTGGACGCACATCTTACTGGGGTTATTTGACCCCAGCAGTCTTTCTTGCTGAGAGCAGGGGGGCTGGACCTGATGATCTCACGAGGTCCCGTCCAGCCCTAAACTTCTGTGAATCAAATGATAGCCTACAAAAACTTATTTCTCTCTCTATGAGTTAGACTATAAGGTGCCACACTGTCCTGCCTTCTACTGGTAAATTAATTATGGGGAGTTTGTTGTTACCCAGTTCCCTTGGAATGAAAAATTAATCAGATTTTGCTACTTATATTGGAAGCACTTATTCATTTTGCTGGAATATTTGTACAAAAAGAATGCTTTAAATTTTGACCCTATGCTATTTTGTTACCTCTTGCAGGCAATTAGCCCTTATTTACCAAGACGGGATCCAATTTTGAAGCCTCTCATCTACGAAATGGTCCTTCATGAGTTTTTGGAAAGCGATTATGAGGTACTGATGCATCCACGTGTAATTGTCATTACTAGCAAAATACTGTGAAACTATCAGCAGATTCTCTATTGTAGTAAAAAAAAGAACATTAATGGTAAACTTAACAAGAATTAAAACAACAATACCAAACTGATTTTTTTTAATATATTCTGAAATGTTTTTCTGTATACCAAATGTAGCTTTGTATTATTGATACAAAGCTATTAAGCTGTGTTAGCCTGAAATCAGGCGGGAGGTAGGTCAGGTGGCCCCTTTCATACTGAATGGTTCAGAGAGACTTGAACTTCTGTGGACAAGAGCCTACTTTGTTAGGTGCTTTGTCAGAGGGTAGTGAGAATTGGGTTGGTTCATTCAGGGTTAAACTTTAAGTGATGCTAGCATATTTGTCTCCTTTACAAGCATGCAGAAGTAAGTTGTGACAAGACAACTGAATTATGCTCCCAAGCAGCAGATGCTCCTGGCATTTTGAAGTGGTTAAGTTTACCTGTGTCCATAGCTCAGTGATCGTTTTTTAAAGTGACTTCTTACCTTTCTAAATTCTCTAAATTCTCTCTTGTTTTCTCAAACTCTGGCAAACAGCACAAGATCTCTTGATCAAAAAGGAGCAAGAGCACTTTATAGAACTTTAAGAGAAGGAAAGAAAACTATACTGCAGAAATGATGTGTGACAGTGTATAGTTGATTGAACATGAGGTTGATCCGAGTTTGCTGCTTGGCATACAACTATATTTCTGTTGACAGTCTCCTCTGCTTTTAGGGCTTTGCAACGCTGATAAAAGAGTGGCCTGGAGACCTGTATAACAATGCCATCATAGTGCAAGCCGTGGTGGATCACCTGAAGAAAGATCCACAGAATAGGACCTTGCTCAGAACTCTTGCAGAGTTGTAAGTGCATTTTACACATGTCAGGCTCTAAGGGTGTTTATACACATGCTTGGGGCAGTGGGTGGGGGAGTGCTTTAATTACAGTGGCTCCAAAAGCTGATTTAATTAAAGCACCCGTAGCGTCATGTGTATCAGTGTCCCCGTGCTGAAAAATGGCGGCAGGGATACTTTAACTAAAGCTCATCGAATTAGCTTTAGGTAAAGGGCCCCTCTGCCATTTTTCAGCACAGGGATGCTGATTCATACGGTGCTGGAGTAATCTGGGGCATGGTAATTACCACGCTCCAGCGAACTTGTTTAATTGAGCCTGCTCCGATGCACTGCAATTGCAGCGAGTCAGAGAAGCCTCCCTGCCTGTGTATAGGCACCCCAAAGGTTTCTTTCTGCAGCAGTATTGTATTTGCCCTTATGTTAAAGTATTTGGCCACCTACCATAATAGAAGTAATTGCTGCTCTTAGCTTTCTGCACTATCAACCTTTTTTTTTTTTTTTTTTAAATTTCCGACTCCCCTATGTGGAAGGCAGTGTTTAACAGTTCTTCTCTCTTGCATTAGTTAAAGTACGTTAAAAATTAAACAGAAGAACTGTGAGGGAAGATTGGATTTTCCAGCTCCCTTTCCTCCTACCTCCCTGTTTTTTGTTGCCTTTTTTGTGGACAGTGTCTCTTCAAAAAATACATAGAAAGAAAATGAAGTGACATCTTCTTTCTCTTGAATTTCAGAAAGTGTTACAGTTGAGATATACAACAGGGTTGGAAATCTGTGATTAGAAAATGTCTAAAAAAAATGATTTGATAAGGCACACTTGGTCTATTGACATAGCCTTGCATCATTGACTCAGTCTGATATCCTGATAAAGAGGTACAACAGTCTGCAGTTCTGCCTCTAAAAAGAGGGAAAAAATCCTGTTGCTCAGTGACAACCCATTCCAATTATCTTAAGATGGTAGCACTGAATAGCTCTGGAAGGAGTTCTGCTTAGTCCTCTATATTTAGAATTAAAGGGCTTTGAAGAGAGAGGAAAAGTTGTAGGCTGACCTCATGACAGCATTAATAATTATTAATTTAATGACCAAAGCTATAAACAGATTTCCCAATGGCTTGCATTTCTTTTGAGAGATTTTTCCCCCTGAATAAAAGTGAAGCATTTCGACTGTCACACGTGTTTTTCCATTTATGTAATGTCTTGCCTTAGATCGCAGTATAACTTGATTTACTTTCAGATCATAACATGTCTTTTATCAGGTATACCTATGACCAGCGCTATGGGAAAGCCCTTGAAATTTACCTAACCTTGAGACACAAAGATGTTTTCCAGTTGATCCACAAGCACAATCTGTTCAGTTCTATCAGAGACAAAATTGTTCTCCTTATGGATTTTGATTCAGAGGTACAATGACTTTTAATGTTGCTTTTTACTCTTTCTGAGCAGTAAATATTTCAACAAGAAGGAATTGAATGTCTTTTAAAGAGTGTGTTGTGTCAAAGGTTTAGTATTCTGTCTAAACCCATTCTGAGGTTATGTGGAGAAGTCTACTAGACTGGCATTCTGGAGTTAAGAGAACCAAAAATAACTTCAGAACCTCAGCAGAACTACTTTTCTCAAATGATTGTAGTAGGTGTTCTGCCCTTCCTTGCAGCTGCATGTTATGTAATGAGCATCTCCCTTGGAGGGTGAACAGACTGAATCTAAAATCTCCCTTGTGATTCTGAAAATAAGCTTTTACCCTAAGATGCTTGCTGCATTTCCAAACAAATAGGAGCCCCAATCATACTAATGAGTTGTGTCCAAAGTAGTACGTTTTTAGAGGAGCAGATTTAATTGATCACACTTTATTGGGTATCCCCACTGCTTTTTCTTCTCAATAGTTGACTAATCTAGTATTAATCTATGTTTTGGAAATGAGGAAATAAGGAAAAGGTATAACACGTATGAAAATTATACAAATTCTGTCTCCAAACTGGATAAAACCCAAACAAAATAAGCTTTCTGTAGGGGATGTTATGAATGTGCTATTGATTTCTATTTCATGTGCAAACTTATGAAAGGTATTCTTAGAATATATAGTAGGTCTTCTTGAAAAGTACCAGTAGTGCCTATCCTCACAACACTGGCATTTTGCAGGCTGCTATTCAAATAAATTCAAATGAGAAATGGTGTATTTGTAATATCCATATGGTTATATTCCTATATGTGTTGTCTGTCTGTCTATCTTTGGTTAGACCCATTCTCAGTTGTGTTCCTTTTTCTGTTCCAGAAAGCAGTAGACATGCTTTTGGATAACGAAGCTAAAATTTCAGTGAGTATGCAAACCATTCCTGATACAGTAAGCTGAGTGCCTTCCCATACACATCTTTTGGTCCTATTGACATGGTAATAGCGACAGGTTTGCTCATCCATATCTTTTTTTTGCTTGTTTTTGTTTTCAGATTGATAAAGTTGTAGAAGAACTGGAAAACAGACCTGAACTACAACATGTGGTAAAGCTTAGTGGTTTTGGTTACTTTACTTTTGAGTTGAATAAACTTACTGGAGCTTTCTTAGCATATTTTTTATAAATATAGTTAGTGATTTAACATGCAAATTCCTAATCTGTGACAGGGAATAAAGGTATATACCACTGAAGTCTTACAGCCAAAGTTCAATTTTATGGGTGGTAGAGAGGCAGAATTACTGTTCCACTTTAACTTTGAGCTAAGAACATTCGTGGAATAATACATAATTTTAAAGTAAACTCCTTTTGATCACCTACTGTGGGACATCACATGTAGTTTTGAACTGTAAAGTATCCCTTCTTTCCCCCAAACATCTATCTGTTGTTTTTTTCCCATGTTCTTTGTTCTTCCCCCCATACAGTAATGAGGTTGGCTGATTTTTTTTTTCTTTGTTTACTTAAACGTTGGTTTAATATTTAGGATTATGCTTAGAAAAAGAGAGACACTTGCTTTTCCAAAGAGTGCAATGATTTTTTAAATTTGTTCAGAATTATATTGCTGTCTTTAAATACTTTGGGGGGAGGGCACTTGTCTTATCAACTTGTAGACAAAAGCAGGAGGGTTAAAAACCTTCATGTTGGCGGTGTCATTTGGATTGCATAATGGAGTGCTAATTATAGGAAATGCATGTATTCAGTGCAGTCTAGAATCAAAGAGCCTTATAAAATGAAGGGCGTTAACTGTGTGCCAACTTCTGAGAGGCGTGTGTCAGTTTTGAAGTGTTATGTCAAATTCATTTGGAATAAAAATTACATTTCAGATAATTTTTGACTAATTCATGTTTTCTTGAGGGGTGGAGCTTCTTCCACTCTGCAACTTATACTTTGAAATATTACTTTACAAACAATTAAATATTGATCCATAATCATCCAGTCAGTGCAGCTTATCCAAAGAAAATAGGAAACTTGCGGTGACATTTTTTTCTACGTTTTTTTTTTTTCTTTGAAGTCCAAAATGTACCAGTTCAAAGAATGTTGCACTGAGGAATAAAGTGTATGCTTTATCAAAGCACTGACAAAACTCCATTGCTTGGTAGAGCTTGCACTGGATACTGTGATGCTGGGGAGGGAGGGTGTTGTAGAAAGAACTAATTTTTTTTTTATTTTTATTTTTTTTTAAGAAAAAGGACTTGTGCTCTCATCCTTTTTGGATGTTTTGATGCAGTCTCAGGGAAATTACTGGCTGTGGTTTTACAATTTTGCATGAATGTATGCGTGCTTATTCTTTTTGTTTTTATAGTATTTGCACAAGCTTTTCAAAAGAGACCATCATAAAGGACAGAGATACCATGAGAAACAGATCAGCCTCTATGCTGAATATGATCGTCCAAACCTGCTCCCATTTCTCAGAGACAGCACACACTGTCCATTAGAAAAGGTAAGCCAAACAAAGATCTAAAACATGTCTACCTTGACTATATTTATCAGCATCTGGCTGAATTGCTAATTTTTGTGCTTGTGGTGTGCACATGTATGCAGGTATACCACTACCCTCTAGTGGATCAACATGGAATTGCTACTTTGCCACCTTTAGTCCTTTGCCTTTAAAATGATTCCTGACAGCTAGCAAAGAGTTTCTCCATTAGTTCAAATAGCAGAGTTTAGTGTGTTAATGGAGCGGTTCTCTGTGATTTGTGTGTAGCTTTATATATTGGCCATGGGATTCTGCATACATGCTGTAGGTAGCAATGGCTACAAGGAATCAAGTACCATATTTTCTTGTTTATAACATGTACATTTTCCTCCAAAATCAGCCCCCCAAAATTGCAACTTTTAAACAGGGAAGCTGATTTTTTCCCCCAAAATAGAAACACCCTGCTTTGATTCCACTTCCACAGTGCAGCAGCTCTTATATTACTAACTATTCAGGTAGCTAAGGGAGTCAGTTGACTTAATAGCTTGTTGTCTTTATGGCTTACCACTCCAAAGGTGTTAACAATCATCTCTCCTTTTTAATGATGTACCACTAATGTAGCCAACCTTTCTTGAGACAGTAAAACTGTCTGCTAATTCCTAGTTTCTTCTCCTATTTCACAGCTTTTTAGCTCTTTCCGAATAATTGGTTTCTATGGGTGGACTTATCTTTAACAATAGCTGGTACTTTAGTTAAGCAGGAAAAGGAGGGTGAAGTCTGCCGAAGATTAGGCTCCCTCTCTGCTCTCTACAAAAAATCTTTTTTCTTTATTCCACCTTTCAAAAACAAGGTGTATATTATAATCAGGAGTGTTATGTGATAAAGCACAGTGGGTGCATGTGCACATGCTACTAATGCATAGCAATAAACTCCAGAGCAATTTGAGCCAGAGTCAACTACTCCTGGGCACAGTGTTTACATGTGCGCCCAAGAGCACAGCAATGTGAGCTGGGGTGGAGCAGCCCCGGGCTGGCAGGTGGTATTGGGAGTCAGCTCTGGGCTCCAGGTGGTGGCATCAGGCAGAGGAGTGACTGGCAGGACACAGGGGTCTGACCCCCAGCTGGCTGGGCTGACAAGGCACAATTTGTGCCTGGCAGTCGCTGTCTACACATGCATTTGGTCACAATGACCCTGTTGTACTGTCAGGGACAGTTGTATCTTACAGCAGAGTTAATTAGCTTGCTGTGTCCTAATATTATTGCACATCTAGGTGGTGATGCTTTACTGCAGATCTAATTGGTCAATTCCGCAGTAAAGTGCATGTGTAGATGTACCCAGTATATTGTAAAGTTTTGGGCCAAGATTAACATTTTACTCTTAAAAGTAAGACAACTAAATTATAAGGAGATTCAGAAGCTAATGGCAGTTTGGAAATAAAACCATTTTGTGTGCAATGATCACTTCTCTGCATAGTTGTAAATGATGGGTATGTTTGACCATGCAACTGTCATTGTTCACTGCTGCTGTGTAGTTTCCCACCGTCGCAGACATTCAGCATGGGCAGCCATTTTGCTGTTAGTTTCTGATATGCCCTCTGCCCTCATACTATAACATAGCTGCATTTGGATATACAGGTTTCCCTGGCTTTATACTGTACACGCGTTCCTGGAAAACAGCATATAACTCAAATTCACATAAAGGGAACCCTCTTTACAATGTAACAAATAGGGATACATTCCAAGACCTTGACTGTACTGACCCCCAGATCCATTTCTACCACTTTTACAAGACAATTTTGGTACTCGCCAACAGCAGACAGTACACACAAGCACAGGGCACTATCATAATGGGGATGGTGACTACAGAAACACGAGTTGTAGACAATGAGCGAGGAGCACAGATCCACACAAGAAACTGTATTTTGGTGTGTATCACTCCCACAATGCACTGCACAAAGCAGCTGCCTGCGGGCTTCTGCCACACTGATCGCATAAGAGTGAATTTACCTCGCATGTAACAAATTTTTGGTATAAAAATGGTCATCACATAAGAGCAAGTTCGCACATACAGAACCCACATAAAGCAAGAGAAGCCTGTAATTAGTTTTTGCAAATATGTGAAACTGTGGGTTTGACGCACATCTGGGAGCCCTTGGACTTAAAGGAGCTAAACCAAAAAATCACATTAATGTTCAGATGAAGTGTGCACACCTGCCTCCAGTCTTTTACTTCCTGACTGGATCTTGGCAATGAAGCATTAGATTTTGATGCCCAGGGCAAAGCTCAGAGCTGCTGCATGAGAAAAGCTAACAGTCCTAACTTAGGATTCTGACTGATTTGCATGACTGTGGTTAAGAGGAGATAGGCCGTGGAAGCTTTATTTGAATAAATAAGCTATTCTCTTTTTCACCCTACAGAGATGCAAAATAGCCCTGCGTTAGTGTATATATTCCACAGTCCTTTAGCCGCAATGACTTTATGAGAGTTTTCAGAGAAAAAAACAAAGGGAGCTTGTGGATGCTGAGAGTGTTGGCTGAGGTTGTTCACTGGAGACTATGCTTGTACTGCTTCATTATGCCTCACTTTTTTGAAGGAAAATCTATGGCTAAATTTAATCCTGAACAGATTCCCTGAATAAGGGTTTAAAATTCAATTATAGGCTATTTCTTCAGTTTGATTCGTATTTGTAGCATTTCCATAGAACTAGATCTTTTTATTTTTCTTACGTAGACCACATAAAAAAAAATGTATTACTGCTTTTTTGTCAAACATCTTGGCCTAGAGTTTTAGTTCCGAGTAATGTACAGTATCTGAATCACCAGTGTCTATTGGCTTATATATTCAGGAGGTCTCGAAACCCTAAAAACATTCATGGACATACAATAGCTAGAGGCATGTGTGCTGTGATGACCAGAAGTTCAAAGGTTTACTTCACTAAGCGTATTACTATAAGCTTGTCTTCTACCAATTTGTGCGAATAATCATTTGATAGAACAGATTTTATTGCGGCACCAAACGGACTCTCGTAGCTAACTGAATGGTCTACATTTTTTATGACTTTTTAAAGAATACATTTAAATTAAATTCTTCAGAGAAGGCTGTCAAGGCATATTCCGTTAATAAACCACATTTGGGGAAATTTGTATTAATTCACTCGCTTTAAATAACATACAAATATCTGTGTCCATAAAAGCTTATGGCAGATGGATTCTTTTTAATACCCTGTTTCTCTGCCACATATTTATTTCACTAAGGGGAATTTAGCTTGATCAATGCTATGCTGCTTTGATCAGTGATAAGTAATTTTTTTTTTTTTTTTTTACTTAAGAGGCTGTTGCTTTCTTCAGGACCAAGTGGTAGGATTAATCTGTAATGTTTCCTGATACATCTGAGATAGAAAAAGCCTTAGGAACCCCCAGTACTCCACAAACATTCCCTAACAAAAACACAAAACACTCTGAGGCCAGTGAATATTTTTATACTTGTGCTATAAAAGCCCTGGTAGCTTTTAAATGACTTGCACAAAGAAACATGGTTATTTCAGGTTTGCCGGTTAAACAACGCTAAACTCCTTATCATGGATTTTAATCGCTGGACCACATTCCTTTGTGGCATTGTGGTAGCATCTACTTAATCCTTTCCTCTACTCTGCCCAAACAAAAAATAAGTATGGCACCTAGGTGGACTACTGGCTTGCTTGAGATGAAAGAAGTCTTTGTCATGTACTTAGCGGGGCAAAGATTTTACCATTTTCTCTAAATGGCTGTCGCAGCCACCCAGCTCTTAGCATGTGTAGACACGAAGTTATCCAACCTGCACTGTTCTTGCTTTGCTTTCATACACATTCCCTCCTTCCTGTGGCATCCCTCCCCCCTTCCTTTTGGTCAGTTAGGTCTTGTCTACCTTGAGATGCTCCCCAGTAGCATAATCATGCACACCGTACTGCTCTTGGTGAGCTGCTTCCTAAATTGAAAACAGTGTAGCTGCAGCAGGAGGGCAAATTGGCAGAGTTAACACACCTGATGTACCCTCAGGGAGTTATCTTGCTTCTGATTTAAGGAAGCAGTGTTCCCAGAGTAGCACAGCATGCTTGAGAAGGCTGGTATGGAACATAGATTTTTGCTGTGTGGATATGGCCTGAGCAGCCTTGGGAAATGTTTCTGAGAATTGCAGCACTGTAAAGTTTGAAGTTGTTTAACCAAAAATTTCGACAATAACTTATCTCCAAAGTAGTTTTCTAGTTCCAGAAACAGCCAGGACACTCCAAGAATACATCTTCTCTATTAAAGAAAACTGTGTTTACTCTGATCCTCCACTTGACACATTGTTGCAGGAGCTAAATATCTATATGCAAAGCTATGTACAAGATGGATGGCATTTCCTAACCCTTGAGGGTGATTTTTAAGTCAGCCACAGCCAGGTTTTCATTTCTATACATGCAAAACATTTTCACGTAAGTTTTGTGCGCTGTTGCTTACGTGCGTAAATTGGTGATGCCCAACCAGGACGCTGTGGCATTCTGGCATGCTTACAGATCCTTTCAAAGGTGCCATGGGGTGCCATGTAATGTTATTACTGTTAAGTGGCCAAACATGATTCACGAGATAAATCCAGAGATTTCAGATTGGAATTCATAGTTTCAAAATCATCCTGACTTGTTGTGGTCCGAGTTCTTTGCAACAGAAGAATTGCTCTAGTACATAAAATGAGTGAAAAGTAAGCGCTGGCGTTTTCTGAGGGGTGCCTTATGTCTAACAAGAAATACCTCGCATCTGACAAGGGATACCTCAACTCTAACAAGGTTGAGAACCATCAGCCTAAATGAAAAGGTTTGCATTGAGAGAGAGTGTGCATTCATGGGGTGGGGGGTGAGTGGATGGGCAGAAGAGGGGGTGTGTGTGTGTACGTGTGTGTACATGCCTACTCAAGTGAGGTTTTTTTCCATGCACATCTTGTCACACATTGCAGTTACAATAGTGTAGTCAAAGACAATGTGGAAATCGTGGGGGTACAAGTTTTGGAGGCTTTGCCCTCCAGTACTATTCCAGAGGTGGAAAGTAATGGAAACGGGAAGAGTGCTGCATGTGGGCAGTGCAATCCTGGCTTTTAAGTCAAAGCAAAAGAGAGAACTGCATTGTAATGAAAATCCCTTCATCTCCAAAATTGTTTACATTTTCTACATATGTTTTGATCGGAAAGAAGATGGAGAAAAGGGAAATGACCAAGGCAGAAAATATACAGTCAGTACCTGTTTTCAGTAACAATTTCTAAGGGCAGTGATGGCCTACCACCAACATTTCACCAGGGAACATTTTCCCTAGAATGTATTCAAATGACACTTCCTATAACAGCAGTGAGCACCTAGCTGTAATATACAACCACGACACTGACACATTGCTACTAACAGGTGTCAGTAGGTTTCATTATTGAATTTGCCATCACTGATGCATCTGCAATTATGCTTGTCCCACCTTTAGCCCTTCAGATGTGAAAAGAACAACAATATGCAATTTCCCAGTACTTTTCTGTTCCATTTAAGCAGCTTTGAATATCACACATAAATTGTACAAACATATTGATTCATAGCATATAATGATATGCTGGCCAAACAGAAATTTCTTTAATAAAAACAACTTTTAGGCCAAGGCACTCTTATTCCTGTGCAATTTCAGATATGTGTTTTTATCAAAGAAACTGGGAGAGAAGTATTTTTGTTCTCTGTTTTCCCTCTAGAGGGAGCATTGCAGGCAAGTTCTGGAAATACTGAATGCCTGTGTTTTGTTTTCTTGTTTGGGGTTTTTGGGGTTTGTTTTGAGTATTTTTTTTTCCCCCCCTTGTGGTTCATTTCTCAGTGAAAAAGACTGTCAGCTGCATTGGTGAACCCTTATTCCGCCCCCTCCTTCTCTGTCTCTGTCTCTCTCTCTCGGAACTAAATTCCTAGCTGGCTTCTGTTTTATTGTAGCTCCCCACTGACATATGTGCTTACTGCACCCTTTTACGCAAGCAGAGACGTTGGCTATCCTGCTGTAAACTGAATAAACTTCTACTGGTTCATCCTCTACCCCTTTCTCTGAAAGGGTGAAAGAACATCTTATTTTTATATGCTTGTCTCTTGTTATGGCTTACTTTTTTTAATTCATTCAATCAATTTCAAATATATTCCCTTTTGCCTCCTTTTACATATGTACTTGCAATTGTGTTCTCTTCTTTCTGCCTGCTGATTAGTGCCAGTAACTTTCTTTAGTCCTGGGTATAGAAGAGAAGAAGCTGCTACTTCTCTTAGTTGACCCTTAGGAAAACTTAGTGTTAGTAACTTATAGCCAGTACCTTACTTTTCATACGTCAGTGGCTGCCAAATGTGGTAGATGGAGAGTCTGCTGGTTCTATTACATGTATCCAGCAGCTGAACTGCACAGAAGTCCTTAAGTAGTAGTAATAGTAATACTTGTATGTCTTCATTAGTATTTACTTTTCCACACAAGCCTTTGGACTTTGGAGGTCAAGGGAGGGGAAAGGACCCTGAGAGAATCTCTGTATTAAGGTATGGTCTATGTAAGGGGGTAGGATGATTTGGATGATGCCTGTCCCTGACGTGAGTTTGAGAAGATGTTCCTCGTTCTGAATCCTTGGCATAATACTGACTGAAATATGAACAGCCAACCCCTGGAAACCCCCAGATTAATGAAAATGAATCATTGGGAAAGACATGTCAAAAATATTCTTCCTTTAATTAATTTCCATGGATCCACCAGTGTGCATTGGAGAGCTATGCTGTTTTGCAGCTGGGTAATGAATCTTCAGAGAAAAGTGTCTTTTGGCCTTTAACTTTTTTTTTTTAAATACATTTAATGTCATGGTTCTCCATCTTCACTATTTTCCTCCCTCTACAATTTAAGGCTCTTGAGATCTGCCAGCAGAGGAACTTTGTAGAAGAGACAGTCTATCTTTTAAGTAAGTAACTTCTTTTACAATAACTTGCATTGCATTTTTAATCTTGTCACAAAGTTATGTTGGAGAACCATGTGATGCATTGGATATGGTCATTTTACATGTTTATTCTCCTAGAAACACAGTTGTTATGTAATCAATAGAACTGTCTAACATGATTTAATAAAATACTGGATTATTTATTGTGTTTCACATCATGAATGGAATACTGTACCTGCTTTAAAACAGAACAAGCTCTAGGAGAAGCAAGGCTCTGTCTGATTTTCTGCCCTCCCCAGCTCATTTCTTTGTTTTGCTTGCATCCTTGGAACCTTTAATTCCTGCACCTGTCCTGCAGGGAAAATTGGTGGTTTTATTTTTATAACATGTTTTTGTTGAATAAATCCAGTTTCCTCAGCAGCGAAGGGACCCCGCTTCAGGATGGAAGGAATGATAAGGCGTTGGGTTTGTGCATGTGTGTACCTGGACTGTGGTACATAGAACAGAAAGCAATGTCACGGTTTACCTGAAATAATAGGGAAGATATGGTGCAATTGGCCATAGAGAGGAAACTCTGCATTCAGAAAAGATTCATAGTGGGTTTACACAATACAATGGATGGTTCAGTCCATGGTAATCCAAGTATTTTATAGTCATTGCAATTCAGTTTTGCTTGGGTATCTGAATTTCTTCATTGCTGGCTTTAATTTTCAAGAATTGAGGTGCAAGGAGGGTAGGAGGGGATTGAGAGTAAATAACACTGATTTCCTGCAGAGCAATAACATGTTTGTGCAAGCCCTGTCGCATTTAAGAGAGGCCACAGGTGTTCAGGGGAATTAGAGTAGATAATTTCAACTGTGATAAAGTCTGTAATGAAGGGTGTTTAAAACAAGGCTTGACCATCATGCACAGACCATCGTAACAAGGACAGTTAAGTTTTGATATTTTTTTTTTTCAAGTTGGGTGACTAGAACACGTTTAAATCAGTGGGAGCTATGGATGTTCAGCATCAAGCCCATTTCTACTGAATTTGTGTGTGTGTGTGTGTACGTACATGCACACACACACACATGCACACTCACTCTCTCTCTCTTAGTGCATGTGTGTGTGAGTAATAGTTTATATAAAGTGATAGTTCACAAAACAAAACAACTCCCTCTGCTCTCTTATAGCCCTGATTCAGCAAAGCACTAAAGCATGCACTCTGTATCCCTTTGATTGAACCAGGGTTTGAGCAAATGGTTAAAGCATAGCTTGAATATAAGAAGGAAGTGAGGCCTCTGCTGAAGTGCTTGCATGAATTAGGCTCTAAGACTTCACCCTACGTTCATTAATTAACCAGGAAAATTATCAGCAATACAGATTCATATCAAGGGATGGTTTTCGGTATAGCTTAAAATTTAATTTCCTTATTTTTTCCCTCTAGGCAGAATGGGTAATAGCCGCAGTGCCCTGAAGATGATAATGGAGGAATTGCACGATGTAGATAAGGCTATTGAATTTGCCAAGGAGCAAGATGATGGAGAACTGTGGGAAGATCTCATTTTATATTCCATCGACAAACCACGTAAGCAAAAGAGGCTCCAGGTCATGCTGTGTGGGGTAAAGTGCTGCAGTAGAAGACTGTTAGGAGTTAAACTGTTATTGTGCATGGCAAAAAGGATATATTCACATTGTTTTGGGAACTGTGCCAGATTGCATAGTGCAGCAGGGTATATTGTAGTGTAATAATTTTTAATGCTGAGGAAAAAGAATCCTCCAGTATCACAGTGCCTGAAGGTAATAAAAGGCAAATGCCACACTATTTGGTGCCTGGCAGTATGTATATTGTTACCTACAGAACTTCATGAAATAATATATCTCTTTCAAGTTTATATCAAGTGAGACTATATTTTATCTCCTCAAAATTGACTTTCAGACTACGTTGTTAGGAAGTTATAGCTTTTGCATGCAGTATATATACAGGAGAGGTGGCATATAAATTCTCAACTGTCAAAGTAATGATCATCCTAGAGCTTTTGGCTTTTTTTTTTTTAATCAGATTAATTATGCTAGATTCTTTTATATCTGTTTTTTGTCTCTTCTCTCCCTGTCTTCCCCTCTCCTCCCCAGCCCTCCAAATTGGGTGCAAACAGAAGGTCTATTAGCTTACTGTGTGTCAAATGCCTACCTGTGTCTACCTGCCTTCCCCATTCATCTGCTCCTGGTTTAGGGTACGCATCATGTATTAATGAGGAGATAGAGCATTTGTAAAATGCTTTATGCTATATAACTTTGCTCCTCTTCTGGGACACCAAAGATTATAGAACTGTTTCTCTTTTCCGCCAGAGCCCAGATGGGTGACAGAATTAGCATAGCAACATTTAGCCACAGTTCAGACCAGATCTGAAGTCCTTACCTGTTCTTAGACCCTGTACACAGTACATTTATGCTGCGATTAACATTTTAATCACAGGATAAATGACAAGACTACTACATGTCCGTCCAATTTAAGGAGCCATAAAATGGGAAACTACCCATAAAATTGTTCCTCATATAATGCAGAACAGTTTTGTAGCTGGTTTGTATGGCACCTTAAATTGAACATCAGTTGATTGTCAGCTCAAATCCGAAACTGGCCTGAGTGCAGTCCTTGTCAAGCCGATAATCTGTTCCGAAGTGCTCTGGTGGCCCGGTTCCATGGCCTGAGCTGATAATCAGCTGATTGTCTGCTCCAGACCTGTGGGCACCCACTTTCAGTTTGCCACTGCTGGGATTAAGATCTTGGGATCCCTTTGCACTGGCAGGTAGGGTACGATTGGGATCTGATCCCATGCATGTGTGGCATAGCAGGAAGCCCAGTTTTTTGGATTGGGGATCAGCTCCCATAGTGCATTTAAATTTAATATCTGTCTTAACCTGTTAAAGATGAATTTGGTATTCTCAAGTAGTGTGCTTGATCCATATTGAAAAGAAAATCATTGTTGATCATGACACTAGTTTGGCGCACACACTTTTGATCTCAGGAGATTAGTCTTTAAAGATTATGGCTATCCGAAAACTGTATACTTACTGGGCAGGGCAACCATTCATTGCATAGCTTCAGACATGCTACCCCTACATAACTAGAAGTAGTGTACCCATGTTTACGCAATACTAGGGGAGAGGGATAGACTATTTTGGTACTGCCACTCAGCAGTGCTAATGAATGCATTGTCACAGATCTCGCTCCCCCGCTGTCAGTTGGATTGCAGGATTAGTGCACATGAAGTAACGTGGTGTGTTTTGAGGTTACTAGCGCTCGGTAGATTAAGTTTGTAGCTAGTGTTCTGCATTCTCAGATTTTATTTAAAAAAAAAAAAAAAAAATCCGGAAATTTTTTCAGTGTTCATCTTCGAAACATAAAAACTGGGATGAAATCAAAATGAAAGGAAGAAAAAGAAAATCAGTTTAAATCAGGGAAAAATTGGTGGTCAGGGAGGAAGGGAATAAAACTGGGACTAGGGAAGGGGTGGGGGAAGGGGCATGGCACAGCCCGTTGGCCACTTCCAGGTCTGCAGCAGGGAGCAAAGCGAGGGGAGCTGTCAGTGGGTGCAGGGCGGGGGGGGTACAGCTCTTGCTGCTACATGCCCCCCAGGAGGGCTGTGGGCTGGGGGGCCTGTGCTGGGCTCTTTCCAGGGGGCACGTGCCCCTGGATCAATGACAGGAAGCACGTGGTACTGTGCCCTGCCTTTCTTCCCTGGCTGCATTTGTGCTCCTCTCCCCTGGTGCAGCAGCCTGCTGCTGGGCTACCCTGGCATTTGGGGGAGGGGGAATGGGACATGGCTGAATGTGGAGTTGGGGGACCCAACCCTGGCACCGGCACCTCCCACCCCACCTGGGGTTAGAGCTGGGAGCCCCATGCCCCCAGGCAGCGTCTCCAGCCACCCTCCCCTGACCCCCACATAGCCACCACCACCCGATGGCCCTCATATCGCATGCGGCCACCGCTGCCGCCCCCCTTCCCCCCAACATCTGGCCAGAAACCTGTCCCTCAGGTAACTGGCACTTTTAGCTTACCAGCACCACCCATTTTTCAGTTCAAATCCCTGTTAACTGGCCATTCCCCACTCATGCTGGTTAACAGGGATTTGAACTGAAAAACAGGTGTAAATCAGTAAAAACTGAATGACTTAAAAAAATCAGGGAATTTATCAGTGAAAATTGGTAAAAACGGAGAATGCGGAACACTATTTGTAGTGTACCCGTGGCCTAAATTATCAGGAGCTGGATTGGAGGAAAAACCTCGAGCTCAGCTTCTAGAATTTTATCTGCCTTCTCAGCCTGCACAGTCAGTTAGGTGGTCTTGCTCTGTTACTTGGGCCAGGACGGAGATACTGTGTCTCAAATTACTCTCCTCTCCTTATTCCATGTAGCCAGTTGGTTGACCAAAAATTCAGAGCGGGGATGGAGGAAAAACACACTGTGTGGGCTTAGTCACGCGGGCAAAACCTAACTGGAGTTCATTGAAGGACCTGAAAATTTCTTAATATCTATTCTGTACTTGAAAAACAATTGTATTGAAATTTCAACTACTTCTTCTATGTGATGAGGTTCCCTAAAACCTTCACTTTCTAAATTAAACTTCTAACTTAAATTGCGTGCGTGTAATATGTTGTTTTCTTTTGAGTTCTCGCACCATTATATACTCTGGGATTTACTTTCCAGAGTCTCAAAGACAACCTTTAAGGAGCAGTTAGTCATGTATGTCATTGTCTTTCCTTCTTGAAGAGAGATGTGTACAAGTAAAGGTAGTTTCCTACAAGAAATGCATGAAAAAGGCTTAACATAGGCATTATGGCAATTCTGTCAAAATCAGGTGAATGTTGTGGCTTTTGTCAAAACACGTTTGAATCGGGCATCTTATTGGAAGTTAATTTTGCTATTTTCTGCCTATCTCTTTCTGCAGCATTTATTACTGGCCTGTTAAACAACATTGGAACTCATGTTGACCCCATTCTTTTAATTCACCGTATTAAAGAAGGAATGGAGATTCCTAATTTGAGAGACTCGCTGGTGAAAATTCTTCAGGATTACAACTTACAGGTAGCTTCCTTATTTTCTCTCTGCCTCAGTGATATCCATCCTCAGAGCAATTGTAGAACATTTTTGTCTTTAAACGTTCTGAGAAGATAGCAGGCTAATCAAGAAGCAACCACTTGCTTTTGTATTGAGATGTTTCTATTGCGACACTCCATGTTCAAAACCCAGTTTGACTATTTGTGAAACCTTAATCAAGATTTCAGAAATGACTGTCAGTTCGTCGTCTTAGTGAGTTTTTGTGGTTCCATGTAACTCTTGACTCTCTTCTACACCCTGGCTAGTAAGTAGAATAGGGGGGGACCCTAGGTTATTTTATGCAAAACTATCCCTACTTTATCATGTCTGTGAGATCTCCCTGTGCCTACTGTTCTATTTGTTCTGTCCCAGATGAGTCCATGAGTTATGAGCTTAAAGGGAACTTCACTGGGTTACAGCACTTCACTATTATATGGGAAAAAATGTTTGAGTTGGTTTGCTTGGCTGCCAGTTTCCTGAAATTTGCTACATAAAGAAATGTGCTACTTTGCTAGTGCTTTTGGGGGACAGAGATCCAGATACATTCTGATACAGTTGATTTTATTTGCTATGCATAATGGCCTAAAAAAACCCAGAAGGTCCCTATCTACTACTGTGGGCACAGTAACATTGTTTAAAGTAAGCAAATAGTCAGTGAAAAAACTGCATTCCCAATGGGCATTTTGAAACCAAAACTCTCTGTCCCTTGAAAGTCACCGCTCCCACCTGCCTCTGCCCTATTCAGTCCTAAGCTTCTGAAAGGCAGGCCCTAGAAAGCTTAATGATCAGGAGTCCTGATTATTTCAAGCCAAAGATAAATGCACTATAGGCACTCAGAAAAAAATTTCAGTTGCCTGTTGCATCGAAGGGGAACCAGTTTGAGCATGCATGGATTACCATTAGGCCAGTATGGCATGGGGAGAGCCAGTCTTTTGAATAGGCGGATCATTATCATTTTAAAACTTTTGTTTAATAACATAGACTTTAGATAATGGCCATGTACAACAAGCATTGCATCTGTGCTGGGAGAGAGGCCTCTCTCCCAGCACAGAGAAACTATGTAGCCTTTCAGGTACTTCCTTGCAGAAAAAAAATGGCTGTTCTGCAACAAAGTTCTTCCTTCAACCAGGAAGTTCTTGCCCCCCCCCCCCCCCCCGCGGCGA
>NW_005841953.1:3244994-3252713 GCF_000455745.1 Alligator sinensis
GGGGAAAAAAACGCCTAACCCCCCAACACTGGGCAGGGGCTCTTCTTCTGTGGTGGGAAACCTCTTGGAGCCTGGAAGGGTTCCAGACATGGGAGAATGCATGTCCATTCCTGGTTCCTGGGCTTTAAATACCATCCGTACCACCCAGCTGGGTGGCAGAGTTAGGGATTGCAAAACCACAGGGCCTGGGAACCAGAGCCAGAGAAACTATCCCAGCTGGCTTTAAATGTCACATATGCTGCGCAGCTGAGCACTACTCACAATTTAAAAGTTGGGAAGCTAGAACCTGGTGTTTAGGACCTGGCGTTGAGGAAGCTGTCTCTGGTCCTGCTTCCCTATGCCTCTGGCTGCATGAGAGGTGATTTAAAACCCAGAGGGCAATACCCAGCCTGCCCCCTTCCTGGCAGGGAAGAGGACAGGGTGTCAATTAATGGGTTCCCCTAAAGGTGGGGATGGCCCAGGGAGCAGCCCTCTAGTGTCCCCTGGCTGGAGAGCTCACCTGTGTAACTCTAGCCAGAGGCCTGAAACACATGTATGCTCAGCTCTGGGCCACTTTTCTGCTGGTAAAAATGTCATAAAAATTGTACAGAAATTCTTACAAGTTGAAATGAACTCCTATCCATGGCCTATGATTTTCAGTACTCTGAGAGAGAATTTTAAGCTGTGAATTGTTTGGCTCTTAGTTACACTTCCATTAAACATAAGCAGCATATGTCTGTATATTAACATTTTGGTGTATTGAATAATTGTTTTTGATCTGTTGGGGTTTGTCTTGACTTTAGCTATAATTACCTTTTAAGGTAAATACTACACTGGATTCAACATTTATTTATTAATCTCTTTGCTGTCTGTGCATGTCTTTGCCCTCCACACTGCTAGTTTTGTTATTGTATCAATCATAGTGGAACACTTTGGCATGTCCAATACAGCCAGCAGCATGAGATGCAGTTTGTAACTGCAACTTAACATGCCATGATTGTGGTGTGGTCTAAATCAAAACAAATTTAAATGTTGCCTTTATTGGAATGGTTAGACGTGCTTAAAAAGCACAGTCAATGCCTGTTAATAGTAATGTGTCAGAACGCAGGTTCTACATTGCCTTTAATCAGCTGTGGCTGTTGTACTTTGATGACATTCCTTACGTAGGAAGGAAAGCATTCCCAGGGGCAATGTTGCTAGTAAGTGGATGTTGCTTTTACCAGAGGTTTCTGGAAACAGGCATAGCCTGCATACCTTTTTCACTGTACCTCCTGATGGGTTTTAAATAGCTATGTTTAGGATTAGAGTAATCCATTATCTTCAAACTGGTGTCTGAAATTTGTTGTACAATTAAATGCTTTGGGTTTTATGTGAATTCATTTAAAACTAGATTCAGATAACTCCATTCTAATATTACAAAAGCCTCTGTGTGTCTGTCTGTCTGTCTGTAATGCTTTATTCGTTCTCTGATTGGTTGTCTGAAACAACCAGTCAGAGTGCTCCAACAATGTTCCGGATAGGAGGCAGTGGTAGCAGTGCAGCAGAGCACCTCCGTGATGGTGGAGCAGGGGAGCGCTGCAGGCGGTGCAAGCACAGGGTGCTGGCCGAGGGGGATGGCAGGGTAAGGTCCCTCCCCCTGCTCCTGGGAGACAGCAGCGGCATGGGGTGGTGGGTGGCAGCACTCTGTCCCCGCCCCCCGCATCATTCCTGATGGGCAGTTGGTTAGTATGATATAATATATATCATATTATAGTATATTATTGACATACACGTTCAGATGGACAAATATAAGAATTTACTCATTACTATCTATATCTATAGATATATATCTATATATCTATAGATATAGATATATATATATATATAAAAAATTTAAAATTCCTCTCATTTCTATAAATTCCTCCTGCCCTTTTGGTATGATGCCCACTGAAGTTTAGGGTCAAGCCAAGTGTTGTATAAATGTTGCATTTGACTGATTTATTTCTTTTGGAAAGAGGAGTTTATATCCCAGCTCAGCCCTTTATCCTTCAATAAGGTGGAAAAATTGAACGTTATCCAGCTTACTGTGTGGCAGCAGAGAGCATAGACTGGGAACCTAACATGCTCTTCAGTACCTGAAGTTATGGTCTTTTTTTATATATGGTATTTTAAGGGGGTTTTTTTGTTCGCTTTTTTACTGCTCTTGGTATCTGAACAACTTGGCAAGAAACCATATATATGAAGGCTATGCTTTGAATTAAAGATACAGTTGATTTTGTTAATTGTTGGCCTATGTAGTACAAATGTTGTAGTTGGAAAACCCTCTTTACTTACTGTAGTACTGATGCAACTGGGGATCGGTTAATTTGGATTAGTTTGTATAGATAGACTATAATTTATCTTTTGCTTTTTGGCACTCAGACTATTAGTTTTACATTACCATCATTAAAAATCAGTAAGGAAAAATGAGACACTGTCGTTAGTCTTTCTGGAGCATGGACTTCATTTCTTCTGTGTCCTTTTCTATTTTTCTGTTTCCTGTCCCCAAGCATTTTTCTAAACTGCCAATTTCCCACTCTTCCCCATGATTCATTTTCTTTAACCTCATTTTGAATTTCTCTTTCTGTCAACCAGTCTAGTCCACCCCCGCCCCCCAGTGCTTCAGACACACTATGTAAATATTAACCGGGGTAGAACTGAACTGAACCAGTATATCAGTCCATGTCGGATTGGCACTGATACAAGGAAAACTAACATTATCAGCAATTGGCTTTTTTGGGGGCTGGTGTACCTGATTAATGTCACCAAGAAATGCCGTGTGCATGCACACAGCGGCAGCATGCACACAGCCAGGAATACAGCTGGGCAGCATGGAGAGCAGCATCTGGCTAGTAAGTCTGTGGGGGGGGAGGAATAAGGGATGGGGGGCCGGTCGAGGCCCTCCCTGTTGGGGAACAAGTAGGGTAGGGCATAGGGTGGACCCACAGGTGGCTCGTCCAGGGCGGGTGGGGAGGGGAGGCGGCAGAAACACTAGGAGGGGAGGCTGTGAGGGGGCTACAGCAAATGTTGAGGTGGCTGTAGCCCACCCCATGGTGCCCCACCCAGCACTGCCATTGCCACCCAGCACTGCCATTGCCCCCACCTGCCCCCACCCCTACTTGCCCCAAGTGCAGCCCCAGCCCAGCCCTTGCTGAGAAGAGGCCAGTGCAGCCCCTGGCCCCCAGCCCACCCTCGCCCCATGCACAAATCTAGGGATAATATGCCACTCCCCCCTGGGGGTGCGTGCAGCAGCTGAGAGCTTCCCCCTCCATCCCTACCACCTCTGTGCCCCCTGGACAAGCCACCCACCCACAAGTTTGCCCCGCATCCTGCCGCACCCCGGCTGGGCAGCACCTGCCTCTGCCCCTGCCCCACCACGTGCCTGCCTACTCCTTCCCTCTTTGTGAGGACCTCAATCTGCACCCCTCCCGCCATGTCCTCTCCCTCCCACAGATTTACAAGCCGGATGCTGCTCTCCAAGCTGCCAGGCTGCATATCAGCAATCAAATCGGTATCAGCCAAAATGGCTGGTTAATTATCACCCATCGGTATCGGCCAAAAAATCTTTATTGGTGCATCCCTAATAGTTGGAACACTTCAGAGAAACAAACAGCCCCAAAAAGCCCAGATATAGGGAAAACCCAAGATATTCTCTACCTTACTGGTGCCACCATCAGCATCATCTAGTTATATTTTTACCCATCTTTATGCCACCAGGAATCCTTGCAATTCTAGGTAATAAATTCATAGTTTAATGTGTATTTAGTTGTTAGTACTTCACTAGTTACACAAAACACTATGCACTTATATATGTCTGTGACAGATGTTTCTGTGCTTAACTCGTCCTCACCTGCAAAAGTTTATTCCTTGTTCTCTAGCACTATATGTTCCTCTTCATTGCTTTTACAAACCTTGTACATTTTTTTTTTTTTTATATTCTGAACTTCAGACTTTATGCAACTGTGCATATATGTTACTGCTGCTTGACTAAGCAAAAACAAAAGTGGCAATAAAATAAACTACTCTATTCTGTTAAGAAAAACTGAAATAGAACATTTGTGAAGTTTTCCCCTTTTTTTGTTTTCCAGTCTACCCAAATGCTGGAGCAAGAGATTATCTATCTCTGTTTTGGAAGAAGCTCAATAGATCTGAAAATGTGTGTGTTTAGAAAATTTGCTCCACCTTCCCATATAGCCCATATTCAAGGAAACCACTTAACTCTGAGCTTAAAGTTGAACATGCAGTTAAGTCTGATCTTGAAGAGGAATGGACTTAAGTGTTTCCTTAAGTGCCTCCTTGAATCAAGGCCAAAGAATTATGATACCACTTTTCCCTCGATATCATATTATGTTTCCTCAAACTTCAGTTGTATAAGAATGCATTAAAGCATTTCAGTTGTTAGGGATGCTGATTAGTATAGAATAGTGACAATGATCTGAGGTCTCACTGTGTTCAGTTACTAAGCCAGTGATTGAAACCCATCTCAAAACAATGCCGATTCTTCAAGGTGAAGGACAAGCTAGAGTTACCCATATTTTATCAAAATTATTAAATGTAATAAAATGTCCTCTAAAGCCGCAACTTTAAAGTTCTTGTTTTTTATATCCACCTCCTTGAATCTAACTCTTCAATGAGATGAATATTAAATCATAAATAACATTGACTCCTGATGATTTCATTTTAATTTATATAGCTATAAAATTGTTCATTCTCTTAAAAATTGGTCTACTCGTGCATCAAAGTGACACATGCCTAGGAACAGTGTTTATTTAAGAGAGGATAAATCACTATTCTGCTGTGGGCATTTTTAGCATAATTAAATAACAATCAAATCTCTGACAGGCACACCAAGTTACATTGAGCTTTTTATAACAAAGCAGTAATTTACTGCTTTAATTCCTGCTTTATTTTCAAATGTGTTGAAACCTTGAGTCCTTGCTTGAAGACAGAAAGCCAAAACCACACTTTAAACACTGTACATAAAATAATGTTGACAGCATACCTTAAAAACTAATTACTGTACTTACTTGCATCATAAGAGTATTTCCTTGTCAACCAGCCGTTGGCATTTATTATTATATTGCTGCAACCTTTCAATTCCATTAAAATAGAAGCATAAAGTGTTCTGTAGAATGAAGGTTTCATTTGTATTAAATTTTATTTAATACAAATAAAACCTTAGGCATATTATAAATTTCCAGATGGAAACTTTGGTAAGATGTGCAGCTACTATAAAGGTAAAATAACTTATTAATTAAAACAAGCTCTTTGAAAGCTAGGTCATTTTCATTTATAAGTACTGTTTGAATAACATCAGACACTAAGAGTACAGAAATGTGCCTGACTAACCTTAAGCCTTCCCCTCCAACAGTGTATTTTGAGCCAAAATCCTCGGACTGGTCCATTTCCTCCCTAACATTAAAGGCAATGGGAGCTGGAAGAACTATAATCCTGAAAATAAAGCCTCTTATTTTGTTGTCTACGTGTAATTTTAGAGCTTAACTTTTTAAACACTTGCACCTATAGACTTTGACCTATATTTCTGTGGCCAGTTACGTAGAATGTACAGTAAGTGTGGTCATACTTAATTAATGTTCACACATTTTGAATGCTTTGGATGATGAAGTAAGTAGAAAGCATTAGGTCTTACACTCAAATGTATACTGTTTTTAATGATACTGGTTTACTTAGGGCCCTGGCACATATTACACATAAAAGACATGATTAACCAGTTAATCACATCTTAAGTTGTTACTCGACCACACAATAAAGCAGTTAATAGCACAATAAAGCAAGGAACAAGCCCCAAAGTTATTACACAAATAGATGCCTAATACACATACCTTTACACAAACAGATGCCTAATAACTTTGTGGCTGGTTCCTATCTGACCATTAGTTGAACATGTGGGCAAGCTGGGCTCCCAGCCCTGAAGGGCATCCTCGTGGCCGGGAGCCCCATCATCTGGCAGGGTTCCCAGCCACAGGAGCTTACTACTTGCTGCTTGGCCCGGTTTAGCCAAGGGGGCTCCCAGCTGTGGGAGTTTGCTACTTGCTGGTGCAGGGGGAGCCTGGGAGCATGATCCCAGGTTCCTCCTGCACTGGCAGTAACGCATGTTGGCATCTGATTCTCAATCCTGTAACCACAGCTTCAGTCATGTACATGTGGCGTGGCAAGAAGTGCTATTGTGGGGACCAGGCATCAGATCCCAAAGTGTCTTTACTTGCATGTCTGCCAGGGGCCTTAGAAATACAAACTCCCTCATACCAGTTCAAGCTTTCCTGCTGGAAAAATAAGACTTATACGGTTATAATTACTGTAGTTTAAAAAAAAATCTTTCCTTTAACCAAAGCTTTTTGCCAGTAAAGCTGTTATATAGATTAGGTCAGAGTCACCATTTCTAAAGTATTATAAGTATCATTAAAGCCACTTCTGGGTTTTTTTTAAAAGAAACACTTGCTGTTGATTATGATGAAAGTATATTTTATTTATTTCTAATAACATTCCTGACATTTACCTCGCTAACTTTCAAAGTATTTAATTTTATATTTTTTTTATATCCAGAAACTTTGCATTTTACTTTTAAGTTCCATGCATCAGCGAGTATATGAAATAAGGAAGATGGAATGATTCATACAAAGTGAATGTTACGTGACCCTATGCCTGTATTAATTTAAAAATGAAGACTAAGGTTTAAAATAGAAGCCCTGTGGTCAGTCTCCAGATGCTCAGTGTGAAAGAATGTATCCTCCTTCTGTCATAAGCAGTGTTTTGTTACAGTAGAGAAGACGAGTCAAAAAATCTCTTTATTTGTATATTTGTTTTACAGTTGTAAACATGTCCCTTTGTCTACACTGGTAAAATAGGTCTCTTTTTGGCTTTAGCAAATGACATAGCATTTTGTACTACAAGAGTGCATGCAGTTTTGATTGACCTCCCCCCCCAATTCTTTTTTTTTCTCCAGTCCCACAAGGAGGATGCAAAAGATTCTACTGCTCTAAGATTCTTTCCTTACTTTTATAAAATATTTTATTTTTATTTTATTTTCATAAGTCATTTTACAAGCTATCCATTTTACTGGAAAGCTGATTTTTTTTTTTCTTATGGCCTCTGCCAACTGAACTCTGACTGATCTAATCAAAATATTCAGCATCTTCTGCCACCCATGACAAACCACCCATTATTTTCTTTCTAAATATGATATAGAAATCTTCTGATATATGCTCTTTGTCCGGCCACTAGGGGCTTTACCACAAGAGCAACAGCCAACAGTAGCACCTGTGGGACCAGTGTCTAAATGAGATGGGTTTTTTTGTTGCCCTTTTGTAGTAGATATTTTGGGAACCTTTTGTTTTTCAGTTTCATTTTTTAAAATTGCAAATTTGGCCTTTGGTTTGGCAGAGTACTTGCACATGCTCAGTGATTTTGTGGGATTCAAACATATCCTTAATATTAACCACATACCTGAAATGCTTTTCTGACTAGGGATGGATTTAAAGCTATGATCACGTGTTTTGCTGACTCAGGACTTTACTGATTAAATCGAAGCAACTGTGGCTGGCAATTGAATTAACCAGTAGCACCTTCTCAAATGCAACATAACATAGTTGAAACAGAAGGTGAAATTGTTGTTCCATTTCAATATAAATTACTTTGTTTCTGAGGCTTTTATTAAATTGGGTAAAAGGTACTGTATCAGTTTTATCACTTTTCCGCCCCACT
>NW_005841953.1:3252744-3253451 GCF_000455745.1 Alligator sinensis
TCTCCTATTTTTTCCACTTTCAATCGCATCTTTCTCTACGGGGAAAAAAAGTTGGGTTGGATGATGTGTTTTCTGCAGAGGAATAATCTTCTGGCTCTTATTTCATCCCTAAAGAGAATGGGATTCTGCTACACTTATGGCTTCTTTGTAGATCTATTCCATTTTACTTTGGGCTAGTTCAGCCCAATCTTGGCTTATAGAACCTGTCTTTATCTTGGCCTTTTAGTGCCAAGTGGTCCATTCAGGCGTGTTCTTTTTTTTTTCCCTCCAGTCCCCACTGCTTTTCTTCTCTATGTATAGCTATTAAATTTAGCCAGCTCATCTTTGAACTCCCTGCACCCCTCTCAGAAGAAATCTGAGCTCTAATGTAGCTCCTCTTTGCAGTGGGATTTTTTTTCTTCTTCTTTTTCTTATAATGGTAGCTGCCTATTCTGTTCACTTATTAACAGAATAAAGTTTGACCTGATATGAAAACTCTTAACATAGTTTATATTGTGGAGGCGAGATATTTGTTTATTTCTTATCTATTTTTCACTATTACTTTTCCTCCACCTTTTTTATTTTATTTTAAAGATTCCAGTTAGTAATGTATGGGTTTCCTAAAGTCCAAAAGCATATCTACTCAAAAGCTTCTTGATTTGTAACACTGTTATACATTCTGCATTTTTAGATATAGAACTCTTTGTTTGTTTGTTTGTTTCCTGCTG
>NW_005841953.1:3253468-3270781 GCF_000455745.1 Alligator sinensis
TGCTGATAATTTAATAGTTCAACTTGGTTTTGGTACATAAGCAAATACAGTTTTCAGTAATCACAGTTAGCAGTGAGAACACACTACATATAGTGATGAAGATAGGGTAACTAATTTGCATATCTGAAATATAAGTAATCAATCCCTATGCTAGAGCTTAGATACATAGAACATTTTAAATGAGGCGGTTCTATAAATGTGCAAATTCATGTCCATCAGCTATTCCTTTATAAAGCCTCAAGTCACTTTTTATAAGCTGATGTAGTTATTCTGTGGTTAAATTTGCCTTTTTCTGGAGTCCTTGGGTGAAATGAATGGAAAGGAAAAATCCACAGGTCAGAATCATCAAGATCTCTTTAGAATAAGAGAGAGAGAAATGTTGCTCTATAAATTGCAATGCTTTGTGTAACTAGATTCAGCTCATTTTGAACCATCAGAAAGGTTTGTGTTGTATCTAATATTAAATAATACAACTGTCACTTGGGGGGGGTCCAGTTTCACAGGTTTTTTTCTTTATAGATATTTTTTATGTATTTCAGAGATACAGCTGACTAATTTTTTGGGGCAGTCCAAAAGAATGAATCCACAGCCTGTGAGAGAGAGGCTTGTGTTCACTGTTCACTTAGCTGTGAAATCAAGCTGCTGTGATACACTTTCAGTTAGCTCTACAGCTGAAAATGGTCCAGTTCAATATGTTGTGCATCTCTGCAGTACAGTCAAAAGAGACAATTGTTCCCTTAACACACTTCATCTGTAAGATTGTTATACTTGAAATTGTGACCAAGAGTTCTCTTTGGAAAGCACATGGAGGTTAATTATTCTAAACCTTCCATGCAGAATAGAGAAAAGGGAACTTGGGAGTTACTTAGGTTTGTCATATTTGCATAAACATGCTTCACATTGTAGAAATTGAAATGCCCTTTTTCTTGCAGTAATATGTAATTCTGTATAATTCAAGACCCATTGATTCCAGGCCTGGAATTACTATTATTGCCAGACAATAATGTCCATCTAATGAAAGGCATTAGAGAATAAGTGGGACTTCTACTAAGAAATAATGGTAAATCTTTTATTATTTTCTGGAAATTCAGCACTACTGTTTAAATAACATGTTGGTGGAAAACAAATTTGAACTAAAATAAGAGCTAAAGGATTTTTGTTAGTGTTGGGAATGCATATTGCTTGTAGTACATTAATAAATGTCTTTTTGAGGGGGACCTAGAAGAAAACGTAGGGACTTGTATCTTCTTTTTCTCTTTACTTTTTTACCTAGCGTTTGATAAAAGTACAGGTTGGGTAGAGTGAGGGGAAGCGTTCATGAAAGGGGAGAGACTGCCTCTGGATGTACTCTGAAGGATGTAACAGACTAGAAATGGTGAGGCACTATAGGAAAATTCCTCTGTCCCATTTTTTTGTGGAGGTAGAGCCACGGGAGAGAGCTAATTGTGAGAAAGCTACTGCTTGTATGGTAATTTGTACAGAAAGGATCTTATGAGAAAAGAACATCTTGGAATCAGGTTTGGTGATGAAGTGCTTTGTGGTAAACTTTCTATTAGTATAATCTGTGTGAATAATCACTCAAAAGAAAGAATCGGGAATACAGTATGTATGGCCATATAGTAACTGGTTCTTTGAAACTATCTTATCCACAACCTGTCACCTTATACTAATACAAAGCCCTAGTCTCATGGGATTCTGTACTGTTGAGGGTACTGAAAGATGACTGAGGCCCCTCTACTACTTATGTCCTTGTGAAGGAGTGAGTATTGGGATATTCTAGAGCACAGGTGTGACCCATGAGCACTACTAGCCAAACAGTGCTGTCCTCAGACATGGGACATGCACAACAAAAATGGTGCTCAGGTAGATAACACATCTGAAGAATCAGTTCTCTCTGCTACATTCATTCACTTATTGATTGTTTGCATAACCTACTTTGCAGATTATATTAGATGCCTAAGCAGAGTTCTTTTGTCCAAGGTTGACTATCAGCATGTTGTCCAGAGGTAGAATTGTTTACCGGAAAAGTAAATCAATAGTCATCCCAAGTGCAAAGACAAATATGTAATTTCCTCTCATTTCATATTTTATTAAAGTTTCAGAGAAGCTAGATGCTCAAACATTAGTAGAGCTGATCAGTTTTTGAACATAAGGTATAGGGATGGGTTGGTTAGAAAATAGCATTTTAAACTTGAGAAATAAATTGGCGCACTTTTCATGAAATTTCTGTAACCTCTTTATCAACATTTTATTGAAAATATTCTCAAAATAAGTTATCAAGATTTTCAATTTACTATAATATCCAAGAGGTTTGCTAGTGACCGGATCATTACAATGAAAGACCTTTTTGTGTTACAAGACACTGGATCTGACCTTCTAAAATCAGAAACTTGGCTGTTTTTTGTTTGGAACTAGTTTCTGAATATTTTATCCCTTTTTCTCTACTCTGTCTGATAGTGAAGTGTTTCTTGTGCTGGCGATTTTAAAATTAAATACTCTCATTACCTGCTGGTCATGAATGACTTACAAGTGTGTTTCCAAAACAACCTTTTGTGGATCATTATACATAAGCAAAGTCATTGTTTGTATTGATTTAGGAGTGTTTTTAACATTTGGTACAAGGCTGCCTAAATTTTGGCTTCTTCATGAATCATAACTTTCCATTTAGTTTGGTTATGGTTACAAAAGTTTGCTTCCTTGGATATTACTGGAGAATATCACCTACTCCTATTTAAGTTCAGCAGTTTTGGAAGCCTTGCAAATGAAGATGCTGAGAGTGCTTCAGATGTTGATATGATATTTGCGATAAGCAAGGCATTTGCTACATTAGTTTTAAGAATGTCCTCATGATGTTTGTCCAGACATAATGGAGCTTTTCTCTGTCTCAGTATATAAAGGTTTACATAACTTATAGTTGTTTTCTTTTGTGTGTTAGATTTTGCTGCGTGAGGGGTGCAAGAAGATACTTGTGGCTGATTCTCTTTCTCTGTTGAAGAAAATGCATCGTACTCAAATGAAAGGAGTCCTTGTGGATGGTGAGTTCAAATGAAATAGGGTAGCCTTCAAAAATTTAAAGCTGTGTGCTTTATATGCTGATCAGAGGTAGCCAACAAAGGGTTCCAGTGGAAGTTTACCAAAGACCCAGATATTGCATGCAACTTGTAAAACATGGAGTAGAATGTAGCCAACCCTCTTTTTTAATGGGGAAATAATGCATCCGGTTAGTACAGATCCCAGCCTCTACTGTTTTATCTTGACTTGAGTAGTTTCTGCTCAGATTATGATATAAAACATTGCATCTTGGGTTCTGTAACCTTCAAGGGGTGCAAACAGCTGTACATGCCTACACAAGCATTCAGTTAATCAAAACATTAACTAAACAAGGAATTGTAATACAATGTTTAGAGAGAGAGAAACATATTTTAAAATGCCAATGAAGGGAAGGAGGGGGAAAGTAATTCTAAGCTTAGAAAGTTAGAAAAAATATAGATTGAAGAGCAGAGTTCCTGATATAGGCAGTCTTTGGACTTGTGACACAATTGGTTCCTGAAAACCGTGTCTTAAGTCGAAACGTTATAACTCAGAACCAGTTTTCTCATAAGAAACAATGTTATAAATGGGGTTGGTTCCTGAACCGAGGCCCGATACCCTATTTTTACCAAAAATACCCCAGAATTTTGTACTTGATCAATTATAGATGAGTAATATAGCTACATTAATGTATTTATATTGTAAATAGCAATCATATTAATTTGGAAGGACTTCTTTGAGGTGACTTTGTTGGACTTTTTGAAGGGTTCTTGGCTGAAGTCTTCTCAGGAGTCTTGGCTGCAGGTTTTTCTGGAGCCTTGTCCACTTTCTTAAAGAAAGTGTCCAAGGAAGTTTGGACAGATGTTCTTCAGGGGGATGGGTGATGCAGCAAACTTGTTCGCTAGCGTGGCGTCACATTGGATCAAGTGTTGCAAAGTCAAAACTGACGTCAGGAACTTGAAACGGTGTCAATTTATAAATATTGTAAGTGCAAAACATTGTAACTCGAAACATAAGTCAAGGACTGCCTGTACATGCATGTGTACATGATTAATGATGCATATGTACAGTTTCAGAACACTGCATGTGAAACAGTAACCATTCTTTTGCTCTTTCACAGCTCTTCTTGGGTCTTCTGATCTGTCAGTTTAGGTTCTTAAATTGTCCATTCACTACAGAATCTGAGTACCTTAAAACATGTCTTCTTAATAACTCTGCTGCTTCTGTTCCATGCTTACATCAATAATAGTTTGCATAGAGTATTTCAAACAATTCCTCAGAGTAGCATGGAGCATTAGGTCCTGGAGGTACTTTTCTATAGTTATTTCTGTGGCAGAGGTAATAAACATAACCTTTGTTGTCTTTCAACTTTTTTAATATGTTTTTTTCTTTCAGAGGAGAACATCTGTGAATCATGCCTCTCACCTATACTTCCTTCAGGTAGGACATTTGATGAGGAAAAAGAAATCAAAAGCTTACTGTTTTTGGAGTAAACCTCTTGGCTAAGTCTTTGGCTATCTTTCAATATGAGGATATCATCTGCTGGGGGGCGGGGGGTGCAAATGATTGGTGAGTTTTAAGATGGCTGAAGAGTCCAATCTGTGCTCTGCAAGGTTTTTTTTTCCATAGATGTGACAGGTAGTGCCATGGGAGGTGCACAGCTATTGGCAGGGATGTTGTGCACTTTCTTGCCGCCTCTTCCATTTCTCAGCTTCCTGAGCAAGACGGTTTTCTTTGAAGTGTGCTATAGTTTGATAGATGATACAGTGCAATTGAGACCTGTTACCAGCTAGCGCTTCCCAGTTTGTAAGGTTAATGCCAACCTTATTAAGATAGACAAGGTTCTTTGGGTAAATCTGATATTTTTTGACCAACTGAAATAATTGGAAAACATTTTTTTAGCATACTTTTGGGTTTAAAAACCCTTCATCAGGCTGATGAAGCATCTGCAGTTGGTGTGTGCTCTTACTGGAAGGAATGAATAGTAAAGAAACCAGAGGCTGGTATTCATGCAAGAAAGCCAGTCAGTGAAGATGTAAATGGAGGAGTCAGTGGGTGAGACAGGCTTGGTGGGGGCGGGGGGCAGGGGAGGAATAGGGAATGAATGTAGCTGGTAAGTAGTGGAGAGGTACCTGGGGACTAAGATGTGAGGCAGGTTATAATGTGTCATAAATCCAATGTGTATATTTAGTCCATGATTTTTTGTATCCAGGAGATTGATGAAGTGAAGTTCATAGGTTCATCCGTGAAAAGTGTTTTGTAAATTCTCTTTAAGGATTAGAACTGAGAGATTGTAGAGACGGTGATTTTCTTCTGAGTAATGTGCCCCCACTGGTAATTGGGTATTCCTGTCTTTAATAGATTTCATTCTGGCGCACAGCTGTTGTTTGGTCTCTCCTACCTATTTTCCATCAGGGCATTTGGTGCATTGGATGAGATGTATTACATTTCTGAAGTTGCAGCTGTAAGATCCAGGAACGCTGATGGCTCAATGGTTCTGTTGTGGAGTATAGTAATTGAAATAGTACTCCACAACAGCCTGGCAAAGGGTTTTCAAACCCGAAAACTTGCTAAGAGAAATTTTTCCAACTATTTGAGTTGGTAAATATGATATTTATTATACCTTGTAGAACCTTGTCTGCCTATGTCCTTTGAACAACACAGCTTCAAACTACACCCTTCTTAAGGTATGCTTTCAGGGTGTCCTTGTAGCGCTTTTCCCGTCCTCCACAGTCCTTTTACTGTGATTGAGTTGAAAGAAGAGGATTTGCTTTGGGAGACAAGTGTCAGCCACCCACACACAGCGGCCAGCCCAGTGGAGTTGGTGTTTCATGATCTGTGACTCAGTACTGGTTATGTTAGCTGCAAGGAGATTGCTGGCATTGGTGCAGTGGTCTTCCCATATACACCACACTGTAGACCAGGATCTTAGTTTCTATCTGCAAATCCTGGTCAATAAAGACATGGCAAAGCAGCTTTTTAAAATGATATGTTCTATTTCTATATCAGGACTGACTGACTGGGAGAGGTGGCTGCCAAGGTATGGGAAATGCTCAATGGTGCAACTTGTGCTGGGACAGGCTGATAAAGCATCTTGGTCTTCCAAATATTAATTGAGTGTCCCAGGCTAAGATAGACACCTGAAAAAAGGTCAAGGGTGGACTGCAGATCGGTCTCAATGTGTGTAAGGACAACAGTCATCAGTGTACTGAAGATCGGTGATGCCAGTCTTGGTAACTTTTGTTTTGCTGTGAAGGTACCTCAGGTTGAAAAGCTGGCCATCAATTTAATACTTAACCCCAATTCCGGGAGGAAGAAGGTCATGGATGAGAATCAAAATCTCAGCAAGCTAGATGGAAAAAAGTGTTGGGGGTGGTGTCACAGCCCTGCTTGACACCAGTACAGATTGTAAATGGGTCTGTCTCTGATCCATTGCAAAGGACTGTGGCACTCATCCCATCATGCAGTAGCCTGAGAATGCTGATGAACTTCAGTGGACAACCAAACCTAACCAGGATCTTCACAATTGATGGAGTTCAAGGCCTTGGGTAGATCAATGCATGCCATAAACAGCTCCTAGTGTTGCTCTCTACAGCTTCTCCTGGACCTGTCGTGCAACAAAAATCATGTCGGTGGTACCCCACAATGGTCTAAAGCCACACTGGGATTCTGGAAGGACATCTCTGGCAAGGGGGAGGAGGCAATTCAGAAGGGTGCGAGTAAGAATCTTCCCAGCAATGGAGAGGAGGACAGTGCCTCAGTAGTTCCCACATACTGACTTGTCCCCTTTCTTGAAGATGGTCACAATGTTGGCATTCTTTAAGTCAGGTGTAGCTTCCTCATCAACCCATATATTGATGAGAAGTTGGTGAAGTTTTTGCACTAGTGCTGTTCCATCGGCTTGAAAACCTTTGTGGGAATGCCCTCTGGTCCTGGCACCTTATTCTTGGTCTAAGTGATGGCATGCTTCTTGAAGGATCAGGGATCAGCAAGAGATTCTAATACTTGGGGTTGAGGGATGGCCTCAATGGTGGCAGTTGAGACCTCATTTACAGTAGAATCTTGAAATGCCCCTTCCAGCGCTGTTTGATGGATACGTATCAGTGAGAATGGTAGAAACATCCTGGGACTGCAAGGGAGTTGGGCCACTGGAACATGGCCCATGTAAGGCTTTTATTGCTTGAAGGAAGCTTGTCATGACATGTAGATCAACAAAACTCTGGATCTCCATAGCCTTCATTTGCCACCACTGGTTCTTGATGTTCTGTAGCCTCCTCTGAAACTACAGCTTTAAGTCGGTGGTATGCCTTTCAATTTTGCTGGTTGGAGGGTTCATTTTGCCAACTGTGGAACATGGTTCTTCTTATTGTTCATGGAATAAACCTCTTGGCTAAGTACAGACAGTCGAAAAGCCCAAAGATGAATTGAGTCAATCTTCTCGTGTTAGTCTAAGCTCCATAGATTGAACTGATAAGCAAATGAACAGACTTTCACTTTTAATTCTGGAAATAGTCGCATGCCTGCAGTGGTCCAACCAGAAGCCTGAGGGCACTAGAGCGCACTTCCTTGCTTAGCTCTAGCAGACAACTTGGGCTAAGGCTAGCCTGCCCACCCTGCAAAGGGAGGTTTGTGCGGGAGGTGCATCCTGGGATGCTGGGGGACTGTGAGCTAACTTGAATGTGGAGGGGATCTGGGACAGAAGTTCAATAAACTGATTTAACCTAAATCAGTGAAGTCAGCTACTACATCCATCCAGGTTTATCTTAAACTGGTTTTGGCCATTTTGAAAGCTGTTTACGTGCACTGAACGTCTGCGTTACAGATTTGAACTGGTTTCCAATCACTTATCCCAGCTTATGTGTAATTTCTGTCCCTAGCCCTTATCTGAACTTCTGAAAACATTTGGCTCAGTCAATACTATGACATCTAAAGCAACTTATGCACTTTTAGCATAAGAAAACAGAAATTTTAAAATATATTATTTTATAAAGATGTATGGTAATGGATAGTGTACATAGTTGTGATACAGCAGGTGTGTTTTTTATTTTTCTTTGCAGTTGTTTTTGTTTGTTTGTTAAATTTTTCCTGAGGGTAGAAATGTTATAGCTTAAACTAGTACAGTATCCGTTGGCCTGCTATCCACAAATGGGAATACTTATGCCTAATAGGTGGATAAGCTGATTTTCTCTTCGGTGGAAAAAATGAGGTATGGAGCACAATGGTATCGTTAGAAGAAGCAGAGCACTTTCAATTCAGTTTTAGTTTTCATCTTTTTACTAAATTAATGTGCTTTAGAAGAACTGAGCATGGAATGTTTTCGTCAGCCTATAGGCAAGAATCATGCCAGAACTTTGCTGTGCTGCCTGCCACCAAAGCCTTGACCTACACTTTAGTGGTGATAGAAAATCTACCAGAGAAGGACAACTCCGTGACGCTGGTTTACTTGGTTTTTGCCCCCTATCCTGGGTGACAGAGATGGTGATACTCTGTGAGAAGTGAGATGGTCCGGGTGATATGCATAGGCTTATGATTTGTTCGTGTTTGGACCAGTATTCCAAGGTCCACCCCGTGGCTCGTCTGTGCTCCCCTCAGGCCATACCCAGGAGTTCCTCTATGAAGCCTGCCCCATCCAGTTGCTTCTGCTCCATATCTACCAACCCAGAAATGAGGTGATGCAGCTTCCTTAGAGTGGTCCTGAGCACATGTCCAGCTAAGGTGTCCTAACCTTGGGCATTTATACACGTATATTTTAGTTCTCAGAGGTGCCAGAGATCTGCTGCTTTGGAACGTACTTGATTAATAGAGTCTGCTCCACACAGGAGCTGATGTGCAGTACACCACTTGCAGTTGTATAAGTGGCAAAATGTGCGTCAGCGCAGAGAAAATGGCAGCAGTGCGCTTTTGAATTGAAGCACCTCCAACATGCTTTAGTGCGAAAGTGGACCACCACCATTTTCTTTGTGCTGATGCACATTTCACTGCTTATACAACTGCAAGCGACACAGTGCCAGGGGCTTTTCAAAGCACCCAGACAGCGACGCTTACATGTGTGCAAATGCCTCTTGTTCTCAAAGTAACTGCACTATTTTAGATGAAAATACCTAAAAAATCAGTACTAGGCAGACCTCTGGCTTTGAAAACTTGAGTCTAAACAGACTGAGCAGAAAGTTTTAAGCATTGAGATAAAAGGGTGTTATAAGTGTATTGGGCAGCAGTAACTATAAGTGACACTACTTGTACCACCTATTAATCTGTAATTTTTTAAAAATAAATTGATCTGAAAGTGACTACCTAAAACGTACATATAATAGAGCATGTCAGTAGCTTTTGCATGGGTAACATATATTATAAGCTATCAAGTCTGTTTCACTGTCCTTTTTATAACATATTTCTTTGCTTCCCACTTGCAGATGCATCCAAATCCTTCAGCGTGATGGTTTTCCACTGCAGACATATGTTTCACAAAGATTGCCTCCCTGTACCTAACACAGTAAGCAACCAACTTAATCTCTGTATCACCTTCGTCAAAGACAAAAGGACAAATGATTTACTGTTCCCATCCACAGAGAAGGGCGTAGGTTTATCAGGTTTTATAACGTGATTATAGTAATTATTCCTGACTCTATCTCAGTGTGCGTTTCAGAGAGCAGTGGTTAATCCAAAGCAAAATACACACAATTTAAAATAAAAATTTATGCTCTTGGACAAGAGAAATATTTTGGCTTTCTGTAATCTTGAATATGAAATGCATCTAAAAGGTATGAAATTAATGAGGTCCATTTATATTTGATGAAACCTTTCCATTACAGCTTCAAACTTAAAACATGATTTAATTACTTACATGCCATAAAAATAATTTCTTGAGCAAGTTGTATGCATTGATTATTGACCTGGAAAAGAAAAAAATTATTTTCAGTTAATGACTATTTTAATCATTTTATTTGTTTTTAGGGGTTTTTTGCTGAAGTTATTTTCCTTTGCCAGAGTAATCATATTTTGTTTGTGAAGCAGAAACGCAAAAATAACTTCTATGCATAATTGGGTTAGAATTTAGAAATAAAAGCATCAAAGCAAGCACAGCAACTGGAAGTTAAGATGTTTTCCAACTGCGTCTGTTTCCCTGGAAAGCAAAGCTGTTGTCTAAAGCAGTAGTTCTCAACCTTTTGCACCTTAAGTCTCACCAACCATTTTGTCAAAAAATCTTGGTCCCACCATGATAAAAACAAAACCCTGCTTTTTTCTAAGAAGTGTATTTTTAAGTTTACATGCATTTTCATATTATATTAATCATTAATGGAAATTTTCAAATGAGTTGAAGTCCCACCTACCCAACCTTTGGCTGAGAAACACGGGTCTAAAGAAGTATTCCCTCTTGACAAATAACATGGTAAAATTAATGTAGCAAATGAACTAAGGTTATGAATGGATGTATATTTTAGCCACTTCAAAAGGAGAGAGTAAGCTGCAGCTTGGGACTGTGCATAGTCTATTATGTCTTCATGATCCTGCAGTAATACAAGGTAGTTAAATCACCCTAACTTTGACCCCAAGTGAAGGAGGGTTGGAGTGGTTTTGCTACATTTGTATCACTACAGAATCTCTCATGCAGATGTAAGAGTTGCATCATAACAACCCATATCAGTAGGATACCCATACATCCTGGTTTGGCTGGGATGGTCCTGGATTTCATAGGTCACTCCTGGCCCGTTAGTTAAAATTTAAATAGAAGTCCTAGAATTAGAGGTGTTAGGGCAGCATGGTGTGCCAGGCAGCTCCGCCTCCTTGCTGGACTGTATCCACACCCCTGCCCACTGGCCTTTGTTGCTGCATGCAGCAGTGCTGGTGACTTGAGCAGGGGCAGTGTCCTGAGTGTCCCCGATTTGCTTATGATCATCCTAGGTATCAGTATCCTTTGATATTGATAAAGTTGTTTTATCGGTCTGTACCCAAAGTATTTTTGTATTCACACGCTGCATACCGTTTGTTTAAATGGCATACATTTTTATTTTACTAGAGTAGTCCCAGAATAAGATCTTACATTTTTCCTCTTAAGAAAATAATTGTTTGTTGGCAGTTTGATCACATGTACTTACCAGCTGTATTTACTGTGACTAGTAAATTGCCAGCCTGTGTTTATTCACTCAAAGAGCTGGTCTAAAATTATGATCTTGTCCATTTAGGGGCTTTAGTAAAAAATTGACTGACAAAAACTTATGTAGGGTTCTCTACTGCTTTAATGCTTCTTGGCTTAGCTTTTAGACCTTGGAATTTCAGCTACATGGCTGCTAGTCAGTGTTGTAATGGGCTTTTTAATGCCTAGACACAGTGGGACATTTTGAAGGAAAATTTAACTTGCACATAAAGAATCAAACAAGGTAAAATCACGAGTTCGTTGCATTACCCTTCTGAAATTCTAATTTGGGCAAATAATTTTCATATGGATTTCTGCAAAATGTCGTAACTGAAGACGCATTTTTTTTTACTTGCAGGCTTTCCCAGTACAGTTCTGCAACATCTGCAGTGCTAAGCACAGAGGACCAGGCAGCACAATCTTGGAGATGAAAAAATAGCATTGTCCATCCTCTCAAGCATGTCTGTGATGATGTGGAATGCCACTGATGTTGTTCAAAGACTTGTATATATTCCCAAGTAGGGTTTAAAACAAATTTCTGTAAATTACCCACACACTGAACATCTTTCTGTCTGTAGCCAGAAAGAAAATGGCAAAAGAAATACATCTTTGTTACAATAATATGAGGCCAAATTGAGACCGCTATTAGACACTTGCATGTAAATATGAATCCAGCTTATTAAACTACCCAGTTCTTGATTCAGTAAGCTGCTTTAAGCATATGAGTTGCTTCTAAACCTGTGAGTAGTCTATTTTTTTTCAGTGGGAATCTTTAAGTATCTTGGTGACTTCAGCCCTAAATTAGTAAATGTAACAATAAATGCCAGTTGTGAAACTGACTATATGGTTTTATCTATCTTGTTAGAAACTGGTTATTTTATCAGTTACACACGTGACCTTTATGTGTGTATCAGCTTCTTTAGGGTTAGTTCAATCAGTTAAGCAAATCCTCAGACTTTTTTTTTTTAAAGTTTTCAGTGTGCTATTCTGTTACTCTGAAGCATAGTTACTGTGTTTGTCATTAGTTGTTCCAACAGAGAGAAAACATCTGGGCTTTGAACATTTTATTTCCAAGATTACCTTGTGAGATAATGATCCAAAAGAAAGAAAGTATGAAGAATGTAATCTTGGGTCAGCAAAAATGCAGTAATTTTTCTTTCTTCCAATGTTCTTATTTTCATTTACCCAATGGAAATGAATCTTCAAAATACTTCATGGAAAAATAAGTCTTATTTTTCTCTGATAAAACTATGAATAAAAGTTCCCTCTCTAGTATTTGACGCTTTAAGGTAAAAAATGCAGTGTCCTGAGTCAAATTGTGAACTATGACTAAGTTCTATGCCTTATTGTTGAAACTATAGCCTCCATTTAGTTCAACTCCTCTATATTATATGTACAATATAGGCTGTATATGAAATGTCTGTGAGCTCTTCTGCTCACTCTTGCAGTATACTCCTTTCTCTTTATAAATGAGAGAAGGCTGGCCTCCCAGGTAACATAAATTGGCTTTTCTCCATTGATATCAATAGAATGATACCAGTTTACATCAGCTGGCAACCTGGCCTAAAGTACCGAGCAAAGCCAGTGCTTGATTCTTTGTCATCCTTCTGTTTATGAATGAATCCTCAGTTTGCCTTTGTTCATGCTGGTGGTGGTAGTAAAGCTGCATATCACAGCTATAGATATGTATAGTTAATATTGGCAATAAAATTGTTGCATTAGAAATATTATATATTGTATTATTTTTAAAAGTAAGTAATAGAAATGAGCCCGTAAATGTACAGAGTGAAATTACTTTCCTCAGATGAGGTCTGTGCATTACTAAAACTCTCTAAATAGGGTCTTCATGACACATGAAGGTTGAATTTTATCTGAAGTGACTATAATCTAGTAATTTTAAAGTGTACTGCTAAAAAATGGGGAGCACACATAATTAAGTACATGACATACATCTTCCTGCTCTTGTACACTTTATCACAGTTCCTTTTGATTCACCTGGTGAATTTGTGTGCTCTTTATCATATCATTTAGGCTATTATATGGCCATAAACAAGTGGTGCCATTTTTGTTGTTTCCTAGCTTTCTGCAGTATTTGCTGAGAAAGTATGCTTCATGTGCTAGAGTTCTCTGCTTTTTTAAATTTCCTAAATCACAGAAACTTAGGGACCGTTTTCTTTGTTCACATACAATTACACCATGTGGGGTTATAAAGCTGAGAATTTTGTTTTAAGTTACAGCAAAGAAGATATTTGTTTACTTCATTTTGGCTTTAAATTCCCTGAAGCATAATAGTGTTCAGTGACTTAATTTGCTAGTCTGCCACCACTGGAGACCATGCTTGCGTTGTGTACTTGTACATACTATACATTATGCAAGTAATTTGAAATCCCTGCATTACTATCTAATCAAAATAGTCTCTACATCCAAAATGCCTTTCATTTTTTGGCTGCAGGGACTACCCTTTTCATGTTATTGAATTCTAAATGTGGTAATCTTGAGTCAGTAAAAATGTGCAGTAGTTTTAGTTTTAAAATCTTTTCTTTTTTCCTTCTGACAAACTTTTAAAACATAGGGCATGTCCCAGGTTAATTTCTAATATATTCAGCCACTCCAGTGCTTTTCTTTTGAAGCTCGCATTTGAACTGAGAAGCAGCTGCAAAAAGTTACATAACATTTCAGCAGAGAATAGAGTAGCATTTAGAGAAGCTCCACTGAAACTGGGGAAGCTGTCAATCCACTTATCAAAGTGCCTGCAATTCCTACTTCAAGTGAATGTAAACTAGCAGCTACAAACTGTGCACAGAGATTGCCATTGCAGAACATTGTACTTAGCCCATCACTTCTTCAGCGGTAATTAGTGCTAGAAATATGGAAAACCTGGTAATGGACCCAGTAGTATGCTATGGATTTAGGTTGGGATGGCTCACCTTGCCATACCCAAGCACACTGACCGGGTAAATGTTTGCTACTTTTCTCACTCCCTTCATTTTATCACTGTACTTTGAGAGTCCCTACAGCTGTTCATTTGTACATTGATTTAGAGGCTTGATCATCCTGTCATTCTGATATGGACAGCGCCCTGTGAAATCAGTATTTGGAGCCCTGAGTGAAATCCTGGTCTAAGTGCAGTCAAGGGTGTTGTAACAAAGTGAGTCTGCCCCCTTTAGACTTGTGAGACTGGAGCCAGCCAACCTGTTATGAGGCTGAGCCCGTTAAGGACAAAGCATGGGCCTGGTAGAGTGGCTTGTCAGACCCAGCTGGAGAGGCCTGAGGAGTCCTATAAAGACTAAGGGAGCTCAGTAGAAGAACGGAGGTGCAGGACCCAGGTTTGCTCTTTCAGCAGACCCTGGAAGGCTTTGAAGCAAAGATGGTTTATAGAAGGCCTGGGGAGATGCTGCTAGGAAGCCCATGAGTTAAGGGTAAAGTAGCTTTTAATTGTTTTATTTTGGGAATAGCCAAAGTGGAGCAACAAGTGGTACCCTGAACAGGCTTTGACCTTAGTATCCGAGTTCTAATCTGGGAAGCCGGCCCTAGAGCACGCCCAGGTTTTGCACGAATGTCAGTAGGGGCAGAATTTGGGAACTTCAAAGTGTTGTCTGTTCTGAAAAGTGACAATAGGGCATTCTGAGGCTATTGTTGTCTTGCGCTTCGGAAAAAACAGATCTTTTAGCTGCTTTATAAGGGGAGGAGGGAGCTCTGGAGTCTGCATCAGCTGTTACCATCTCCCTATCACATCTGCATGAGCCTGTAGCAGTGCAAGTGAGCTAAGCTGCTCTAATTTAAACTCTGAATGAAGCAAAATTAAAACTGGAACATTTCGCTGCACTTGTATTGCTGCAGACAGAGCCCCTGCTAGGGGTGTGCAGGGCCTGGGGCATATTAACCTGTGTGGAGCCCAGGTTGGGGGGAGCAGCCAGAGCAGAGCTGGTGGCTTTCGGCAGCGGTGGCACATGGTGGCCGTGGCAGGGCCTATATGGGACTGACCGTAGGGCCCACCAAAGTGCAGGGCCCGGGGCGGTCACCCCGATTTCCGCCCCTCCCCCCCCCTGCTCCGGATGGCCCTGGCTGCAGAATCATGGAGGTGTAGTACAGTTGTATCAAAAGAACCATATCAGATATGGCTACAACACTTGCATCTGTCTCTACACTTAGTTTCTCCATTATCCTGTATGCCCATGCCATGAGATAAAAAAGATGTTTTAGCTAGTTTAACAGCCTTGAACTCCACAGGGATCTTCCTTTCCCCCACATCATTACTCAAGAAAAATGTAGAAGTGCTCCCTAGCTAGCCTCGTGCTGCCCCATCTACTTCACCCTTGGTGGTATCTGCTGTACAGTGATGTCTTCAGTGCTGTGCACAGCTGTTTAGAGCTTGGTTACCAGTTCTGTTGGCAAGGAATAGAAAGCAGCTCAAGTAAATAGTTGCTTTAGATCACTGAATTCAGCAGCTATGACTAAATATTCATAAGGAAAATAAAGAACATTTTCATTTTTACGGAATCAGTGCAGGTGCAATATTTAGAATACAAAAATGAAAATCTCTTGGTGGCCATTTGGATCAAGCACACAGTTATATTATTTTCTTGGATACTCCTTGCAAATGACTAAACAAGTTAGCAAACAAATAAACAAAGATGTAATAAAGAAAAGAGAAAATATAAATGACCAAACGCCAAACATGAGAGCAAGTTGTGCTCGTGGCATGGGGGAAGTAGTGGGCGCGGCCTGATAGCCACGAGATGGGCAGTCCCGGCCCGCGCTGATTGGCAGGGGGCGGGTGGATGCAGCCTGTTTAAAAGGAAAAGCGCGCGCGCCAAAAAAGCTGGGACCCACACCATATCGGAGAGGCCTGATCACCCTCACCGGAGGTCCTGCGTCCACGAAATCCCTACCCCCCGGACGCCCCCATCACGACCGAGTTACAGCTCTCGAGTTAACAGTGAGTTTATTCTTGAAACTGCTGTAAGGGAAACCACCTATACGAAAGTGTGAGTAAAGCATTTATTTGTTACACCGCCTCCTTAATTGTTTTTCCGTCAACGGGAAGAGAGATAAGAGAAGTAGAAACAAGGTCCCGTAACCCTTCTGTCCCCGGCCTGTTCACGCAGCACTTTTCTGGGTCCAGCCACCCACCGTCAGGTTGGTCATGGCGTCATGAACAGGATCCTCGGGGCAAAGGGGAAACCAAGGAGACGTTGACGAGCTAGTCAGGTATTGCCCGTGGGGGAACCATCACCGGCCCCCGACCATGGATGCTGATACTTTATGGGCCCACGTGGTGTACCATCAAGCTGGGCAAGACGGGAAGATAGGGGGCTATGTCTCCACCCGACTGAGGGCAGCGGGGAGCCGCTTAAAGAATGGGTCGTGTCTGGCCTCAGCCCCGCAGCCCTAGGATGCCTCCTTTCCATCCCCGCGGTTCTTTACCACCCGCCCAGCACTGTTGTGGAAGAGTATGCCAGGTGCATCCAGTACCTAAAGGAGGGGAGTGGCTGCGAAACCCCCACCGATAAATTCAGATGCCCCAACCTCGATCCCGGGGGTGCTGAAAGTGAAATCCTAATGGCACTCCGTGAGAGTCTTGAGACCGATGGGCAGAACGCCACAGGTTGGACAGGGCAAAAGTGGAATAAGGGAAAGATGATTAATATCCTGTTTCGCTCGGTGACCACCCTACTACGACACGCGGCAAACCAAACCAGCGTGATAGATATGCTGACTAGGACGGCCACGCAGCAGAGTGCCGCACAGCCCGAGACGCCACTTAAAGATGGCGCCGCGGGGGAAGAAGAGGGAGTGGTCGAAAAGTTCCGGGCGGGAAACCCTGACACTAGTGAAACCCCGTCGGCCCCGCCCGAGGAACCGCCCCCGTTTAACACCCCGCTGCAGCTATATTCCGCCCTTCCCGCTGACATAGGCACACCCATTCTGCATGCGAATCCCGTAGCCTTAGTGAAAACTGTCGTCGATGGTGCGGGAACCCACACCCTCACTACCTTCCACACACGCACCAGAGGGGAACTCCAAGAGTTGGCAAAAGACACCCGACTAAATCCGGGTGAAACACTGGTGATATGGTTGGGACGATTAATATTAGAACACGGGTCAGATTTAGTAGACCCTGAGGAGTGTACTACCCTAATGCGCCAACC
>NW_005841953.1:3271006-3273285 GCF_000455745.1 Alligator sinensis
ATTTGGCCGCATCGCTGGTGTCACGATCCTGGCAAGGTCCCTGTGTCTGCATCAGCAGTAGAGGCATGCGTTGAAATTTACGGAGGTACAAATACACCCATGTTCCGCTTGTTATTACACCCACTGGTAGGGGGGCCGATAGGGAACATCCTAAGTAGCCTGGGAAAGCTTACCACAGTGCAAAAAACAGAACCCAAGCTCACCCCACCAGCGGCAGTACAGGCGGTGGGAGCATGGAAAGCACCGCCTAGAAAACCTCGAACTGATCGCTCGCCACGCGGACGACCACCGGACCGCACACCTGAGGAACGCGCCATGTTTGGCTTTCTGCTAAGCAAAAGCGGCCTGACAAAGAATCAGCTTCGTGGGTTAGGAGATGAGGGGCAAAGAACACTGGCGCTGAACTTAGGCTTTAAGTCTAGCGGGCAGGAGTCGGACAGAGAAAAAAACGAGTAGCGGCCGTCGACGCGGGCAGCGACGGCCGACCCCCCAATGACGAACGCCCGCATGCAACCTATAGTGTGAGCACAACTGCAGATTCTACCCCTACCCCTATACACTTTTTGCTAGATACAGGGGCCCAAGTAAATGTGTTGAAACCTGAAACGCCCCATGTCAAGGCGTCCAAAGTCATCTTTGAACAAGGGCTAAATGCCATGACATCTGCGCCCGTGGTCAAGTTTTGGATCAAAAAAAGGGCCCTGCATGGATTCTTAGGGGGCATAAACATCTTGGGCATCCCAGCAATAAAAGCATTGGCCTTAAAGAACGCCATATACCTAGCACTCCCGTTCATTGTGGCACCAGGCGAAAAACACCAGCCAATGCTAGCAAACCCTACACCCTGGCGGTATCAGCCAATCCCGACGCACACTGCACCTCTTGGCTGACCTGTGCAAGCGAGGGTGCATTCAGCCCGAAAAATCCTCCACCTACCTTTCGGCCAGATGGGGCATCCCCAAACCGGGAAAACCAATGGAAGCTCGTCTAGTGGTGGACTACCGACAGGCGAATCGTCGCTGTAACCCGCTCCAAATGCCTGCCACACAAAGTGTCACAGACATCCTTGATGGCATAACCGTGATGCAGAGGAGCGGAGAGTGGTTTGCCACCACACTAGACTTAAAGGACATGTTTATTCGATCCCTATAAATGACCCGCATGGGATCCTTAATATGTGCGTAGGCGGACAAATTTTTTCCGGGAAGGTTTGTCCACAAGGTTACCGCAACGCACCAGCACTAGCAGCCACAGCGATGAATGGGACGATCGACAGCTTTGTTCGTCCCCGCCCAAAGACCGCAGATGTTCGCATCTGGACCTATGTCGATGACATTGTCATCATGGGGCACGATCGTGCCGCGGTCCGCGCCACCACTGCGGACCTAAAGGACCACTTGAGCAATCAAGGATGGACAGTAAACCTGGCTAAGTCAGTCCATGAGCGAGCCATCCTCGGACATTATGTTTCTGGGGACACGATTCACAGGACAATGGCGATCGGGGACGGCGCACAATGCTGCCCCTGAGTTGTCCTCACTTTGGCCGACCACACAGGCAAACTTTCAAGGCCTGCTAGGCCAGCTAAATTGGTTCCACAATTTCATAACGCCATCACATTTTAAAAGTTATCCAACGGTTGCAACACCAAATTCGCAAGAAAACATGACGCCGAGTCCCATGGAGTGAGCATGACCAAGCCGTGCTGGAAAAAGTCATGACAGAGGTTAAAGAGATGCGTCTGATCGCACCCCCCGCTGGCAATTTTCTGACAATTCACGTGGGCTACATCACATAACATGTCTGGTTTACAGCCAGTGATGCCGAAACAGGAAACCTCGCGTACACCGGTCACCGCACACTCAAAAGCCACCAACGTCGGTATGGTTGTCTAGGGAAGGCCATGCTCGCAGCTCAATTAGGAGAACACCTCGCGACGAGCCCAGGTGTACTTGTTGCACCCGGTGGCACCACGCTGGGATTACTTAACCCCAGCAATATCCACCCGGAGTATCAGGGCACGGCAAAAACTTGGAGCGCCCTAGTCCTTCGTCACCAGTATTACTGGTCGGCGTGGCAAGTCATTGACGGAGAAGTGATTTCGGCCGCCGAAGATGATCCCACTGTACTATTGTATGGGACCACATCCCCGGCGTGGATAGCTTCAGATGGTGCATCCTGTGATGGCGGAGGATATGGATATTATTGTGACCCCTGTCACGACTACGAGCTCCAAACGTCCCATCCAGGAGAGTCGGTCCAAGCATCTGAACTACGAG
>NW_005841953.1:3274536-3274760 GCF_000455745.1 Alligator sinensis
ACCATAATTGGCTAAGTCGACGTAGCACAGTTTAGTATACATTACTAACGAACCCCAAGTTTTGTTTTCCAGCCTAAAACGGTATAAAGTCACCGATACATGACATGGTGTGAAACTCGTATTCAGGACAACTGTCGCCGTGAGTGAACCCATTGGCGACGACCCCGGCAAAAAAACCGCCGTGCTGCATTTAGACAGACGCGGGTGGATTCAGTACTGACTAA
>NW_005841953.1:3274781-3304678 GCF_000455745.1 Alligator sinensis
GGGGGAAGTAGTGGGCGCGGCCTGATAGCCGCGAGATTGGCGGTCCCAGCCCGCGCTGATTGGCAGGGGGCGGGCGGATGCAGCCCGTTTAAAAGGAAAAGCGCGCGCACCAAAAAAGCTGGGACCCATGCCATATCGGAGAGGCCTGATCACCCTCACCGGAGGTCCTGCATCCACGAAATCCCTTCCCCCCGGACGCCCCCATCACGACCGAGTTAGAGCTCTCGAGTTAACAGCGAGTTTATTCATGAAACTGCTGTAAGGGAAACCACCTATACGAAAGTGTGAGTAAAGCATTTATTTGTTACATCGCCTCCTTAATTGTTTTTCCGTCAACGGGAAGAGAGATAAGAGAAGGAGAAACAAGGTCCCGTAACCCTTCCGTCCCTGGCCTGTTCGCGCAGCACTTTTCTGGGTCCAACCACCCACCGTCAGGTTGGTCAAAAGACAATAAAAATGCAAAGAATGACTCTTTTATGACAAGCGTAACAAACAGAATTAATATACGATTTCAACGCCACATCTACTCATAAATTTGGGGGTATAAATGGAGTAAGACTATCAATATTTGTGCACATTTTATGCTCTTTTCTATTGAGTTTCCCTGTTACAAAATTTGCTGTTCTTCATATTAGAGTTAGAGGTATTTCCATTAAACTTTTTGAAGTAGGGAAAACTTTTTTCCTTGTTTTCAAATGGTCCTTAGTATACCTGGCCCAAGACGAGCTCATGACTTCTACTATACTACATACTCTATTAATTAAATAAAAGCTTTTTTAATATACTTTTGTTCCCAGTTATTAGGACACCTGCTATAAACCTTCCCTGCAGGCAGCATTAGCCACAAAAGTATGGAAGATGGAAATTATTCAAAGAACTGATCAACTTAAAATAGCTTGAAAAATAAAACAGGTCTGGGAGCCCACCCATTCCCATCCTAGGTCATTACACCAATAAAAGCAGTTGACAGGTCACCTTGGAGGGGGAGTAAGTGTGGAACAGGGAATTGGCAGGACAAAGAAGGATATGGTGTGAATAAACTAAAGAATAGGCCTTTCACTGTACCCTTAAAGTAGGTAGTGAGGAATTCTGCCAGAGCCTCTATGAAAGAGAGTGAGTATAACCAGCTATGCCTGTCCAGCACTCCCCACCTAGACTTTTCTGTTTGCCTTGGGCCTCCCACAGGCTTGCGAGCCAACAGTTTGTCCTGGCACCAGTTACCTCGCCCACTGGAATGTCTCGCCTGCCGCATCTTTGATCTTAATCTTTTCCTCGGGGCTAGTGTTATGCCCAGCTCCGTGGTGATTGGCTATGGTCTTTTAGTAGCACGAGGATTTGGGGGGGGGCCTCCACCTCCCCTACACCCCACCTAGTGCCAACCTGTTGTTGCATTGATTGATGTCCTTTGGACTTGGTGTCAATGTCAGTTACCATCTTGGATGGTCTTCCTTGGTCTTATCATCACTGCTCCATGCCCTCTTTCCAGGAGAGCTCCCATGTTTCCCTGCCTGGTGTATGGGGAAACTCTCTTGCCTTGCTTGGGTGGAGGCAGTTCCCCACGAGGGGGTTGCCACCACCAGTCATTGTCAGCTTTGACTTCTTTCCAGCCTGTCCCGCAGCCTGCCCTGGGCTGCTGGGGGCTTCATTCTGGTCCTCCTGTCAAACCAGAACCCGGGGCTTTTACCTCTGTCTCGCTCCCCCGGGCAGCGAATTGGTGCTGGCACATGCTTACAAAGTGCTTCCACGCTAGTGCCAGCTTTCTTATTCAGCTTGCCTCCAGGCCCCAGCTGTTCGTGGTGGGGGATGCCGTTGGAGTCCCGGTAAGTACTGTTGTGCAGCGGCTTTGCCACTGCTGTATCTCCCTCCTGTTCCTGGAGGCTGTGGGATGGCTGATATGGCTTTCCCGCCCCCACTATTCTCTCCCCATGGCCCCACAGGCTGTGGGGTCGTTGACTTTGCCAGCAGTGCAGCAGTCCTGCCGCTGCTGCCATGTTCCTGCAGCCCACCATCGGGTGAGGCTGCCAGCATTTTGGGGGGGCAAGGGGCTCTCGCCGCTACTGCCAGGCTCGGCATTTCCCTTGCTCTCGCCACAGTGAGCCACAGCTGAATACCTTTTGCCAAAACCTTTGTCCTGTCATGGTCTCAAGAGAATAAATTAACTGAACCCAGCTGTTTGAGGAAGGGACATATGGTCTGATTCTGCTCACTCTGACTGGTGTATGGTCAGAAATCAAGCTATAAATGTGACAAGTACTTGGGCCTAGATTATAAATCACTTTATACAATAATAAATTTTGCAGCAAAATTTGTCAGCAAAATTCTGAGTACAGCTGGTTAGAACATAGTCAACTTCTTTCTAGCAAATACGCTGCATTGTCAAAGCCAAAACATATCATGGAAACATATCATATCAATGATCTTCCAGGGTCCCTTCCAGCCTACATACTATGAATCGGTTCTGATAGAGCTTTTGTGGGATGGTATGTGAGAACCAGAATTCTCTGCTGTTTTTTACCAGAAACAGAATGCACAAGGTTTTTTGGGTTTTTTTAATGCCAAAATTGATGTTTTAAAACACAATCCACTTTGCAAACCTATTTGAAAGTTTTTGTTTTTATTCCACTACAAGACAAAAAACTTTTAAACTGAAAGTTGCTGGAGAATAAGTTTGTTGTGTAAACACTTCTTTTTGGGAGATTTATGTAGAAGTTCTCAAAATTCTCCAATCAGTTTACAGTAGAAATATATACCTCAATCTTTTTTTCCTCAAGCTACCCAGCAAAGTATCCATATGCTGTGGTAGTCTGAGTGCTCTCATAAATTAATTGTTTTAATATAACCATTCTTGTAAGCTTTAAGAATGCCAGATACTCTCCCACTCCTCTGTTATTTTTATTCCCAGATCCTCTGTCCATATGGTTCTCTTACATTGTCTGCATTTCATAATCACACAAATTTGCTTACATGTACAGTATCCTATGTGGCCTTATGAGGGCCCACAGTGAGTTTTTCTAATGTCTTCTACCAAGAATGTCTCTGGGTGCCTAGGATGATTTTTTTTTCTAGTTCTATTTTGTTAAAATAGTTTGTCTGTTCCACTTGGTCAGAACACATCCTTTGCAAGAGACTTTTTACTTTTCCTTGACAAATAAAAATAGATTTTGACTTGACCTTCAGCAAAACACAGGCATTCCATATTTCAGTGATTTGTCACACTTCCCAATTTATAATACAAGACATTGAGAGGTTTGATGGTTGAGAAATATGTCCATCAGTCATGACAAAAATGTTGCAGGACAAGTTACTTGTATCACTGAACAAGAAATTCAAATGTATGCCCATCTTCTGTTTTTAATATAAAGCTTTTGCCTGGATTTTTTCCAACCTTGTCCAGCACTGATTTTTATGACAAATATCTTGAAGGATGCACCCATCCTCATATCTTGTGTCCACTCTAAGTATGCTTTCTTATGGCAGTCTTCTAGCATATACTATAAATCAATTGTTCTCCCAGTATTTGCATGAAACTTGTAAACAGGATATTTCAGGTATTTCAGTAGTAAGTCACTTTTGATTATCTACACTTCAGACCAACTTTCATTCCTTTCTGCATCTCCTGCTTTTTGTATCAACTATGGACTATTGGCATGAAAGATTTAATTTTCTCTTGGCTTGAGAGAAATCCCTAGATGCCACTTTTCCTGCTTTTCAAGACAGTGCTTCCTTTCTATAACTATAATCCAAATTTAAATTATGCTGAAAAAGGGAATGTAAAATCTGACTGAGGAAAATAGGATTCCTGATATTTGGGGAGCTCTTACGTAAGTGAGTCACATTGGCAAAAATGCATAACCTAGTTATGATTCAAAGAAGTCTGAACAAATAAGGTTTGTTATAGTTGCTTTTGTTTGCGCTTAATTCATAGACACACCACTGTGCCTGGCAGTCTGTTCTCCATATATTTTATAATCTAAGCAGACAAAGGGTAAGAAAAATTAAGTATCATTCAGATACAAAGGGAAAACTGAGACACGGAGGGATTGAGTGACTTCATGAATATGTCCAAGGAAAGCTGTATAAAAGCCACAAAATGAATCTGAACCATCTGATTCTGAGCTGTGTCATTAACGTAATTTTTTTATACCTTAGTTCTCAGGTACACCATGATCCCATTGGCTGGGTGCTGTACTTTCCCAGAACAAAAGATGACCCTGCATCACTGAGCTAACAATCTAACACCACATCTACATGATAAACGTACTATACTTCAAAGCAAAATCCAGGCAGGCTGGTCCCTGAACTGGAGGCAGAATAGCCACAGCCACACAGTGCTATTGAGCTAATTAGCTCGGGGCAGGCTAATTATTGCCGTCAGTCAGCACTGCTAATTGGCCCACCCAGCCTGCTGCACAGATGTGTCTACATTGCTTCTAGCATATGAAATAGCCTTTATATGGTATCTATGCCAAGGATTTCATGGTAAGTTTATTGTGTAGTGTTGCTGATTCAATTATTTTCCTTCTTATTTTTGTTTATTTACACTACTGTTATCTTACTGGGCTAGGCCCAGTTTGGCTCAGATGAAAACTTAGAGTTTGGACACTGAGGGCATGTCTACATGTTAGTTAATGTGCTGTAACACACCTATAATAACAGGTACTAACAAAGCATCATAATTGACACTACTGCACATTAGACTAAATCTACTGTGCATTCGTGCCTTAACACAGGTTTTCCCCGTCATGCTAATTCACAGTACAATTGGTCTTCTGCTTATTAATCATCTCATGTAGACACACCCTGAAAGACTTAAAAGAAGTAATGCTGCTGCTTAACTCTTGGAGGATCTTATTTGAGGCCCTGCTTAGAATTTATTTTCTTCATGATGAAAGCTGAAACTGGGAACCTTGTACAGTGGCTTTCATTGGGATGATAAATTGGTGACACTGAGTCAGGGGTGTGTTCTTTGTAGGTAAATTCTGTTCTAGTTTATATAGGTTGAAGCGAGTTATACCACTCTCATCAATATAGTATCTGAGTGCCACCCAGTGGTGGATTAAGTAGGGTAACTGTTAGGGGTGTGCGAAGCAGGCCCTATTCAATTTGGAGTCAATTCAAATTGGGGACAGTGATTTGTTTCCTTGATTCAGATCACGGTCCCTGATTTGATGTGGCCGAATACGAATCTGAAAATTTGATGCTGATTCAGAGAATCAGTGATTCTGACATAGACACAGCTTTAAATGTTTTTTCTACATACCTCGAGGTACCAGGTATGCTGGGGTGGATGGAGCATCCCACAGGAGCACGGGGTGGGGGGGGCCCCATGTGCTCGGTGGCGAACCTGGAAATACTTCTGGTTCATTTCTGGGTCTGCCAGGGAGCACGTTGGGGGGCCCCACTCTGCACCCCCCTCCAGCTCAACAAACAAAAATGGAGTCCTTGTCAATGTGGTAGCTTTGTTACCACTTTAGCTATACCACTGTAGTTAAAGAAGTACCACTTCCCTAGTTTGGACACAGTTACATCCATATAAATGCATATTTACTGGTTTAGCTTAGTTATTCCCATCGCTGTATGTGAAATAATGATTTCATTAAAAAAAACCAAAAACACACTCCTAATCAACATGGTTCTTCTGTTAAAATTGTACGCAGGCCAAGTCATTGCATTCATTTTGCGTGTCAAATCAGGGGCTGCTCTGAGCCAGATGTACTTTAAGATTTACACAGTAATCTCTACAGCAATGTTAAATACTTGTAAAAGCACAGAGCCAGCTTCAATAGCAGATTACACCTCTAGTCACTTATCTATGCTAATGTGGTTCAAGAATCCTAAACAAATAGGGCTGGAATGAATGTCCGTTCATTCTTAGGTGATTGGAATGGAGGTCATCTATTCCACCCCTGCCTAAGGCAGATCATCCCTGTCTTAAACCATCCCAGGAAATTTTTTTTTCTAACCTGCCTTTAAAAACGTGTAGTGACAGTAAATTCTACAGTCCCGAATTATCAGCTCTAATGCTTAACTACACTTCTAGTTGGTAAATTCCTTCTGGTATTTAATCTAAATCTTTAGCAATTTAAGTCCATTATTACTTGTCCTGTCTCCAAGGAACCAAGAAAAAAATCATTTCCATCTTTAATAGGAATCCTTGTGCTTAAAGACTGTTTTCAAATCACTTCATCTTCATTTCCATAGATTAAACGATCATAAATCATCCATACTTTCCTGGTGTGTCAAAGTTTTGTTTGTTATTTGTATAAACTAATTTGTTCACATCTTTCTTAAGCTATGGTACCCAAACTGGATACCAAACACCAAATGCTAAGTAGACTGGAAGAATCGCTTCGTATGACTTGCATATGACACCCTTATGCCAGTATGATGCTATTAGTATTAATATTACATTGCTGACTCATTCTGCTTGTGAAACGATATGATCCCCTGGCCTTTTACTGGGGTACTGCAAACTACCCAATCCTTCCTCATTTCATATTTTGTTCCTTACAAAGTGTAATACTTCCACTTTTGAATTTATTCTTGTTTATTTTGGATCACTTTTCCAAGATCCTTTTAAACCAGAATGTTATCCTACAAAGTGTCTGCAATCCCACCTAGCTTCATGTCATCTGTACATTTACGTTCAGTTCAGTTCTCCAAGTCAATAATGAAGATATGGGACAGTGCCAGACCTAGGGCAGAGAACTTTGATTATTTCTTTAAGTCTGTTACTGAGATGCTAGTGACTACACTTCGAACATGGCTTTCCAACTAGTTTTATGAACCAAACTTACAGTAGTTTCACCTAGACTGTATGGCTTGCTTATGTGAAATGTTAGAATGCTTACTAAAGTCCAGATCTATCACATGTTCAAGGCATGTTACCTGTCATAGAAGGTAGTTAGATGTGTTAGGTAGGACTGTACTTGACAAACCCATGTTAGCTGTCACTTGGTATGTAGGTACTTTTATATTTATATGAATATTTATACTTTTATATTTATATGAATCAGCTTTCCAAGAATCAAGTTAGACTGACTGGTTTGTAATTTCTTGGATGTTCCCTTTTCTAAAGATGGATACTGCCTTTGCCCTTTTTTAGTCTTCAGGGCACTCCCCTGTTCTCAAAGATATAGCGAATTGCTCTGCAATTGCTTCAGCTAGTTCCTTGATAAAACTAAACACAATTTAACATTAGCTTCCAATAGAGATCAAATACTACGTTAGTAAATCTAGTTCAGGAAAATGTCTATGTATGACATCCTATGAACACCCCAAAACATTCCCACCTGTGGGTTGGGTTCATGCCATCTGTTTAAAAAGGTAGATAAAATTTTGAATGGAAATACTGTTGTGAAATATTTTGCTTTAAAATTTAACATTTTTCTAATGAAGCATGATGACACTTTTTTCATATTTCTCCCCCCATTTGCTTCACTTGTCATATTTCTCCCCCATTTGCTTCATTCCCCCCATTTGCTAATTAATTTTTCACTGAGGGGGGGAAAAATGATCAAATCAGAAGACTTAAAGGTCTTTCCTGTGCTAGGGAATGTCAGAGACAACTTCCTATTACCTTACCAAATCTGCAGCGGTACTGAGGTAGTTCTGTTGTAATAAAAAGTACAGTAGTTTTAGCACTGTGCCATTTCAAACATATCAAGCACTAGAGACCCTGAGAATCTTGAATGCAGAAGGTTGGAAACTTCTTGCCAGAATTCCCTAGGGTAGACACATCTGTAGTTTGTGGTGTAACCATAATATGATAGACTGTGCTGGTCTGTAACTGTCAGGATTAATTTAGATTGTAACCAGATTCATTTTGCACTTAAAAAAAAAACAACAAACAACCACCAAAAAACAGCACTGCAGTGTTTCAAGAATTCGCTACAAAGATTTTATGAATCTCATAATTTTAGGAAGCAGAAAGCCTACTTTCTTCTCTCTTGCTCTGATATGCAAAAACAAAGCATTTTTTTTCTTTTGTTCTGTTTTTGTTTTTGCTTGTTGGTTTGTTTTTAACAGCAACTAAGCCAAGTAACTAAGTCATCCACTTAATAGGCTATAGCCTATCTTATCTTTGTGACCCACAATCATTCCTACAATAACAGGAATGGAAAAATGATTTTGTAGTTAATGCACACCTGGACTGATTTCCGATTTCTACCACTGACTCCTTGTGTTCTTTGGGCTTAATTTACTCATGCCCTGCTCTCATATGAGGTAACAACACTTCAGCTCCAACACTCCCACTTAACTTGGAACTTGTAGGTGCTACTGTTATGGAAAAAATATCACAGGAAGTGGGCTGGAAATAGACCATGTGTTTATAAAAACACTTTGGGGAATTTATTAATGCATATTAAAAATGAACATTAAGAACAGCCTGGATAAAATGAAAAAGAAAAAAAGAGAATGAAAAAACAAAGTTAGGAGGGAAGAAAACAGACCATTTAAGAGATAATAGTCTCAAAGGATAGATCAAATGTGCCTGAAACTTCAGTGAGATCAGTAAAGAATTTCCCAACTTCCAGGAAAGTCATTGCCATTGTTCAATGCCAATTTGTCTTAGTATGTGGCTGAAACAAGCCTGATGATAGTTTTTAGTGAAATTTATAGGGAAGCATCTTTTCAAAACTGACTTGACTATGGCCCATAAGGCAATTTATCAGAGCATCTACTCTTTTTTTTTTTTTTTTTTTTTACCATTTAATATTACAAACCCAGAAGTTAGAGATGAAGAAAGCTATTAAATCATCTTGTTCATCCCCTTGCTGCTGCAGGATTGCTCCCAACAGGACTTCAGGTTGTTTAGAGTTCTGCAGAATCTAATTTTAAATATTTCTAAGCAATAGCACTTCCTTCATTTCCCTTGAGATACCAGTCGAAAGTCTAATATATCTTGTCATTAAAAGCTTTATTGAGCATATGAATTTCCTTTAACTTCTAGAGACTTTTACCCTAAAACAAACGATTGCCTCAAAAATGGGCTGAACTACAGGCAGTTAAAAATTGCAGTGTGTACTACACAGCTGCAGCACTTCATGCTTCCACATATATTCTTTGTCTGGTCAAAGGATATTCTATGCCATTATTCCATCCACAAAACTCCCATTGACATTAATAGGAGTCCGACTAATAAAGGAACTATGTAGTGTTTGCTCACCTTGATTGAATGCAGAGACCTGGGCTTCTTGCCTCCTATAAAGAGCAGCATTTGTCAAGTAGACAGTCAATTTTCATGTTCTCCCTGGAGTAGAGAGGTCTGAACATTGTTTCATCTAGCACAGCCATAAAATAGCAAATTTGTCTCAGGTTCTTCCAAATGCCATCCCTAGTATCCTAAAGAATTCAGTAGCAACTTTGAAAATACTGATTGAAATCTCAGCTTTTCTACTGGCATGAACAATTCTTTCACTAACTTCTAGTAATAGTCTTAATACTCTTTTGACGCTCCAACAGGTCCCAGCTAAAGAGACTGAGGAAGAGCTAGTGTCTGCTGTTTTATCCGGCAGGCTTGCTATTGACTGCAATATGTATTTAATCCCTTGTAAACTCTGAGATATACAGCCACTACTTTCTTCTGGGGAAAGCAACTCTAAATGCAACCCATCAGCAGCATCTGCCTGGTTAACATGTCCAACTCTAATCTTCCAAGAGCATTTCACTGGTACTGTATTGTATAGCTTTGTAATCTTTCATGAATGACTACCACTGTTATATTATTATTAACTTGAACTCCCACTGATGCCAATCAAATGGAACAAATGACCTGGCTCAGCCATAATTTGTCTTTAGAAATACTGCACAGGAACAGTTTGTGCCTCAGCTCCCTCACAGGTTATATTGAAACTTCTTCTTGATCTGTGAGCCTATTGAGTAGTATAACAGAAACATTATGCAACTTACTGTGGATCCCTAGAGGCTCACAGTTTGATTCCAGGTTCTCTTCAAATAGGAAATAAGCTATATTGATTTAAGAAATTTGGAATGACAATGAATGAGACGATTCAAAGCTGATGCTATTTTGATGTCATTGGATACCACAGTGACTTGGTGTGCTTATTAAAGTCAAGTTGACCTTGTAAGCATAAATAAAGTAACTCAAGGTTCTAGAGGTTTTTTTAAAGGCTTCTAAAATCCAGAAAAAAACACTAGTTTTCCCTTATTGCCTTTTCACATCATGTTTGCAGAGTAGTTGGCAAATGTTTTGTCAAAACATATTCCTTTTTATTCTCTTTGTGTGCATGTTTCCACTATGTGATGGAATTGTTAGAAAAAATTACATAATCAATGGCAGAAGCTTTCTTGCACTATTGGATCAATATTACCAACTGAAATTGAGGGAAGAGGGGGAGGATGGCGGGGAGTGCAGGGGGGAATCAGTTTCTCCAAATGGATGTTTTGTTAGCTTTGAGGGGAGGAGTAGCCACCAGTCATTTGGCAAGAATGGAATCATTTAACACTGAATTACAATTCAAGGAATGAGTCTCATGAAAGAAATATAGGGCAGATTTTGCAGAAAAAAATCTCTCTTACATTATGTAAGAGTAAACATATGGAGATGTGTTTGCGTGTAATTACAGTTTGCCTTTTATAAAAGTTATTTCTCAAGTTAGAAATTTATGAACTTTTCATATGCAGTTTTATATCCAACTTTTGTGTTGTTAGCTGGTCCATACAAATTGGGTTTACAAAGGTTGCATAATTCTTCTTCTACATGTCAGAGCATCACTGTGGTGTGACAGAATTAAGGCTGCTGAGGCAACATTAACTGTTTTCAATTACTTGCTTTTTTATTTAAGTTTAAGGTTAAAACATAATTCAACTCTGAGAAGTGGCTATAAAATCACTGTGAATAAGAAAATGGCACTTTTTAAAAAATTTGGCAGATCTGTCCCATGTGTGTTCTCATTTGTATCTGCTTTTCTTCTGGACAAAAATAAGTTTTTAGCTATTTTATAAACCACCAGGCAAATGTATACTACAAGCATGGATGCAACATAGAAACATAAACAGGTAACCCTGTAGAACAAAGTCTGGTCAGAGACTCAGCTAGATGCATACAAGTCATCGACCAAATTAACTAATTTCCAATGAGTTACACCCATAGCAAGTTGGCTTTCACGTCTTTTATCACTGGTGGCAAACAGGAAAGAACTCGATTTTCTTATGCAATGTCTAAATGGGAATGCTCAGGAAAGTTCAAATGAGTCACCTAAAGGTATGTAGCTTTAAGGTACTGCAAATGAAGTTTGCTTTATTGTTGCTTGGGAGCTCCCGGGTTCAACATGCTCTAACTTACCTTTAGTTCACCTTAACTCTCCTGAGAGTTCCTACATAAATAAGCCATAAACAAACATCTTTAGGCCATTTGAGCATCCTTCCTATCAGACATGTAACATCTATTGATCATTTATTCACACTGTGTACACTGTAAGTACATCCTTAATAGGTATTTTGACTGAAGCAACTTTTTAATGTTTCAATCTACTGGAAATAATACTTCTTCTCTCTTTTAATGTCGGTCCTTATTGCTGGGCTTGTTCTAAAAACTTATTCTGACAGAGAAGTTATTCCTTCATTGGCTTGTAATTCTTGCTTATTGTGAGAGTCTAGCAGATAATATATCTTGGTTCTGTATAACATGGCTGTGAAGAATGGGTTGAATGTGAAGAATGGCCAGCGTGCCTCTGGGTTAACTGCTAACTGATAATTCATAGTTTATGATTACTGCTTTGAAATAATGAAAGATTTATATCTCAGTCTCGTGCCAGCAGTTGTTTTATTGATAGTAATATATTCATGCTACTAGTTATCATCAACTGTGTATATTGCATGGTCTTACCTTAATGTTGGTTTACAGTTTCACTGAACTATAGGCCTGATCCATAACTGATTAAAAAAAACAACAACAAAACAAGATAAAACTGTTGAAAGACTTTCATAGAGTCCAATGAGTTTTTTTTGGAGCTGGATCATAACATTGGTCATAGCTATCTAGCACAGTGTCTCCCTAAGACAATTTTTTGGTTACTTAATTTCCCCAAAGCCAATTTTTGGCTACTTAATACACAAATTAAGTAGGTAACTAACAAGAAACAATAGTAACAACAATATCTCCAAGTGAAAGACCATTTGAATGTCTTTTGGGAAAAAATATTGGTGGAAAAAAGCTTGTATTGTTCTAACATGCCATTTTTTTGCCGTCTAGTTTGGAGTTGCATCAAATCTTGTACAGAGCTGTCTTATCTTGCTCTATTCATGGCATTATGCATGGCATCTCTTAGGAATGGTAATTTACTTGTTCTAATGTGCTCCACCTCGACCTTGACAAACATTATGAAAACTATAATGTAACTTCCTACTTCATAGTTATATTCATATCATACCATAAACACCTCACAAGGGATGCCTGTCTGCAATTAAGAATGTGGAGGTATAAATCTCATATCTTGTGAATGCTCAAAGACCAGTGTAACCCTTCTATTATGTCGCACAGCAACTCAGATGTTGCTGTGATCTCGTTAGGCAACTCAGTGTGGGGAAAATATGGACAAAAAAATTCTGAAGTTTTTATTTTAGATAATATTCATCTAATTTCTGGCAGTAGTACCTGACTGCTCTTTCTTTAGTCCACCTGCAGCAGCTCTTTAAATATTAATTCTGGCCGTCTGTCTGAACTATATTAGTTAAACAGGATATCACTATATCATTTGATACCCACGCAAACCTCCTGTTCCAACACTTCTAGTCTGTCTTCCCTTTCAGACGCCAAGCACTACCTAGCTAATGTTAACCTTTCTTTGAAAATACTCCCATTCATTTCCTTTCACAATTATTTAGAAACTCTGGCAAAGATTTACAATGGCTTTTGATTCACACCACTATTTATATGCTGCTATCATATTTAGTCATTTCACCTGCAGTTATAGCACAAGCTTTCATTTATAATGGATGGACAAGAAACAAAAAGTATTTGCCTTCCAACCTGGCTGAAAAAACAAAAACTCACCATGAAATAGAAATCGAACAGCCCTGGATATAATAAATTCTGAACTATTGCTAATACAGATTGCCCTCGCTTTATGCGGGTTCGGTATGTGCGAATTTGCTGTTACGCAATGACCATTTTTATAGCAAAAATTCATTATATGCAAGATAAATTCACTCTTATGCAATTGGTGTGGTGGAAGCACATAGTCAGCTCCTTTGTGCAGTGCACTGTGGGAGTGACACATAGCAAAATATAGTCTCCTGTGTGGATCTGTGCTCCTCGCTTTTTGTCTGTGACGCGTTTCTCTAGTTGCCACTAACATTCACCACTAGCCTGTGCTTGTGTGTAGTGTCTGATGTTGGTGAGTACCAAAATTGTCTTGTAAAAGTGGTAGAAATGGGCCTGGGGGTCAGTACAGTCGAGAGTCGAAGTCTTGGAACGTATCCCTATTTGTTACATTGTAAGGTAGGTTCCCTTTACGTGAGTTCAAGTTATGTGCTGTTTTCTAGGAATGCATGTACTGCATAAAGTGAGGGAAACCTGTATTAAAGTTTAGTAAGTAAATAAGAAAAGCCTTAGTACCTATATCTAACAAATGAATTCAACCCAATTAAAAGTTAAATTGTTGTTATTCCTCTTATTTGATGATTTTGCTTTTCCATGCCTAAAAGCAATTAAGATTTTCGTTCCTTTCCATTTGTTTTTGGATTGCAGGTTTCAAAGTAAATTCAGATATTTTTTGCATTAATGATAAACACCCCAGGTTATATTGTTTGTAGCATGAAATGGCCAAAGTTCCCATTATAAATGAGATCCCATTGCTTAGCACTGTACAAATAATTAGGAAGGAATTATCTGCTTTTGCTTCACAAGTGCCAAAGCTCACTGAAGTCGATGGAAGATTTTCCATTAATTTACTGATTCATTTACTCATTTGTTGGCATTTGAATGGTCCTTTACAAAATATCTTTTTGACATCTCTAAACTATTGGTTTTCAGCCTTTTTTCATTTGTGGATCCCTAAAAAATGTTGAATGGAGGTGTGGACCACTAAAAATTTTCCAAATGGAGGTGCAGACCCCCTTTGAAACAGAATGCCTTTTCTGAGATTTGAAACTTTATTTTCATAGTCATCTTTGGCACATCCCTTAGACATAGTCTGCAGATCCCCAGGGGTCTGGGGACTCAGGTTGAAAACCACTTCTCTAAACTGATTTCATAATGGAGCCCTTGAACAGGTAGATTCAGTCTTTAAAATAATGTGGCAATGTTCATGGGCCAGGGCCTCTTGTGGTAAAAGCCACACAAACACAAAAAAAAAAGCATGAAAGTGTCAGAGTTTTTCTGTATGTCCTGCTTTGATTTAATTTTGGGCATAAAGCTTCAATTCTGCTTCTACTCAAGCTAATGGGCTCTTTGTAACTTACTTTAATGAGATGAGGATCTGGTCTTCAATCTGGGCTAATTTGGCTCAGTGTAATCATCAAGATATAGAACTGTGGAGTTGATTCAATTGCTGCTACTCCTGAGACTTTCCTCATTACCTCCCTTCTCAACCAACAGAACCAATTTCAATTTAATGGAGCAAGCATAGTCTAACAATGGACATAAAGTCATGCCTATGTGGTGATTCAAACTGGGGAGTCAAAGGCAGCTTGATGTGATATTGATTATGTTAGTTCCTTGCATACTCTTCTCCAAAGAAACTTATGCCTTTAAAAATATTAGTTGCTTGAGCCACTGCCCTTGTGGACCTTTCACCTTATATTGACACTAGAATTTCAACCTCTAATGTATTTCTCCAGTACACATTGAGTTCTCTAATACACATCTCTAATCTAGATGCCTTTTGTATAAGTGCATCATATAAGCCTTAGTGTAGGCACCCATGTAGCTAAGATCTTGGTATAGACACCACCCAAGTGTCAGGAAGCCATACAGATCCTGGGAGCGTTTTGACACTTTCAACCCTGTTTTCCCTACCCATCTCCCAACTGAATCTTAGGATTTTGCCTCAGTTGCTGAGACCAAAAGTGATTTTGTCCTTATCTATGTTTGCAGCTAAACCATTTTTAGTACCAGTTCATCTACACCCATTACTAAGACGGTTGTCATATATAATTTGATATCCTGGTGTGGACAAGGGCACTGCGTGATGTCAGAGGAAATAGCACCATCCCGTAGTTTCTTCCTATATGAAGTGGGAAGAGTAATACTTTAGCCTTTTTTATAAAGCACTTGGATATATCCATCTCTATAGATCATAATACTACATCAAACTATCATTTAAAAATGCAAGAGGGAAGGATCTTTGTGGTTGATCTCTCTTATTGGATCAACTGTATGGTTGGGATATAGTTAGACAAGCTTCAAATGCAAGGCATTCGTCTCAGGTCAAATGCCTTGAATTAAAAAATGTGTCTAACTTTATCCTAATCAATCATGCAGTTGATCCAATAGGAGAGGTCATCCATAGAGATCCTTGTCTCACATAATTCCAGGGCCATAATGGCTACAATGTCACTCCAATACTACCAAATAATTTTAAAATGTGCTTTCCAGCATTTCTCCTATTTTAAGGGAAAACTTTAGTGAGTGTGTGGGGTTTTTTCCCTCCAAAATCAGAATAATTTAATGTTGCTTCATACTGATTGCCACTAAAGTATTGTTTAACATAAAAAACAGAAACTTGTTGACAGAAATTCATAAAGAAAAATACCAAAGGAAACCTATTCCATGCTTCAAGGGCTAGGAACAGCAGGAGTCTTTTGTAGATTGTTCTGAGGTAAGTTTCAGTGTGTATTGAATCATTTTGTTTTTTGTAAGTATATCATTGTTCTAACATAATACCTAACTAACCATCCCTACTGAACTCCTTATTAAGCTGCATTAGCCAACCAATTAACACACAGTTCCTCCTTATTGGCTTTAGCACTTGACTGAAACTAGTGTTTTTTAGCCATTTTAAAGTCCTCATCTCACTGCACCAGTAGGGGCAGTCATAGAATCAATTGCAATGTTTTCCATTGAGTTAAAAGAGAAGGGAGTTAGGCCTTTGGGTTTAATGTCACAGGACATTTTTATAAGGTAATTGAAAATATATAATTAATTTGAAATTAAATACTGATATTTTTAACATGGCAAAAAGAATATTTCAGTGCATGATGGAAATGTACTTGAAAACAGTCAACTCCTGGTTTTCCCACTCATGGTTCCTATAGAATAAATTTCATTTGAAATTATAGCCAGAGCTACATAGCTGAAGGTCAGGAAGTCTAAGCTGTCAATCTGCCATAAATATACTGTGTGGTCCTATGCCTCACTTTGTCCTTTGGGTAATAGGGTACTTTTCTGTTTTGTGACAGGACCCTTCCCAGCTGTGCTGTGGCACTCCTGGTGGACACATGGATCCTGCTCATTCTGACCCCTCAGGTGTCTTTCCCTATTATTTCATCTGCCACACCTTGATGTTGTTCATAAAAGGTTGGGAGATAGCCCCGAGGGACCAGAGTGGGTCTAGTCCACTGCAAATTTGCCCTCCAGCAATCTTTTGCAGCCCTTCCAGCCCTATTGGTGCTTTTGGAGCCCAAATGCCTTAAGGGCTGTGTTTGTGGCCTCTGTCCACCCCCCATAGCCACACCCGTGCCTCACAGGTGGTATATGAAGGAGGTTGTCAACTGGGGGTACACATACCCCTGAGGGTACTTGGGAAGGCCCTAGGGGGTGTGCATGGGCTGGCAGGGATGGAGCACTGCCGCCCACCACCCCATGCTGTCGCCTCCCAGAAGCAGGGCCGGGGTGGGGGGAGGTGAAGGCAGCGGCACCCCTCTGCAGGCTGCACAGGCACTGCCTGGCTGGCCAAACATAGGGGGCAGGGAAGCTCACACGCGGTGGGCTGCCAACCACCACCCTGCACTGCCGCTGCTCCACATCCAGCCATGCCCCCACCCCATGTCTAGCTGCTGGGGGTACATTTATTTTTAAAAGGTTGAAAACCCCTGATATATGATACCACTTCAGAGAAGCCACTCAGCCCCACCACAATGCTTGGCCCTCTCAGGCCTCAAAATGCCTGTTGGGGCTTCAGCCTTCCCAGCTTGGGCCCCTTTTCTCTGGCTTTTCCCCCTCAGCCTAGGTCCACTGTGGCAGACCTCAGCTTCTGGGCTCCAGCTTGTCTTGCCTTTCTCAGGCTCTAGGCCCCCTTGGCCTTGGTCTTGCCTTTCTTGGATTCAGTCTCTGGCCCTCTTAGCCTCAGGCTGCCTCTGTTGTGCCTTTCTGGCTTTGGCCCTCTTGGCCTCAGGCCACCTCTGAAGCCCCTACTGGGCTCAAGCTCTGGCCCTTTCAGACTCAGCTTGCCTGTGTGTTGCACCCCTGTCCCTGGCAATGCTCAAACCCTTGGCATGCCCCTTGGGCATGCCTCCTTTCTACTCCCTAGAGTCATATCTGGTCCTCCAGTTCAGTTTAAAACTAAAATGAAATGCAAGCCAGCACTTTCAAACAAAACCTCCCCCACTCTGGGTAAAAAAATGTTTAGTCAGGCCCCTTTCCCTTGAGTTTTCTGCCTCTTGGGTGTTTTGGTGCCTGCCAGGATATCTCCTGCCAGGCCTGACTGGCTGTTTTCCTCCAGGCTCTGGGCTTATATGCCCTGGAGGCCTGTCCCCTTGGATCAAGCTACTGCTTAGCCAGTCGGTCCCCAGCCTGTAGTGGTGCATGGGATTGTTCCATCCTAAGTAGAAGGCTATGTTAAATTTTGTTGCCAGGCTGCCCATTTTCAAAAGGCCTAGACCAAAGCTGCAGAAGGCCCCCAAATGTCTGTGTCTAAGTAACTGTAGTGTGAACCTTTGCAGATCTGATGACTAGCTTGGTCAGCAAAGTAAAGGAAGCCATTCATCAATATATTTAACTAGATGCAATCAAACAAAGCATAGGGTTAAGAAGAACCACATCAAATAATCCAAGTACGCCATATTATAATTTTATCATAGGATTTTTAAAGTAGTGACTGAAGTAATCGAATATATTAAATGTTATTTTGCTATAATGTGTTTTTGTTAAAATATGTAGATGATTTGTAATGGACAAAGCAGCTTTGTCAAACAACTGGCTCAAAGAAGTAACAGGCCAGTGTTAATAGCATTGTTAATAGCATTCCACAAGGGAAGAGGAAAAGAGATAAGGAATCCTTCTCACTTTCCTAAGGATATAAATCCCAACTAACTGACACCTTTCAGACCCACAAAAAACCTAATTCAGTCCAGTTCCAAAAGTTTCAGTGAAACAAATAAATTGGAATAAAGCTAATCAGAGATCATTTATTAGACTCTTGGGACCAGGTATCTTTAAACATTGGGCATAGGCTGAAGGGAAATTTGGAATTCTAAATTTGGATTTCTCTTGAAACTTGGCACACTGATTCAAACCTCTAGGGGAACAGAGAAGCCTGGCCAGTGAACCTGTTTCTTCCCTGAATCCAAGACTGTGTAACCGTTGTCTTTATTGATAAATAAGTCTTTGCTATTGCATATCCTAATAAAGCTTTTGACTTGTAACTGGAATCGTCACACTGGTCAATCAATCTCCTTTAACCAACAGTTCAAATGTAATATAAGCGCAAGACTTTACTCTTGCCCTTATTGAATCTCATGAGATTTCTTATGGTTCAATCATCCAATTTTTCTAGGTCTCTCTGAATCCTAACCCTGCCCTTCAGTATATCTACTACACCCCTCCAGCTTGGTGTCATCTGCAAACTTGCTGAGGGTGTGCTTCATCCCATCTTCCAGGTTGTTGGTAAAGACATTGATTAAAACCAGCCCTTGAGCACTCCACTGGATACCAGCTGTCAACTAGGTATAGAGCCATTTATTACTACCTGTTGAGTCCAACAATCCACCTTACAGTTTTCTATCCACCTTACAGTCCATTCATGCAACCTGTACGTCCTTAGCTCCTTGTGGGAGACCATATCAAAAGCCTTGCTAAATTCAAGGTATATCATGTCCACTGCTATCTCCACATCCATTCAGGCAATCAGGTTGGTCAGGCATGACTTGCTCTTGGTGAATGCATGCTGACTGTTCCTGATCACCTTCTTCTCCTCCAGGTTCTTAGAAATGGATTCCTTGAGGATGTGCTCCATGACTGAGAGACTAAGAGGCAGACTGGTCTGTAGTTCCCCAGATCCTCTTTCTTCCTTTTTCAAATTATTTGCCCATTTCCAATCACTTGGGACCTCCCCTGTTTGCTACGAGTTTTCAAAGGTAATGGCCAGCAGCTCTGCAGTCGCATCAGCCAACTCTCCCAGCACCCTTGGATGCAGTGCATCTGGCCCCATGGACTTGTACATTCCCTGCTTTTCTAAATAGCCCCTAACCTGTTTTTTTCACCACTGTTGGATGCTTACCTTCTCCACAAACTGTGCAGCCAGGTACAGTAGTCTGGGAGCTGACCTTGCCTGTGAAGACTGAGGTGAAAAAGGTATTGAGTACCTTTTCCATATCCTCTGTTACTAGGTTGCCTCCCCCATTCAGTAAGGAACCCACACTTTCCCTGATCTTCCTCTTGCTGCTGACATAATTCTGCATGGTTTGATTAAGAACTTATTTGAGTTTTCCTTTAAAGAAGACTATTTGAAACCAACATATGGCTGAGAAAAGTAATTTTTGAGTAATTAGCTCCTTGCTCTTCTGTGAGTGGCTTCTGTGATATGTAGAGAACAGTAACAATGTGTGAAAATTTCTGATCCAGATTTTGAAGTGGGGGGAAAGAATGTCAACATTGAGTCTGGATGATGTACAGCTTAAACTTTTACAAGGATGGCTGTTAGTGAAAGATGCAGAAATATGGTTCTAAAATAAGAGCAGCATAACATTCTTGAAAAAATCTGTTCAGCTAATAGAGTGAGAAAAATCTCACTCATGACAGGGGCAATGAAGCCAATGATAACTGAAGAATTTAATTCCTATTGTGATCCTTATTAGTATAGCTGATATTTTGATAGAGAGTAAACCATGCTTTAAATGCTACTGGTTAGAGCAATAAAAGAAAATCGGTTTTCAGCAGCAGTAGGTGGATGCAGTAACTGTTTTGTATGCTGTCCACTGTATAGATCTGAGATAAGGTCATTCAAATCAGAAATTAAGCTTGAGATGTGCCAAAAAATCTTGCCAGGGAGCTGGATGGAGGTTAGCTTGTGTCCACCTCCTGCTGTTTGTTTCTAGCCCTCTTTAACGCTGCAGGGGTACATTTCTTGGCAAAAATCCAATAAACTGAGAGAACAACTTGGAAATATAGTAAAGAACAAACTACCCACAGCTAAACAGAAATCTATTGATCCAGTCAAAATATCTGTAGATAAAGCTGTACATGTTGGGCACTGGGTCTTCTCCACACTGGAACTACTCTTAAGACTTTCAGAGTTAATCATGATAATGGATGAAGTTGTAAAGAAAAGATTTGACTCTTTGCATAAAGATATTTCCACTGTAACATTCCAGTTTACTGATTGTTGACTTAATCACTTAAGTGCCCTGAGATCCTAAAACGAAAGACTCTGTGCAAGTACAAAGTACCATGTCCATAAAGATGAATTGACCTGAATTCAGGATTGTAATGCATTAAATTTCTTAAGAGTTCTTCGTAGGATTTTACAGATTTTTTAATAAAGTATAGAATTGCTCTGAGGACAAATCTAAAACAATCAAAAGCAAACTAGGTATTAAAAAGGGGTGACAAAGTAATCAGGATCAGACCTTAGATCCAAGAAGAAAAGCTAGAAAATGTGGTCTATTTGCAGAAAGCCCATAGATTTGAGTTTGCAAATTTTGGTCAAAGGGACTTTAACCAAGACCAAAGAGAGAAGTTAGTGCCAGAGATAGGATCCAAATCCCACTAACCAGTAACTAACTAACTTCCATTCCTGTGGTCAGAACTCGTACTGACTTGTCAACAGAGGAGAGGGCTAGTAAGAAGCTTTGTTGTAGTTCTAGATCAGGGGTGGGCAAAATGCGGCCCGGGGGCTCGATGCAGCCCACCAGGCCATTCTATCCAGCCCGCGGGGCCCCTAAAAAATTTAGAAAATTAATATTTATCTGCCCCTGGCTGCCTATCATGTGGCCCTCAATGGCTTGCCAAAACTCAGTAAGCAGCCCTCTGCCCAAAATAATTGCCTGCCCCTGTTCTAGACCCATCAAAAGCAGCTTTGGTTCCTTCCATCTATGAAGTGATCTGCAGTCCTCCCAGAGACCTGTAGGTGCTGTAAATTAACATAGCTTTATTAAAATCAACCTGGCTGATGATCTGCCCTTTGGTTTTTGGTAGTTTGTTATTCATAATCCAAAACCCAGTTCTGACACAAAAAGCCTGATGCCCTTTGAGAAAATCTAAAGGGCAAGCATTGGTATCTATATAGTGCTACTTGTTCCAGATCTCTGGAATATGAAGTTAGACCTCTGTATAGTGCTGCTCCAGGTCAGGTTTCCATCCCTAGAAATCATTCCACATGGCTGATAACGATTTACATTTTTTCAAGGTAATATTAAAAAATGAAAGGGCTAGAAACATAATGCAAACTAAGATCCTCCTTTACATTTTTAGATCCATGGGGTCCGCAGTTAGAAATGTGGTGGTTCTAAAATAGCCCGATTTTCTTACCAGCTGCCATTATTCATCTTTCTTGTCTGTATGAATACACATTAATAACACCATGAGAGACTAGTCTACGTGACACAAGTGCAAAGAGTCACTCAGTAATAAACAGGAATCATTTAAACATTCTCTTTACAAAATGCACAACTAACCCAAGGAACTCACTGTTGCAAGATATAACTGAAGCACAGTCTCTCATACATTGTATGAACAATTAACATATCTAGTGTTATATTAAAATTTATGTGGAGTACTACCTCTTTATGGTTCTGGACATTAGCCAGCTGCTAAGTGCTTGAGGCTACCAGGTCCCTCATGGATGTTAGTGAAGCACTGTTATATTAGATTGCTTAGTATTCATTACTTAGTTAGCTTGTATTTTTGGCTAACCTTCAATTACTACAGTTTGCCAGACTTACTTTTACCATGTGTTCAGATACATTAATTGGTAATTTGCACTTCCTAATTAAAATTCATCTGTTGCACACAGTAAACAGGGATGGAATTATTCCCTAGTGAAAGGGGGACAGGCCCAGAATCCCACTCTCCAAAACCCAGAGGCAGTCTGCATAGGAGAGTGGGGAAGGAGAAACCTTCTCCTGGGAAAAGAAGTCAGCTTATTTTAATCTCAGTAGAGCTACGAGGCAGTAAAACAGGTCATCTGTCCTTTGGGATGCTGAGTCAAAAACATGTTCTGCTGCTTTCTGCACTGGGAGAAGGAAATCTGTTGGTGAACAATTTTAGACTCAAAGTTTGTAAAAGTGATTACTGGCTTTTGGGTGCCCACTTTGAAATAAAGGAGTCTGAATATTAATGGACAAGTGTTAGGTAGAAAACCCAAGCTATCTGGAATGTTGTTCAAAGTTCTCTTCTCTTCTCAGTAATATAACTTGGGGTAGGTGAGTTCTGGACATCAATGTAGTAGGGGCACCAGAATCGCCCTTCACCCCCATGGAATCTGTGCTCCAGGAAGAGAAGTATTGTCAAGGTGCTGCTATTGGAGCAACAGCCAGGGCAGAGAGTCCACGCCGTGGCTGTGCCTGCATCAGCTGCAGCTGCTGCCACTGCTGGGGACCATGATTGAGTCCTCAGCCCAGGTAACGCTCCCCTACTCCCTGCTTTTAGAACCTCAGCACCTTCTGCTCATCTCCCCTCCACCCTCTCCTGCAGGGTTTCCCCAGCGCACAAACCCTGCTCATTACACCTCTCTCTCTCTCTCTCTCTTTTTTTTCTTCATTAAATACATACACTTTGAGACATACCCAAGATATGAGCTTTGCTAAGTCAAATTGCCAGCACCCTATCAAGTACTTGTTAGTAAACCTTTTGCTTCCAATATGCAGCCTCCCGGTAATAAGATACGGATGCCACTTGGATTGTAAAATGTAAAACTGGTTTGTTTGTTTTTTCTCTTGTGTTTATACAGGACCTAATATCATGGCATTTTGGTCTATGACTAGAGTTTGGTAATAGAAATAAATTATCATGAATACTCTTGGAATCCAACAAAGTCTCCCATGTACCTCATCCCTTTTCTTTTCTTGTAAGTATATTTTAATGACATTTTTACTATGTATTTTGAGAAGTAAAACTATCTGTTGAGAGATGGGTAATAAAACATTCCTGAGCACATCATAAAGGACCCTTGATGGGCTGCCTGTTTTGTTGCAGGTCTCAGCCCTTTCTTTGATCGTACCTTGAAGCATTTACATTAATGTTTTGTGTACAGAATCACAGATCACTTTTACTATGGTTAGAGAGGGATTTTTTTATATTGCATTGTATTTTAAAACTTTGGGACAAGGCCTCATTTTTCTGTGTGTGAAAGCTGTATGTGTTTAAAGAAGCACTACCCCTAATGTCTAGGGGCATGTATCTATTGAAGGTGATTAAGTTCCAAATGTGATTTAACGAAGTTGAATTTAAATAGTACTGAAGTGAAAGATTTAAAATAAAATATCTATCTGTGATAAAAGCAGTGTTTTATGGCAGAATACAAAAATGGCCCCAGTGTACATTTGTATGTTAAGAGAGAAATATTACTGAGAGGTCCTAAGCAATGAAATAGTGCAGAAAAGTGTCAAAATCTATATTTGGCTGAAATTGTAACAATTTAATGAAAGTAAATGCCTAAATCCTTTAGTGATTAGAAATTTCATAGACTGATTCCCAAATGATTAAAAAATAATTTATTCAGCCCAATCTATTCCTCTATTTAAGTTTTTACTAGAATTTTCCACTGAACTGGATTTATGTAGGTTTTGGCACAAGCATTTTATGCTATGTACTTCTATCTATTTCTTCTTTTTTATGTGTGCTCATGACTGCAGCTTACCCTTTTGGCTCTACAAAACTGGCGAAGTGGGTCAGCACCTTCATAGCACTTTTCAAAGGAATAGCCCGGCACATAGGGACCTGTATTTGTGATTCAGTAAGTAACACTCTTCCATAGGGGGGGTCTGTACAGAGACACTACGCTAGCATCATTCCAGAATGATGCTGTTTGACTGTCACTAGTGGTTAAAATTTAAGGTCCTCTGCACTTGTTATTATACCCCACACCACTTTTCTTGATTTCTCGCATGGAATCTAACTGATCAATGCTTTATACAAACCAAGATCCTCCATTTAAATGTGGTTTAAATTCTTAGTTTCAATGAGGTATAGTATTCTTCACTTCCTGATCCAATCACCTTGCATTGCTGTGATCTTTTAAGTGTTGCCGTAGTGATGTCCTGGTATACCTTACCCGTACCTCACTTTAGGGATATTGTAAAACTAAACATATTAGTGTTTGTGACATGCTTTGAGCCCTTGCATGCAAACCTTTAAGGAAATTAAGTGTTCCTAAGGATTTGGTGCCTGTGGTTTAAAAAAAAAAAAAAAAGTCATGTAAATGGCTCCCCTATAACTTGTAAAGTATGCTATATGTTCTCTCTCTCTTACTGAGTATTGGGAAACTGACCTCTATAGATTCTTGTTACACCTGTACTTTTACAAGAAGAATTGTTTAATTAGGAATACTACTTTTGTTGAAGTAAATAAACATAGTATTTGCTGATGTTTCTGAGAACTATGTAAGGACTATGAGACTTATTACCAGGGATCCAGGTTTACTGTTCACCATGGAATAATGTAGGAAAACAAGGATTTTCTTATTTTAAGGAGGAGAATGCAGGAAACAACAGGTTTCCCCTTTCGGATTGTCAGAATTCTAGCCTGCAAGGGGCTGGGGAGAGTGGGAGGAGGGCGATTAGGTAGGGGGATGTCACGTGCCATACTGCTTGGCTGCAAAGCAGCTCCTGCAGCTCCCCACAGGTAAGTCTGGGGTGAGGGGATTGAGGGCCCTACAGTGAGAGAGGGAGGGAGAGAGTTGGGTAGGGCTGGGGCTGGGGGCGCTGCCCAGCCAAGGTGGTACATAGGGCCTGGGTCTTTGGGGCTGCGGCCAAGGCGGGAATGTGTGGCCCCAGGGTCCAGGTGGGGAGCAGGACTGAGTTATGGGCAGCTTGTCTGGGGGCACCAGGGGGGCTGGATCCCTGCCATTGCACACTCCTAGGGCGAGCATGGGGGACACGTACCACCCAGATTTGTGTGCAGGGAGGGGGCAGATGCAGGATGCCCACTGTGGCCTTTGGGCTACCTGCCCTGCTGCCCTTCCACCGGGGACTTCTGTGGCCCAGCGGGCAAAACCCAGCAGGACAGAGCAAGTTGGGGAGGTCCCACTCTGCCCTGCTATGCTGGGTCCCACCCACTGGGCCTCAGAGGCCCCCAGGGGGAGGAGAGCAGGGTGGAGAGCTCTGAGCTCACAGCCACTAGCCTGCATCCAGCCCCCACCAGGCTCTGCTCCAGTAGGGAGCCAGGCTCTGCAGTCTGCTTGAGCTGCAGCAGCCGCCACCTCCCATGGGTGGCAGCTGGGATTTGGGCACTGCTGGGGTGTGGGAGCAGGGAGCTACAGACCCAAGTCCCTGACCCTGTAGCCTTGGCACTTGGGGCCCCCTCTGGCAGGGCTGGGAGGGGTGTGGGGGAGTCACTAGTAAGGGAGGTGGGGGGGCTATGGGTTGAGGAGTGAGGGGCACTGGCAGGGCCAGGGGGCTGTGGGTTGGGATTGCAAGGCACCTGGAGGATGAGGGGCTGTGTGTTGGAAGTGGGGGGGATTGCAAGGGCTGTGGGTTGGGAGTGAGGCACTGGCAGGGCCAGGGAGCTGTGGGTCAGGAGTGAGGGATACCAGCAGGCCTAGGAGACTGTGCCTTAGGAGTGAGGGGCAATGGCATGGGCAGGGCACCAGGATATCAGGCTGCTCAGGGCTATAAAGCAATGCGGGACGGAGGGAGACACAGATGCAGCTGGACCCATGTCCTGGTGAGTGAAGAGGGCAGGGGGAACTCTGATTTTCCATGATAAAAAACCCAAAATCAAACACCAAAATATATAGGTATTTATAATTTATTTTTTTTATAGTGAGGCTTCCAAATGGCTCTAAAATTGTAAATATATCAAGAAAACATTATGTTCAACTGATACCTATAGTAGCATTTCATTTTAATCATGGAAAAACATGGATTTTTGGAGTTTAATCAGAGAATTTGTGATTTTTAAACAGAGAAAACCAGGATCCCTTATTACTTCCTAAGACTGATACAGTGAAAATCCATGATTTAAACTGACGTTGTGTGCCCTGTTTGCAACCCAACCATTCATAGTTTCTATCACTGTCTGAGAATAAAGGCAAAAATTAAATGGAATTATACTTTTGTTGTCCAGAATGAGATTAATGTCCAAAAGTAAAGAAACAGCATAGATGCAAAACAACTGTTTTTTTTATCAATTCTATTTCAGTTCAAACCTACCAATTATAAAAAAGGAAAAATATTGTTTAGATGAGACTTTTGACCGGACAGTTTCTCCTTCAAGATGGATCACAATGGCAGTTGATGTGCACAGAGGATGGTGTTCTGGCAGTGCTTTGGGAATATAAAGATCACTTTGTGACTAGCTAATTTGCAAGATCTAGGTACAGGAAGGTGCACCTTAATAAACTGTCCCTTGAAGAAAGCTTTATCTTCAAGGCCACAGAAATCCCTGACTGCAGCAAAACCAATGCAGTTCTGCAGTGTGGAAAGCTAAATTCCTCTGCAGGTCTGTTTGCCTTGCATAGTCAGGGTCCTAACAGACCAGCAGAGAGAGACTTTTAAGTTCTATACCATGAGATCCACTACCAAAAACTCCCTTCCTTCCATTGTTAAGATCAGGTTACAGAAGAAGTATAGTGTCAGATGCAGAGCAGCACTGCAGCCACAGCTCTTGCAGATGCCCTTGCATTAACAGCCTGACCCACTGCAGCGAGAATCTTTACATGGGTTTCAGTGGCATTAGATAAAGGACAAAAACTGTTTACTTATTCTTGTGGGGCAGGAATATGAATATGCACCTGAATGCATAACCCTTAGTATCTGCATGCCAGTATGAAAGGATGAACAAAACACATGTGTAGTTCAAGTTAAACACTATTGTATGGTTTATTATTAGAGCTGTGTGACCTTTCAGAATTGAACCCCAATGCAGCCAAACAATAAATTAAATAGAAGACATTAAATATTACTTCAAAGAGTGTTTTTGGAAGATCTGAATACATTGGGATTGTGTTTTGATCTTTGCATCTGGCTAACATGATTATAGTTGACTTAATAGCCTGTGGTGGGTTGCATACAGCATATTTCGGTCCAAACTCCACTGTTAATGAAACAACAATAGCCCTGTTCATTATTGCCAATAGCCCACATACTCAATTGTCTTTCCTTTCACGGGAAACTTATATGGAGGTGGGATGTCTTGCCTTTCATGGGAGACTTGTATGGAGGTGTGATGGATACTAAGAACCTACTGAGGTTTTTATGTGGTGCTGCTATATCAATGCCAAGAAGTCTATTTTTAAGACATTGCTAATGGATCATACCTGGTGTGTGTGTTGTATAATGGTGGTGATGTCCCAGTCTGGGTGTCATATGAATCTGAAAAATCAATCAAGAGTTTTATAAATGTAGAACAGTACCACAACACAGAGCAAGATCCACTGGCCAGGAAGCTGGAGCTTAGCAGTGTATCACTTTGCTCTCTGTACCACGCTGTGGTGCTATGCAGTGGAGGGGAGGGGACTCCAAAAAGTGGCAACAGGAACTTTCCTGAATTAGGACTTCTCTAACTTGAAGGCCTGAGTTTGCTGCCCTTTAGAGGATGGTGGTGAACAATGTTATCAAGCACAAGGCTTATATGGGTAACTGGCTCAGAAGAGGGAAATACCATTGTGCTAGAAGTTCAAGCTCTCTGCTTGGCTCAGGCACATATTTGATTTTAGCCTTGGCCAAGTAATTTATGCTGTTTTAACAAAAAAATTGTTCTGAAATGTCGAGGGCCACAATTTCCACCCCTGGTTGCAGCTCAATATTTCCATTAGGTGGCTGAACATAGTTTTAGATGAGTGGCCTGATTTTTTTTTTTCTTCCTTCCCCAGCACTGGTGATCAGTGGGTGGAAGGTGAACTTGTTTTGCTGCTGATAAGTAGGGGTCCACTTAATTAATATATTTTCATAGATTCGTACATTGTAAGGCTGGAAGGGACCTTGGAAGATCATCGGGCCAGCCCGGCTGCACTAGGCAGTCAGGTACACTGGGGGTCAGGTGGAAACTGCAAAAAACAGCGTTGTCTGTGATTGCCAGGAAATATTGCATTGGCTGTGATTTCCCTCAAAATCAATCAAAAAGCAAAACAGTATATATTATTCATATATGCAGTTTTAGAATGTCCCAGTGCTTTCTGCAATACACTGGCAGCGCGTCAGTCACTGCAGCCATAGATCACATGACTGAGAGTTACCTTACTGTCTCCTAGTGACACAGACTAAGTGAAGGCATGTGTTTCAATGCCATCTTTTACGAAGTTAAATGCAATGGCAATGCCCCTCTGCCAGTCAGCGGCAAGGGGTGGGGTTGCCAGGAAATGCCCTAACTGTAAGTGGTAGGATGATTGAACCCCGAGCACTAGATGCCGTTGGGCGTCTGAATATGGATTTAGCTGCTGAGGCAATTGGTTCAGGTTTTGCAAAAGTGCTGAAAGTCCACAGCAGCTCTGCAGAGCTTTGAAAATCAGGCCCAGCAGTGGCGGCACAGGGGTAGATGTCTGAAATGTGGAGTCACCCGGGACTAGAATAGCTTAACTTCTCCTTGCCTTTCTCCTACCATCTGTAAAATGGGTATGACACTTAGCTACTTCACCAGAAGTGGGGGAAGATATTAATCCTGGTGAAGCGCTTTGGCTCACCGTCAGCAGGGGATGGCATGAATGTGCGATGTGTGCTCAGCGCCGATATTCTTAGAGTTTGGTATCTTCGTCTTTGAAGGGCATGTCTGTCTTTGAAGTGCCTACAGCTGTGCCTCTCCACCTTCCTAGACTTGAGGAGGCCTTGGCCAGCACTTTCTTTCCCCTCAGTTTTAGGACTATAGGCGAAGAAGAGAGTGATTTTTTTTTTTCCTGGTGTGAAGAGATCGGGAAGCCCCCAGCAGGCCCACCCGATTTAAATGTTGCGGGTTCCCATCGGATGTGATCCTGTTGATGCCCCTCCTGGTTCTAGCAGGGCGCCAAGGCACCTCAGGGTGCTGCATCACCCCGGGGAAGACTGACAGCAATGAAAGAAGCTTGCGTCTTACAGAATAACCAGCTCCCGCTGCTGCCCCTGTTGCCGGGTGTCCACCCCTCCACCACTGGAGGTGTTCACCGGGAGGTTGGACAGCCACTGCTTGGGGGTGATGGAGGCGTAGCTGTGTCTACCTTCTACCACCGGCATCTCCCAGGCTGCTGGGCTTTGCTGGTTGCCCCCCTCTCCTCTTTCTGCCAGGTGTGTGAGGGTGGATTTAGGTCTCCCTCAGAGGCGCTGGGTGTTGGCTAGAGCCAAGGCCGGGCACTTTGACAAAGCCGGAGCGAGCGGGTCCTGCCCTCCACACTCCCGGGCAGGCCATCCCTCTATTTGACCTGAGCAACCTCGTGGTCAGATGGATATGGGCTGTGGCGGCTGCCGCCTTCCCCCGTAGCCTCTCCCACGGACGTCCCGAGCGGATCTTGACACGGTTTTACGGGGCAGGCGGGGGTGGCTGGCTTGGAGGGGGAGGACCCTGGCCGAGGCGGGAGGCGGCTGGGGGTACGGCCCCGCTCCCGCGGCACTCGGCGGCTCTCCCGCTGTATCTTTAAGATCCCCCGCCT
>NW_005841953.1:3304813-3328471 GCF_000455745.1 Alligator sinensis
GGGCAGGGGCGCTTCTTCCTGGCCCGCGCCCGGCCGTGCCCGCTGCCTCGCGGCTTCCCCGCAACCGGGCGGGGGAGGGGGCGCTTTGTTCTCCGCGGGCGCGGGCATCGCCACCGCCTGGCGGAGCGGCCCGGCCTCTGCTGCAGGGGCACTGCCGCTGCTGAGGGGAGAGGGGAGATGTGGTAGTACGTGATGCGTGCTGGGATGTGGTATGGTATATGATGGCATATGTGTCGTGTATTATCATACAATATATGCTATGATATATTAGCATAGCTCACATATGGCATGATACCATATGTCTTATATCATATATGACATGATATCTTACTGTATATTACATGATATCACATGATACAGCATATGACATACGATATCCTATATCTTATAGCACATGACATATCATATATGTTATAGAATATATGACATGATATTTTATAGAACGACATGATCTATCTTATAGCATATATGATATGCTATATGAAATGATATCCTATGATATCTTATAGCATATCGGACACATGGTATCTTATAGCACATGACATGATATCATATATCTTATAGCATATAAAATATGCTAGATGACATGATATCCTATGATATCTTTTAGCATATATGACATATCTTTTATCATATATGACATATGATATCCTATGGTATCTTAAAGCATATGACATGATATATGATACTTTATGGTATATGACATGGTATATTATATATGCTGTATGATATCATAGGATATTGTATGTCATATATGATAATATAATATATCGTATAATATTATATGATGTATGACACCACATGATGTGATATCTGTTGTACATGATATTGTCTATGATATATGATATCATACAATATATGGTATCCATGATGTGACATGGTGTCTATCAGTATGATACAATGTACGATGTATATGTTATATGATACGGCGTCTATAATATGAAATTATATGATATATATGAAATGGCATATGCTTTTATTGGATATATGATATATGATATCTGACGTGATATGATCTGGTGTATGATGTTAAGATATATGGTGTGTGATCTAATATATGATGATATGCTATTATATGACATGACATGAACTGATATGCTATAGGATATGATATGCTATTATATGACATGACATAATATCATATCCTATATGACATTATATGCTATTGTATGATATAACATACCGTATCATATGCTAGCTGACATGATATGATACGATGTGGTATGTGATATATGATGCATAATATGAAATACGGTAGGATGTATAGTATTGTATGACACATGCTATGGTATGATGTGACATATGATATAATATGCGATATGATACAATAGTATATCGTAGTATATTATTGTATAGTATATTATGTAAGTGGCCCATTTATTTCTTACCATGCGTGAAACACTCTCTCTGCCTTAAGCAGGATGAATCACCTTTTAAGTTGTGGGGGGAGAGGGAACTTGTGGCCCCAATGTGGCTGGCTTGTATTTATGCCCCCCATCTCCTTGTCCCTCTCTTCTCTTGTGGAACGTATTGGCAAATCTTGCTCTGGCACATTTGGAACAGGGCCTCTGCAGGTATAAATTAACCCAACTTCATCAGAAGTGACAGGTCTGCACTGTTTTAGACCAGCCAGTCCATATTTCCCACCCTTCCCCCTGCTTTTATTCTGTAAGGAGAGAGGCAGAATATCAAGAGAATTTAGGCCAAATGGTAGCATGCAGCAGCCTATTAGAAGGAATGCATCTGTCGCTCTGATCCGTGCACAGAAATAAAGGTTTGGCTGCGCCTCGTCCCCACCTCCACACATGCACGCTTTCAACACACTAAGAGGATTGTATTTCCTTTAATATCCACCCAGCCAGTCTTAAACTGGAGTGATCCTCTTCTCTGCATTCACTTGACAGCTGAGCAGTCCAGCAGCAGAGGTGATTCTAGCTGCTTTCTCAGTCGCCTGTCTCGGTTACCATCGGGGCTATTTCATGTACTGCTTAAGGGATTGGTGCCAGCTTTGCAAATGGGATCTCATTTTCAATTCTTAAAAAGGTTACTCCTGACACAGGATTCATGTGGTCAATCACATTTTAGTTGCTATTAAAAAAGTTTAGAGCCCAGTGCTGCAATAGTCCATATTCAGATTAGCTTGCCAGCAAAGTCAGTAGGGAATTGGCAAGAGTCAGCACTGCAGGATCAGGGCCCTGTTGGCTTTTGATGATTTTCATGAACCTTTATTAAATGAAGCCAGTAGCAGTAAATCTGTCACACAACATTTTTTTACTGGCTTTAAAATTCTCACAGCTATGGAAGCATGAATACAACCTTGAATTGGGTCAGGAAAAAAATATTTGCATGTGGACATCTATGTGAGAAAAACACTTACAGGCATTGTAAACTCTGAAAGTTTTACCAACATCAGTTCTTAGTTGCTACATTGCATGTGAGTAGCAAAGTCGTGGGTGAGTTATGCAAATCTTCCCAGTTGAATACCACATAAAATCTGCACCATTGTGTATTTTGTATTGCAACACATTTTACATAACGGCACTCTAGAGAGTTAAAAAAAAATGTTACTGGAACTATTTTTCATATTTTGCTGCCTATAATTCTCAGCTATCTTGGTGCCATATATTTTACCCTGCATAGCTCTAAAGAGAGGAAAAAATATACCAATATTTTGAAACTCCCATAAATAATATAATTCTTTTAGGAATTAATATCTGAAGCTGTCACAGGCTAATGGCACGTGTTGTATTTCTTCTTACAGATGACCACAAAATGCTCATTTCTAATGTTGGGTCACAAAACTATTGGACTTTTAAATCAGGTATTAGTCAAAGACTGAATATTGCCCATCCTACAATTCAGACCACTACTATTTAAAGATAGGAACATTAGGTTTTCAAGCTCTTCGTAAGAGTTGGAGATACGGATAGCAGTCAGAATGTAGCCAAAAGGATCAAAGGTGTAGGAAAAATATACAGTTCATTATGTCACTCATGTCTCTACAGTTTATCAAATGGGTATCAGTATCACCCAATCCAGGAAACCAGTGAAGCATGTACTGCAGATGAACTATTTTTCTTGATGCTATGTCTATACTGCAGTCATTGAGGTATGATTACAGCATGTGTAGACATTCATGAGCTCAGTTAATAACAGCTGAGGGCCCTGAGTACTTACTGGCTCATGTGAATGAAGTCCTTCAGGTACCTGGAGCAGGGGTTGTCATCCGGAAGTACGCAGACCCCTGGGGGTACTTTGGAAGGCCCCAGGGGTTATGCGACAGCAGCGAGGAGAAGCTACTGTCACTTCTGGTTTTGCTCGTCAGCCGGCCGCTGGGGGACTCACCGCTTCTCAGCCGGCCACCGGGGGTACACCAACCTAAAAAGGTTGAAAACCCCTGACCTAGAGCAAAGTTAACTTGTGCTGTGTACACACATGCATGCAATCTCACACAGACTCAATGTGCATGTGTATATGTAAGTGCATGTACTATTAATGTAGCGTAATAGAAATGTATAATATTAATGACACTACTATACAGTTTTGTTTACTGGGGAATACATTTTCTCTGTGGATCTAGTGACTATGTAAGTCATAGCTACAGAAGATCGTAATTTTTACTATATGGTTTTCACTTGTAAAATCCATAGTATGGATCCATACTATAGCCATTCTCCTTTTTGACCCCATAAACATTTGTTACCTGCCCTTTGCCAGCAACACTCGCGTATTATTTTATATCTCCATATTCATTCATGCCTTTGCTCTCTCTCTCTCTCTCTCTCTCTTTCTCTCTTTCTTTTTTTGCCTTTGGGATACAGGGTTGTCTTCCATAATAACTGCCAATTAGCTCTGGATTACTTTAATGGTCATATGAGGCAAAATCCCTTAACTAATTTTTGTCAAAATAATGAAAAAGTGCCGAAAAAAGAGGATAAAAAATTTGACTCTGAAATATGGATTTATTTGATATTGTATAAATACGTATATGTATTATATATGGATAAGTATCTATTTAAATATATGCATTAACATTTGAAAATAATTTAAATGGGAGTGACAGAAACTAACAAAGTTTTAAATGCCTAAAAGTCTGATCTCTGACTTCACAAATAGAATTTGACTGTCTATGATGTACATATTATAGAAGTAACCACAGTGACTTTAGTGTACTATCTGTATAAAAAAATTACAGGTGGGGATGAGTTCTATTATTCAGTTTATCCTTAAATTTTAATAACAGTCTAGCAGAATTATAAATATTTTAATGCTTTTTTAAATTACTACAATATCTGTGTCAAGAACGTTATTATCTTGAGGGATCAGTGTCAGAGGTCAGATCCCAGTTCATATAGCCTGTTTATGGAAAATTACCTTTTTAATGACAAACATCATGATCTTCAACTCCTTATACTCTTAGAAAAATATTAAATCTAATAATTCATTCAGAGCATCCTAGTCTCACACACGTGCACACACACGCGTGTGCGCGCACACACACAATACATTTTTGGACCGATGCACAGTGTATGACAGAAATTATACTCTGGGATGAACTCATTTCCTTGTTACCTTAGTATATTGGCTATTTGAATATTAGGAAAATCAAGCATTAAGTTGAACCTATAGCATTCATGAATATATACATACTATATGATGCGATTATCTTGATTTTTAAAAATTGAGATGTAGATATGAGAGTAAATTCAATAATATCGACTATAATTCTTTTTAAAGTGCCTTTTTCCTTGGGGGGTTTTCATAGTGTTTTACAAATTGTAACATTTCACCTCTCTAGGGTATAATGTGGCACTTGTTTGACACTGCAGTGACATTACAAAACTGTTTAAGACCCAAAAAGAGAGATAAAATCTCTTTAAATTAGAACTGTATGAAATATACAATGACTTAAACTGGTATTTGAAAAGACTAATACTGAAAAACTGCAATGTAATTTTAAACAATCCCAAATAATTGGATACTCAGTTTTAAATCCCATACCAAACATGGGACTTCAGTATCCCACTGGCCTTGACTTTGCCATGAGCTACGTCAGGTGTGGCCAACACGTGGCATTTGTGCCGCAAGTGGTATGGGCAGCCTCTGTATGCTGTATATGGCAGACTGGGACAGGCAGCACAGCCGCATATAGGGCAGAAAGCAGCACAGAGGATCAGGCAGGGAAGGGGAGTGACACCTGGGGATGGCCCAGGGCTACTTTATGGCACACCTGTCTAAAAGGTTGGCACCCAATGATCTAGGTAATGGTTTTAGATTGAGAGAAGTGTGTAGCCTATAGACTTATGATGCTTTATATAATATATTCCCTGAAGACCTTCCATCCCAAACCCACCAGAGGCTGCTTATTAGTGCCAGCTGATAGGAGCACCACCCAAACTGTTAAATTTGCAAGCTCAGGGTAAAATTTTCAAGAGCAACTGAGTAACTGAGAACCTGAAATCTCATTTTTAAAAGTGACTAAGGCACTTAGTCTAAACATATGTCCACACATTCATTTGGATGGGCTGGAATAGTTATGAAGACATTTAGTATGAACGTATTTCCTTGTTACATAAGTATATTAGCTATTTGAATATTGACCATAGCTCTTTTAAAAGTGCCTTTTTCCTTGAGGGTTTCCATAGTGTTTTACAAATTGTAACATTTCACCTCTCTAGCATATAATGTGGCAGCTGTTTGACACTGCAGTGACATAGCTCAGCAGCTTGAATTCAATCCAAGCTTGACAGTGGGTTTGCTCGCCCAAGTTAAAACTTTAGTTGTAGCGTGGTATTCTTGAGTGTGCTGCTGCATGGCCCATTAAGTTTGAGATTAGGTGTGTAGTAAGTTGAATTTTAAATATAATAACCCTTGGCATATTATCTGTTCTGGTTTGCACATAAATTAAAACAACTGAAGTTGTTTTAAAATGATAGCTAAGTTGATTACATAATTAAAGAGAGATTTCTTCAGGTGATATCTTTTATTGGCTCAACTGTATAGTTGGGATGGAGGGACCTGATGAAGAATGTCTTACATTTTAAAGCTTGTCTAAATGTATCCAAAGTATACAATGATTCCAATAAAAGATATTACCTTAAGAAATCCTTGCTTCTTGCTTAATTCCTGGACCATCACTCTGATGCTATCATTATAAAATGGAATGATAACCTTATTTATATTGCAGCAAATTGGTGAAGATCATGTGCACAGGAATCAGGGTGGCTTTGATTTAAATCAAATACATTTTAAATCATGTTTTAAATCACTGGCCAGGAAGCCTCAATTCAACCATTGTTTTCTACAAAAAGTGCGTTCTTGTTGTTTGATATCCTTTATTCATTTAACTTCTTGAAACTTTGCACTTTTAGAGAAAGGCAAGGGCTTGATTCTGTGTATACAAACTTGCAGAAAGACAATAGGGCTGATGGGTGGGTATCAGGTCTTATCTCTCATCTCCATATACTACTGTTAACAAGGATGTTATCTTTGGAGACAAAAAACTCTCCCTATGCCTGAAGAAGGGTATTGTCCCTGAAAGATTGCAAAGAACAATTTTTCCAGCTATTTACTTGGTTTAATAAAAGATCTCGCATCTACTCAAAGAACCTCCTCTGCCTGCAGTCTCTGGAAACACAAATCCACAAGTTTGAGAGCTGAAACTGAGCATCACAGAGATGCGTAATGGGATCTTCTAGATTGAGCACTGAGTCCCTTTGGGTAGAGTGTTTTCTTTAATCCTCACTAATTTATAGACAAGCCTTTGGGAACCCCATAAGATTGGACCTCTAATGTAGTCCGTGGCCTGTTGTGACCTATTTATAACATTTCTAAAAAGGTTACATGAATATATTGTTTCGAGTAGTATATAATTAGAAGTTATAATCTCTATTCCATGATGATATCTTTGAGCTTTAACATATCTTAAAACTATCTTCGTGTTTATTTAAAAAAAAATCTTAACAAAATATGATTAAATAAAAAAAATTATTTAAATAAAAAATTGAGTTTTAAAAAAATATTTTTAATTTTGATTTTTGTCCACCCTGACAGCATTATATTTCTGGATAGTATACACCTGCAGTTTAAATACATTGTACTGAGGCTGACCTGCAGTTCTCATGGTATATAGTATATAGTACACTTATGCTTATATACACTTATGCTATATATACACTTATGCTCATATCTGGTAAGAGCATAATTCATTCAATTGCCGAACACAATGGCAGTCCCAGTTTGTTACATCTGCTTAGTTTGTAACAAACTCTAGTTATCTGTATGTTGGTTAAGTGCATAAATGACTGAAGTGCATGGGAACTCTCAGCCTCATGGTCTGTTTTGTAAGATAATTGTACTCTGTTGAATGGATGATTGGTGAGGCAGCACCATGACCCTTCTTGCAATAGTTCTTCCCCTCTCCACTTTCGCCCAATAACTTTGGTGTCTTCAGGCTTCTAAAGCAGAGCTGTTTATGCCAGTGAGGAGTTGGGCCAGAATGAAGGTCAGTTCCACTGTACCTCTGTTCACTCCATCCCTGACACACCATTCCTTCCACTTACATCTGGGATGGGAGAGGCAGCAGAGGTAGTTGGTGGCTTCACTGTCTCTGCAAGCTTTATATAAGTAGATTTTCCCCAGTGTAGGGGGAATACTGGGCTGATTTAAGTTCACTTTTTGCTGCTGCAAAATGAACTTAGTGCTGAACATCTCAAGTGCAGCGTCTCTTTTCCCTTGTTACACTGCAGCATCAGTGTTGTGCTATGCTAAGCCATTTCTATTTTTGGATCCAAGATAATTTGATCCTGGTACAATGAATGAATGCCTTCTTGGTCAATAGTTTCCAGAATCAGAAATCAAAGCCCAACTAGGGAGGCAGTAATGTGAAATTGTCTTATGTCACACGAGGCTGTTTTGCCAGTTGGATTGTGTTTGACAATTCCAGGATGTAACAAAGGATAGGCATATGCAAGATGTTTTTGGTATATTCCTAAGGTATCTGTGGAACCATAGGGAAATATTTTGGTGCAGAGTGCTGTAGTTCTTCCCTGCCACTCTATTCTTCCTGCTTTTTCAATAACCATACTTTAGCATTTGCAATAATGCAGCCCCTGAAAACCTAATCTAAGAATGGGGGCAATTGTACCTAGACTCTTTGCAAACATGTAATGAGTTCTGATTTAAGGATCTTATGTTCTAAGTAGAGAGAGGTGCCATGGGAAGCAGAAAGAGGCAAAGTGACTTGCCAAAGATCATAAAACAGGTCATTGGCAGGGCCAGAATTAGAATTCAGGTCACCTGGCTCCTCTCCTTTAACAGTCCATTTTCCTGTCCATTTTAACCCAGGCCTCACAGCTGGAGCATCAGTCTGCTGCTCACAGCTAGAATAACAACACCTGGCTGAGCTGCTGCTCGGAACATCTTGGACGTAAGGGCAGGAGCTATGGGGATGGTAGCCTGGGTACGACCGAAAACTGCACCTTGCTGGCGAAGGATAGCCTGGTGGGACTGCTTATGGCAGGGCAGTTCCCCAGAAATGCCAGACTAGTTGCCTTCCCAGTGAAACTCAGGTAGGGACACCTTAAAACCCCAGCCCCCACATCCTGGTGGGTTACCCTGATGTAGGGACAGGCATCTAGCACAACTAGAGAGTACCTGAACCCATAAGGTGAAAGACCTTGATAGCATGAGGCCAGGCACAGCTAGTAAGAGACACTTGAGCCCATAGGGTGAAAGACCCCATTGTTAGGGGGGGCAGGCATGCTTAGGAGAGGCACCTGTGCCCCATAGGGTGAAAGACCCGGATGGCTCTAGTGAGGGGGCAGAAATACATGGAGGCCCGCACAGAGTAGGGTGCATGGTCAACCCAAAGTGCTGTATGTGAGGGTGGCCAGAGGCTGAGTTCAGCCCTGAGTTAGGCATAAGGCTGTTGGTTATGTAGAGTAAGGTCTGTGAAAAAACGGCCTGAAGTGCTGTGTCTACCCTGCCTGGAGAGTGAGTAGGGAAGCCCAAAGTGCTGTGTAAAATAGGGTCTGAGTAGGACCCAAAGTGCTGTGTGGAGTAAGGCAGGTTGGGAGTGGCCTGGGAAGGGACAGCATGTGAGACGCTCAGTGAGAGTGGGCGGAGTGAAAGAGGCCCTGTGAGAGAGGGTGGTGTGAAAGGGGCCTGGTGAAGGGCAGAGTATGTGCATGGGATGTTAGAGGCCCTACAACAGGCAGAGTTTGACCTGGCCACAGGCCAGACCTATCATCCACTTAAGTTGTCACCTGCATGGTAAAGAAGCTATGTGTAATGCCCTTATCACCAGGGCAGATAAAAGGGACAGCCTGCCACCTGAGTGACATCTTAATTATTACCATCAAGGCATGGCAGGGGAGAAAGATGGGCAGTTAGCCCAGAGACATGCAGGCAGGCCAATATCATCACCTGGCCCTGAGCTGGCCCCCTGTCACAATAACCAATGTTAGTTGAAAATTTGCTTTGTTCTCTCTCTCTTCAGTGACCACATTCCTACACCTTCCTCTTTAGTCATTTTAATGCCTCTGCAGTCAGTCTTCCTTTCTGTGTTTTTAACAGCTCCTAGTCTGTGGTCCACAGATTCGGTCCCATTGCCTGGAATTAACATTGTTATCCATACATTGTTGTATGTGTAAAGGAGATAAAGGAGATGGAGAAAACGTTATAGGATGTCAATAAAACAAGGTTCTTTTGCATGGTCTTTTGTTCTCTGTTACGTTAAAAATGTCCCATTTTTTCAGGAACAGTTTGCAAAATTTATTTAAATTAAGACTGGTTTATTGCATGCACACACGGGTATGCTTTATATGAAGATATCATCTTTAAATACATCTTTATATGAAGATACCATCTATATTATACATTTTCTATATTAGCAAAGGTATCAACTATTAATTTTTTTAACTAACAATTTTGAAGAAAAAAATATCTGTGAACCCAGTGGCCAATATCTCCTTGCTAATAAACATACCAGATTCTACCTGCACTCCCATCTGAATAACTTGACAGAAAACAAAAGGGTTGCACAAGTGTAACTGAGGATAGAAATTGGCCTGTAGTATCATTATAAGGTAGCTAATTCTGTGGATAATGCATAGTTATGAGTATGGTACAGTCCAGCTGAGTGACTCATAGACATGCTGCCTTTACAACACTAAAGGAGAGAAAATTGTACTCTCTGGATGTTGTGTAGAGGCTGCTACACTGTTTCTGGTTCAAGAGCCATGCTGTATGGAGCAGCATAGGATGTTGGAGGGGGATACTTCCAAACACGGTAACTTGTGGGATCTTGACATAGCCAAAAAGTATATAAAACTTGTATTTGTCTCCAAAGTGAGTGAGAAGCATGTAGAGGGCAGATCTTATCAGAAGGATCCCATTTTTCATGCTCATGTTTCAGCATAGAATCACACTTAGAAAATAAACTTCAGCTGTAAAGCATGTATAATGGGTCTTGAGTCAGCAAAGTACCCATGGGCATGTCACACAGAAGATGCCATGGTGCAAATAAAGGGGATTTAATTTTATTAAACCAGCATGTTGCTGTATGTGGCTACTTTTGCATATTTTAAACGTGCCTTGCAGCAGTTTAGCTTGCCTTGGCAAACAGGTTTTAGAGGTGTGCAACATGGCCTTTTTACACTGGTGCAACTGCTGCACATATCCTAGGCTCATTTCAAGTATATGGGTTGTTCCACTGAAATGAAATCTACTGTTAGGAACATAGGATTAAAAGGGGCTTCACAAGCTACTGAGTCCAGCCCCCTATGTTTTCAGGCAATCATTAACCAAAGGATCCTCAAAATCTCCGCTCTAAACCCTTGTCCCCAAAGCGTCTTCAACACAGGGTGCTGACAGAAATGACACTTGTCATGCAATCGGCTCCTTGAAAGTGCTCTATAGCCATGCCCTGACACAAGTGCATGGTTGCAGAGTGCTTTAAAAGTGCCCAATTATGTGACAAAGTAAACCTCATTACATGAGGGCTCAGATGAAGGCAGTCCAAAGCGGAGCACCTTCATTAACTTCTGTCTGATCAGGTCTGGGTTGCAGCCCAGCCCCACACCTCATAATGTCTGCATGATGGGAGCAGGAGAAAGGAGAGGATGGAGCTTCAGGTTGGGGTTTGCCCAGCCTGCAACGGAGGGGCTATGGGAGAGAGGCTGCAGACACGCAGCTCCTTCTGGATTGGGTCCAAAGTGGAGCTTGTCCCCCACCCCCCTGAGCCAACATCAAATGTCTGTTGGGTCAGATGCGGGGGGTTGCTATAACTCATGGCACTTTCTGTGAAGTGCCATGAGTTACAGCAGGAAGCTGCACATGTGTCAGCACCCACAAAGAACACTCTATACCATGCCACAGGTAAAAGGCGTGGAGAGAAGGTGATTGCTTATGTCCTATAACTGCAACAATGGGAAAAACAGCTATTTACTACCACCATTAAAGTGTGCAAAAGAACTGTACCCCATGCTACAGAGGAAGGCAACCCCATCTCTCCTAAATGCTGACATTGTTCTGTTGAAATTGAAAGTAGTGGATAATTAAAAATAGGCCAACAGTAATGCATGTAAAATTGCAGGGGGAGAGTAATGGTTCTGATTGGGTGGTAAGAACTGAATTGATTATATCATGTTTAGGTCTTTATGAAACATACTAGCCAACTGCCTGTCAAAAATGATGGGTGGGGGGTGGCTGAGGACAGTGGCCTGCATCCGGTCCTGCTCCCCCCACCGCTGAGGCCAGGGCCAGGGCCAGGCTGCCCTGCCTCTGTCAGCTGGCCCCACCCACCCATCTGCTCCGTTGCTGCTTGCAAGGCTGGGGGTGTGTGACCAGCAGTGCTGGCCTTGCCCACCCCATCCTCTCCATTTTCATGGCCTGCAGGGAGCAGTGGGGATGGGGCCACCATCCACTCCATTGCCACCACCTGCAGGGTCAGGGGGCTGGGGCCAGCAGTGCTGGCTTTGCTGGGGGGGGCGGGCAGGGCCAGCACCACTGGCCCATCCACTCTGTCGCCTGCTGGGGGAGATGGGGATGGAGGCCTGGGGCCAGGCTCACTACCCCCACCCTTGCCCACTACCATGTTGTGGCTGGGGCCACCCCCCCACCCAGGGGGCTGGCAGGGACAGAACCCAGCATCCAGCCCTGTGTCCCTGCTCCCGTTGTCTGGCCCCGCCTCCCCAATTCAGGCCTGACCCTGTTCCTCCGCCCCGCCATTGCTTTGGGCCTGACCCTGTTCCCCCTGGCAGTTTGGGTTTGGGGCCACTTCCCCTGTTGCTCTCTTCACTGTGGTGGCCGCGATCCAGTTTCCCACCTCACGCCACCACCTCTACAGAGCGGGGGAGGGCGCTCCTCCTTTTCCTCACTCCTCCATGGGACTGAGCCTGGCCCCCACACCCTCCCCTCTGCTGTTGTGGGGCCGGCACCAGGCCTGCCTCCCCACCCTCCCCACTGCTGTTGCTGGGCCCAGACTGCCCCCCCATACCCTCCATTTTGAGGGCAGGCTAGGGCTGGTTGCCCCCCCCCCCCCACCCCCCCCCCCCCCCCTCGCCTCCAAGGAGCAAGGGGGATCCCCAAGCACCATCCAGCAGTTGGTGCTTGGGTATCACTGACTCAGTGCTGATAACGTTGACTTCAGCAAGGATGTTGGCATTTTTGTGGAGATCTCCCCATGTGATGTGAAAGGTTTTCCGGAGCCTGATACATCCCCAGGCTCTTGATATGAGGGTGGTAGGTAACCCAAGTTTAACATCTGTAGAAGGTAGTGGGGATGATGACTGTATTGTAGACCTGGATCTTAGTGTCTTTCTGGAGATAGCAATGAATAAAGACATCACAAAGCAATTTTCCAAAGGTGGTACTTGCTCATTGGATCCTGTGCTGGATCTCCTCATCAATGTTCACTCTCGGAGAGACGTGGCAGTCAAGGTAGGGGAAGTGCTTGACTACCTCCAAGGTCTTTCCCTCTATGGTAATTTGGGGAGGGGGTTCATATTTGTGGTCCAGAGCAGGCTGATAGAGCACTTTAGTTTTCTCAGTGTTGAGTGAGAGGCCAAAAGGTTGGTAGGCTTCTCTGAAAAGATCCAGCACAGTCTGAAGGTTTTGCTCAGTGTGCACAAGGATGGCAAAGTCATCAGCATATTGAAGGTCAAGGATGGTTGTTTTGAGTATTTTGGTCTTTGGCTGAAAATGTCCCAGATTGAAAAGCCCTCCATCCATTCAGTGTCAATGTGGAGTACTTCTGGGGAAGGATAAAATCATGAAGAGAGCCGCCTGAATAGGAATTAAAGCAGCAGTACATAGAGTGCAACAGGGTAAATCCAAATCTTTCAGAAATGAGTTGTGGGCTAAATTTTATGGTCTTTAACTAAGGCAGTGTTCACCTGACTGCAGTGGGAATTTGGCTTGAGTGATTTAGATCTTGACCTAATGACACTGGTTTTCTGGATTTAGTGTTAGGGTAGATGTTAAACACAAATGCCCTGGGACACAGACTATGTGTGGTCTCTGAGTTTATGAGATTGGAAGAAGTTTTTTATCTACCTGGAAGTAACAAAATAAAAGAAACCAGGCTGGGCCTTTTTAGAGCTAATGATATATTTTTTTTGTAAGGCTACTCCAGTATTACTTGTTCTAAGCAGCCTTCCAGCATTAGATTTGTTTGAAGTATAATTCCAGTAGTTTTTGTTGTAAAATCTTATGTTGGAACAGAAGTCCAAATGGTGACTCGCAAGTTGGCTGAGAATTGCTGCCAAAGTGATAAAAAGTTAGGAAAAGATTTTAGGCAGCTGTTAGCTCACAACCAGGTATTATTTTTATGACATCTTCTTTAAAAAAAACAAAACTTCTAAGGAGCCACCTTTAAATAGCAGGAAACTTTTGATGACCTGCAAGTCATTATGGCTGGTCTGATTCCTACAGCAGGTGGATAAGTAGACAGAACTCTGAAACAACCATCTCAAATACAACCTTCCTTGGCAAGAGATGCCAAGGATTTAAACAAACATCAATGTGACATTCCCCTCTTTCATCTATTAATGGTGATTCCAAATTTGAAATGCATTAGCAGAGCATTGTGTAAAAGCTTTTGCTGACATTGGTTCAGTAGAAGCTGTCATTGTAGGGTAGATCAAAACACTGTCTATCTGTCTTGGTTGGTGATGCAGTATAAAACATTCATGGTAGCATTTAAGCAATGATGGTTCATGGCTTTTTTACATAATGATGATTAAGAAAAGAAGTTGGATAGTGTCCAATTTGTGCTAACAATTTAACTGTATGTTTTGAGGGAGACATTGCACTCTTAGGGTTGTTAGAAAAGAACACATTATAAACAGTTTCTATTGCAGGCAACTTCACCCTAATGATTAAATCTAGTGGGGTACATGGCAACCAGACCACTGCATGTTTTCTGAAGAGTGCCATAGGGCACATCCATTAGACACTTTGTACGTGGTATGGTACGTGTGAGTAGTCTCGCTCATATCATGGGACTGCCCTGGATTGTAAGCATTAAGCGTAGAAATATTTGCAACAGCATTTTTCTATGGGAATCATTTTCTTATTTTCAAAGGGGATAACTTCCATTGTCCATTATGCAAGTATGAACCCGGTATCTGATCAACTGAAAGACCATCAGCAAGTTACGTTACTCATTAATATGGCCCCAAGGTTGATTTTTCTTTTTGTTTTTTTTAAGATCTACTGTATTTGAAATCATTCTTTAAGTGGAAAGTTAATCTCCAGTGCAAACGATTCTTTATCCCTTCTTTCTTTCCTTGAAGCAAAAAGTATTTTGAGAGATGCTTCAGGCAAGGTGTTATCACTAAGCCTTGACAAAAGCTGTTTCTAGTGGATTGTGACGAATGTGCTTGGTCTGCATTAAAACTTTTTGTCATAAATAAAATAAAATAAAACATGAAAACATTCAGAAGAAGATAATGTGAAAGCTGAGATCTCTTTCTTGGTCCATAATAAGCGACACCTATGTCCATAGATAGGCCTTGTTTAGTTACAGAGATAGTACATGAGCTGCTTCATCCTAAATTGAAGCAATCTGACACTGTTATGAAGCATTTTTTGTTAAAAGCTTTTTTGTCATTTAACATTTTTGGCCCTTGATATACAAAGAGCAATTTTGGACAGGAGTTGAGGATAAACAGAACTCACTGATTTAATTTGGGGGTGCTGGTGCTCAGTAACAATAATAAGCAGATAATTACTTTTAACCTTGTACTTCAGTGTAGGTTTTGCTAACATCTGCTTCACCACCTTTCAGAGGAATAGAACGGTTAAAGGATATATGGACCTTCAAAACTTACTAAACTTTCAAATCTTCTTCTGCTACACAGCAGTCAAACACATCCATTGACATTTGCCTCCCAATAAAGTAATGGAGGATCAAGGCACTTGCATGTTAAGTGATTTAGAAACTGGCCAAGCAGGATGATTTCCCCTGAAGTCCCTCTCTCCTTGGGTGAAACAAAACCCCCTAGATTTGTTCACAATATTGTAGTCAGGCAGTATTCATATTCACACACCCTCAGTGACCTATATGCTGTTCATTCTGGACCTGCACAGTTAGGCCGGACCCCTGGCAGCAGGAGATTTGTGATTAAGAGATGTGTTAATAATAACAGGAAAAAAATATTTGAGCTCAGGGATATATAAAACACCATATAAAATGTCCTAGTCATGGCACACATCAGATTTCCATATCTGAGACCATATGATATCTACTAAAAGCTACTATGATATCTACTAAAAGGAAGATGACATAAAATGTTTGAAAGAAGCTTATCATAAGCATCTACAAAACTATGCCATCATTTTCTCCAAGTCCTTCTTCAAAACCCTCCTCTGCTTTGATGCCTATAAAGATGTGACAACTCTTAGGTCCTCGGTAGGATGAGACTAATGCCTCTCACATTGACTAATAAATATAATTTCCTTATTGATTAATGAACCGAGCCTTCATTCCATGTTTCTTAGTAATGCATTGTTTAGGTCTATGACTAGGATTGCCATGTGCTATGGTAATATAAATAATACAGAATAAGGTAAATAATAGTAATGATGATAGTCAAGCTGTGTACATTATTTCTGTATGGTCATATTGATGGTTCTCTGTATATGTTAGGAACTTTAAGGAGCAACCAGTAACCTCAAATAAATTGTATCCAAGATGAAGAGTCAAACAGCACATAAATCACATAACAATAGAAAGGTGAGGGGGAAGAGACATGTCTGTGATGGTGGTTATGTAACATGACCCAGCACCCTTTAATGTTAATGGTAAGACTTCCATTAGCAAATACAAAAATATTCCATCAAACTTCCAAGTAAGCATCTTTTTGCCTTCTTCTCTGGAGAATGCTGATTTGATAGGACAGCTCTTTCATTATTAAACTGTCCCAAACTTTTTTAAATCAGTCAGTGATTTTAGGGGTGCCACTTCTCTTCTGTTCCTTCACAGTTGTAATTCTTGCAGCCTCTGGAAGATGAGTGATCAATTCCCTATGACATTTATTTGTTGCAGAATTATCAGGAAGTTTCATTAGTAACACTTAAGGCAAAGTATAAACAGTTAAGAAGCCTGAGGCTGAATTGATTCAGTCTTTGGAGGTCAGTCTAAACCAGGGATGGGGAGTGTCTAGTCCACGGGCCAGATCTGGTCAGCCGGGGACTTCATTTCCCAGCCACCCCTGTCCTCATGGCTTGTGCTGGTCTCCATGGAGACCTCAGCCATGCCAGCAGCATGTGCGGCAGAGCACTACAGGGAGCTGCTGCGGAGCTGCCAGGAACGTGGGACAGGGGCAGTTTGCTCTAGAGCCACGATCTGTAGCCTGCACATTTTGTGTAGGGAGATGCATGCAGGGGATCATGGTTCTGCCCGGGCTCCAGACAGGCTGTCACTGCTCAAGGAGCCTGGGCAGAGCCACGATCCCCTGTATGATCCCCTGCATGTGTGCAGGCTACAGATCATGGCTACGGAGCAAGCTGCTCCCATCCCATGTTCCCAGGAGCTCCGGAGCAGCCCCCTGCACTGCTCTGCCACATGTGCTGCCAGAGAGGCTGAGGCCTCTATGGTGGCCAGCACAAACCCACGTGGGCAGGAGCGCCTGAATAATGGAGTCTCCAGCCGACCGGCAGCCTGGAGGTTCTCCATCCATGTTCTAAACTGCAGAGTCAAATTGAAACAGAAGTGAACGGACATTTACCTTTGAGTCAGGAAATGCAGGCACATGCCTCCAGTGGCTCAGGCCAGGAGGCATTAGAGCAGCATTTCTCAACCCGTGGGTTGTGACCCAGAAGTGGGTTGTAAGGATATATCAAAGGGTTGTGAACAAACTTTAAAAATGGATTATACTTTAAAGAAAAAAAAAAAGGAAACTATGGCTTGTCCAGCCTGCAAGGGGCTGCTTGTGGCCCTCCCTGCCCCACATGCCCACCCCATGCCCCACACACTGGAGGGCTGTGGCGTGGCGAGGTGGGGCAGCAGGTTGGGAGTGAGAGGCACTGGGTTGGGACTGGCCATTGATGTTTATAAATGGGTCCTGGTATAAAAAAGATTGAGAACCCCTGCTCTCTGGCACATAGCTAGCATGGGCTGTGTGTTTGCTTCCTCTTCTTGCTGCCCCTGAGGTCTCTGGGATTTGCAGTTCAAAACCATAGCCAGCCCACACTGCTCCAGCTAGGGAGCAAAGGAGCGGGGCTATCCCTGCTCTCTGGAGCAGACAGCACCGCCCAGCCCAGGGCTGCAAAGCTTGCTGGGGGACTGTGATTTAACTTGAACCAGAATGGGGTCTGGGACAGAAGTTTCATAAACTGTTTCAACCCAAATCAGTTAAATCCATGGGTGACTGGTGCCTCCTGATGCTGGGGGACACCAGTGGCCGATCACTGACAGGGGGGGGGAGCACATGCCCCCCCCCCAACCATACTCCTCCTACACGTCGCCTATGGTTAAGTCTGATACTACATTCAACCAGGTTTATCTTAAACCAGTTTCAGCCATTTTGAAACTGGTTTGTGTGTACTGAACTTCTGTTGTGTTACAGGTTTAAACCAGTTTCTGATCACTTAAACCATGTATGACTTCTGTCCCTAGCTTAAGGGGTTATGTGATACTTGGCATCCTGGTATTTCCCTCACCATGTCTCCAGCCTTCTTCCAGAACAGTTTAATTCTGGGACACATCCACTATGTGGTAGGATCCTTCCAAATGACCACGTTCTTTCCAACAGTTGCCTGGTCCTATACCATAAATGCATTTAATTTTGAGTGGAGTGAGTTACCACTGATACACGATTTCAAAATATTTTTCTTTTATTATTGTGTAGAGGGATGTGAGGACTGTTGTTCCAGATGGCTTCCCATTCTTCAGCCCTAATTTATGATCCAAAGTCAATAACCCCACTTTGTCATAAACAGTGTTTTTACTTTCATATGGCTGTTTAAAATTGCCTTGTATAACACAGACAATAGACCTGTGTGTTTCATAGGCATGACCAATATTTTCCCAAATTCTGTCAGATTTCTACTGTGGCTTACCTTTCTTTGTGTTGAAAAGTGGCTTAATTGCAGGTATTGGAGGAGTGGGATTTTAATGTTACCTGCAGTATGCTGTATTCCTTCAAAAGATCTAAATATATCTTCTTTAAATAACTGTGCAAAATGTATGTTCCCAGATATTAAAGCTTCTTAATAAATTATTAGGGTTAAATTCAATATTCAACATTTTATGGTATCACAAGGGTGCTGAAAGGCCACCCCAAGAGACTGGCCAGAATATATACCAGTATCTAAATTTTCCAGCTTTCTATATGGTGCCACTAGGATCTATCAATAGCTGATGCAGTTAGATCGGTTTTTTGTTTTTTAATTTTGCTAGCTTCATAGGAAAGTGCAACTCTTTTACTAATTTTCATAAATGAATTAAATTTGCCTACAGTGTTCTTTTACATTTTGTTTTGAAATTAAGATAAAAAGTGTAAATGCTGGGTTAGCAAGCCTATGTGCAATATATACATTTATTTTTAGTTATTTCTGCCACATCTCCATGTAAGATATGGAAAAAAACCCATATGCAGTATGCACTTGTTATGCATGTAGGATATGAACAGATGGCTAGATACCTTTTATATAATTTATGATGCTATGAAAATTAAATAACAGTGAATTAAAGCATTTACAATTTGGTAAGCATTGAAAATAATGGGTTTCATATCAATCAGATTATACTAGTGTAAAACTAAATTAATGCACTGATGTATTACGTTAAGCAGTCATAATGCCTGTGTTGGGGATGAAAGTAGCTGTAGAGCTGTCTAGAGGAAAATAGTTTATTGGGCCTCTTTGTCACATCTTTTTGCATATGCCAGAGGATGAAGGGAAAAGTGAGTTCACATGTCCTTGAACAAAGGTGAAAGCTGATGTGACTGGTGTAAAAACCAAACAAACCATAATTACTGCAGTACTGGAATTAAAAATAAAAGTCAACAATTAAAATCCAATAGCTTTGCCAGCAGAATTTATATGTAGTGCAAAATGTCATTCCATTTACTGCTGTATTATATATGCTGGAGATATAGTCAAGACCGTAATAATTTCAGAACAGTGGGCTAGCTTCCAACCTTGGATATGTTGATGGGTATCATTGCTTGCTCAGCTAAAGTCTACAATAGCTAATTTTACCAAAGACACAATAAACTGCATATACTCTCATCTGGGATATGACCAATCCTTTGAAGACTACTGGACTGGTAGCATTCTTCCTTTTCGTGTTTCCTTTTTGGAAAAGGCAGGGATTTGTTTGTGTGTAGGTAAACTAGGGAACTGTCTCCTCATCTGAACGATCTCCCTTATGGTTCAAAACATTCAGAGCCACAATGAATAGTATCTTACTCTGTGAAGAGTCAGCTGAAATCCACGGGCCTACCTGGAGCATGAGTAAGAGTCACTAACTTTCCAGCTAGGGACTTTGTTTTTCTCCCCATATCTAAGTTCCACATTGTTTTAGTAAAACTTGACTTTGCATGCTTTTCCCTCCCACTGAATTCCATGGTAGTTTGGTAAATATTATTTCTTAGGTACATCACTATATTTAAGGTTTTGCTTAATACAAATTATTTTTAATGTAAATTGTGTTGTATTTGGTATCATTGACTACCGTTAGTAGTGCGGACTGTCTTTTTAGGAGCTACATGCTGCTCCCATTGATCTCAAGTGGCAGCACAATGCAGTTTTTCAGTTAAATGTAGACCAGTGCTTTTGTCCAGAGCTAATACAGGACCTAATGATGCATAGCTCTTCTGTAGCTCTTCACAAGCCTGAATTTAATCCTTAGGCTAAGGACAGAATTTACACACAAACTGGTACAAGTGATGGGAAACCGGTTCAAACCTGTAACACAACAGAAGTTCAGTGCACATAAACTGCTTTCAAAATGGCTGAAACCAATTTAATATAAACCTGGATAGATGTAGTATCTGACTTCATTGATTTAGGTTAAATCAGTTTCTTGAGCTTCTGTTCCAGATCTCCTTCAGATTCAAGTTAACTTGCAGTCCCCTGGCATCCCAAATTGCTTTGCACCTCCCCAAACCTCCTGCCCCCTTGTAGGGTGGGTAAACTAGCCTTGGCCCAAGCTGTCTGCTCCAGCTTAGCAGAGAGGCATGGTCTAGTGCCCCCCAACTTCTGGCCTGGGTCACTGCAGGCATGTGGCTGCATTTCTGGAATCAAAAGTGAATGTCTGTTCACTAGCTTATTGGTTGAATCTACACAGCTTAGACTAACCTGCAAAGATTGACTCGATTAAGCCTCATACTTTTTGATTGTCTGTACTTAGCCTTAATGGATAGTTTCCGCTAGTACTTATTTATATATGTGTGTACTTGGACACACACAAGTATGTTCTGAAAATTCAAGTGCTTTTTAGTTTTCAGTCAGTGCTAGAAGCAAAGGTGCAGATCATCAGTATTGTAAATTGATGAAGCTTTGTAAATTTGAGTGGATTGTGCTGGTTTTCACTAGCAGAGGATATGATACACAGTTAAAAATTTCTTCACTGACCTTTCCTTTTCGGGATGATTTATGAAGACAATGACAATTAGGCGAGCTGCTCATTCTGTTAAGCAGACTTGTATTTTGCTGATACCATGAGGTATTCAGCTAGCTGTACCTGTGCCAGCAGACTGAAGTAAACCTGCCCACCCACCACATCCCATTGCAGGGAAATGCCCGACACTGACTTTGTGATAAAATTTCACAAGGACCGTGTGCAGACTGACTCACCTCAGCCTGTCGCCCCCTCCCCCCTATAAACAAACACCCACACATAAGTACAGAGGGCTTAATAGATCAGTCTGGGACCGTCTGTCACTGTTTTTAATCTTGGTAATTTTTCTTTGCCTGTTTGTACCGATCAGTTGTATGATGCTTGGAACGTGCATGTAGTTTGATTGCTCCCTTTTCATTTAGGGGACACACTTATGCAGTATTCGTTTGTTGCATTTTAGTCATAGAAATTATATGGGCCAAATCCTGAGAACTCGTAACCACATAAAAATCCTTTCTTTCCTATTTTTACAAAATACAATTAATTTTTTATTTTTTCCATAAAAAAAGAACTGTCACAATAAATACAAGAGGTAAATATTCTTTTGAAATGGCTTTCTTTTTGGCTCTTTATTAAAAAAAATGTGGGGGTGAGATATTAAGCTGCTATTAATCAGCATATGTTCATTGAGAATTATGGTATTTCTACCAGATGAGGTGAGTCCCAAAAACTTAAAAACGAAAGTTGTTAGATATTTTGATGCGATCGATAAGCATTGTCCCCCCATTGTCCTCTTACACTTCCACTGTAATAAATATAAGTGGAATTCACAAACTGGCCTATTATGCTACTTAGGTTACACAGGGCGCATCTACATGAGATGCTTAATGCACAGAAGACTAATACTACTGCGCATTAGCGTGGTGGGCAAAGTCTGCGCTAATGTGCAGTAGATTTAGTCTAAAGTGCAGTAGCGTCACAAAAAAACTGTTAATCTGTGCTAATGTGCAGTAGCACCGATTACAGCACATTAAGGTTACTACCGGTTGTTACAGGTAGTAACCTTAATGTGCCATAATTATGTCACATTAATGAATGTGTAGATGCATCCACAGGGTACATCCACACATGCAAGCATGTGCGTTTGCAGCAGCTCAGATAGAAGTGGTGCAAATTTGAACTGGGGCTTTTTGCTTCAGCACACGTACCCTGACATGCACTTTGGTGTGGGGCAAATTGTGCCACTTGGGGCAAAATAACCCTGCCTGGCTTCTCCTGGATCTGCAGCCAAGGGGAGCTAGAGCCTGGGGCCAGCACCTGTGCTGTCCCCAGCAGTATAACAAGCTGCGCTGTCAAGTAGCTCAGGGCTACTCGCTCTCAGGAGTTTCTGGGTCCCAGCCAATTGGTACTTGAGGACACTACCCCTTGTGCCAGCCGGACTGCTGAAGCAGCCCTGAGAGTTCCCTGCACCCTTTACCCACTGCAGCAGTCTGGCAGTGGGGGCTGCTGCCTGGCTCTGACCTGCTGTGCACCTGCCAGACTGGGATGAAGCATCTGCCTCTCTAGGCCAGTTGCCAGTGGGCTGTGGCTGCAGGGTTGGCCTCTGTGTGGTTGTGTGCCACACCTGCCATATGTGTCCTTAGCTACCCAGATGGCAGGACATCTCCCAGAAGATGTTCTGGGTGTGGTGGCCTGCTTTGAACTGTCAAAGCATGTCCTCTAGGCCCCAATTGGCCAGGAGGTCTGCCACCTCCAGCTGGGTCCAAAGTGCCAGCACTAAGTAGGCTCCTCTGTCTGGGTCCTGCCGCTTGCCCCCTAGCAGGAATTCTGGTGTTCCCTATTTGAAAACTGAAAAATCCCTGATAAAAAAAATCCTAAAGTCACTCTGTCAAATACCCCGAAATCCATGTTCCTCCATGATTAAAACAAAAGATCACTATATATATATATAGAGAGAGAGAGAGAGCGCGATCAGTTGGGCAATGTTTTATTGGTATATCTACAGTGTTAAAACAATTTGGAAGCCTACCAGTGTCTCTATCATCATAATAAAATGAATTCTAAATACCTGTATGTTTTGCTGTTTGCCTTTGGTTTTCTTACCATACAGCAGTTAGAGCTCCCCCTGACCCCTTCACTACCCAGGATGTGGGAACAGCTGCCCCTGCAGCAACAGCTCCTGTCAGCAGGTCTTATCCTGTCTGGCAGCTGGGCATGCAGGGTGGGTGCTGGGCGGAGTGAGAAGGGGGGTGGGAGGATGTGGGTGGCTGTGGAGGGATGTGGGGGGCCGTGGGGTGTGTAGGTAGGTGTGGATGGATTGTGGGGGACTGTGCGAGGGACTGCTCAGGAGGGGTGGGTCCCCTGCCCCCTGCAGGGCGCAGCCCCCATGCACAGCTCATAGACTACCCCCCCAACAGGGCTACAGCCCCCCCACAGGGGTTACAGCTTGCCCAACAGGGGCCACATGGCCCCCACAGGGGCTACTGCCCCCCTGCAGGGCCCACATGCCTCGTGGTTTGCTGCCCTGCCTGGTCCCATACCCTGCCAGCTTCTGCAGCCCCCCCCGAAGGATGTACCCACCAGAC
>NW_005841953.1:3328504-3392151 GCF_000455745.1 Alligator sinensis
CGATTGCTGTCCTGCCTAGCCCCAGCCTCCTGGCACTTAAAAAACCCATCAAAAATGCCTCCCACTCACCGGCAGCAGCAGCTGCCATTGGGGTCACTGGGGACTTGTAGCAGAGCCCCCCTGCACAGCATGGGGCAGTGGGACTGGCCCTGGCCACCTGGCACCCACACTGCCACTGCACCATCACATGGGTGCGGCTGGGGTCGACAGGGTGCTGCGCGGCTCCACGCACTGTTAGGTAGCTGGGGCTGCTGCGACTGTTACCCGGGCCCCATGCTGTGCAGGAGGGCTCTGACATGAGGCCCCAGTGACTCTCACAGGAGCTGCTACTGCTGATGAGTGAGGGGCATTATTTTTTTTTTTTAATTGCCGAGATGCTGCAGCTGGGTGGGGCAGCAACTGCAGGGGCTCGGGGGGCAGGCAGGAGATGAGGCTGGACAGGGCAATGATTGGGGGGGGCCACGATCAGGGGGGGCTAGGGGAGTAGGTGGGTCCGGCAGGGGTCCCCCCATGGTCCCCTCCCCCCTCCTCCTTCCCCTACTTACCGGTATGGAGCTCAGGTCCAGCTCCTGGACTGTGCCCTGCCTCACTTTTTTCCTCCATGGATTTTTTTTGACACCTGGATATCCAGGGGTCTAATTTTGCCCCCACACTGTAAATCTGCAGCACAGAGAACTTCTTTTTGTTCCCACACGTGCCTCTTGCAGCATCTCAAAGGGCTTTGTGTGTGCTTATGTGGATGCGCCCACAGTGATTACATTCTGCTGTGTAAAAATTGATGCCTTCCCAAAGTGTGGCAGGTTCATGAAATATGTATCGTAAAGAGGAGGAAAAATAGAACTGTACAAAAATGTGACAAATGTCATTGTACAACTGTACAATACTGTACAAAAATCTGTCCACCTATGTGGACAAATTAGCTATTCTGTGAGTCCAACTATACCTTTAGTTTGCTTATAGATTCTACTGGAGTCAACTGAGGAGACTGAGTGTAACTGAGGGCTGCACTTTATTTTTAATAGTGTGTATAAGTTAATGCAGCCCACAAACAGCTGTGGCTTGTTCAGGACCAGTTTAGGCATCCATGCTTTTATAATACTATTTGACTTCATGAGTACTCCTACTGTGTTTCAGAGAATATTCCTGGAATAAAGTAGTTCTATCAGGGGACTATAGCCCCAAATTTGCACAGTATATATAGAGGCCAAGGTCTCACTGACCTCTCTCCTATGCAAGGGCTATATTATCACACAACTGCATGCTGTTAGGAATTTCTTCATTGGGTTTGGTGCCAATAAGCTGGTCCACCGTTTAAATCACTGAGAGTTTAATTCTACCAACATACATAAATAATTACTGTTGTTCAGTTGAAACACAGGTGTAATAGCTATGCAGCATTTTTGAGAACTTTACATGGTGGAAGTTCTGTATCACTAATCCTCACAACAATCCTGTGCAGTACAGTAATGATGAATGATATGCCCACATATGTCAGGGTTGGATGGGAGATGTTTTTTGTAGTAAGCCAATTTTGTTCAACAAAGTTCCTGTAGACAGTATAACTCATATTTGAATTTCTGTTTGTCCTGCTACATTATCTTCTGCAAGCAGGAATTCATTCATGCTTTTGTATGAATGATTGTATGCTTTCATTTTCACACGTTTCTTTTGGGAGAAATAAGATCGCATACATTTTCCCCCTCGTATCCTTTCATTTTTGGTCTATACTTGTGAATTTTTTGGGGGTAGTAAAAAGGTTCTTTGCTCACATCTTGATATGAAAACATCCTCACAGGGCTCTGTTCAAGAGTGCCCATGTTCCCTATATAGACCCTTGTCCAGAGGCAGAGCCCATTTGTTCTTTATCTTGGCCACTAAGACTGCCAGAAATTGTGCCTGCTACTGTCTATTGCCAGGACTGTTTTGTGATATAGAATCATAGAGTTGGATGTCCTCTCGTTTGCAACCCCCTGCTCAAGGCAGGATGGTTGGTAACAAAGCCATCCCAATCAAGTGTCTGTCTAACTCAGGGGTGGGCAGTTATTTTGGGCAGAGGGCTGTTTACTGAGTTTTGGCAAGCCATTGAGGGCCGCATGACAGGCAGCCCAGGGCAGATGAATATTAATTTTCTAAATTTTTTAGGGGCCCCGTGGGCTGGCTGGAATGGCCTGGCAGGCTGCATCTGGCCCCCGGGCCACATTTTGCCCACCCCGGTCTAATACTTTTGAGAAACATCCAAGGATGAAGATTCCCAACCTCTCTGGGCAGCCTGTTGCAATGCTTAACTATTCTCATAGTAAGCAAGTTCTTCCTAATATCCAACCTCTGTTTCCCCTGATGTAGTTTGAAGCCATTGCTCTTGTACCCCCTGTGGCCACAAAGAGTAGTCTCTCCTCTTTACTTGATTTCATGCGGCTCCTTCTGTATACATTGTTTTTATCCAGCTGCTCCCTTACAGGCCTTACTGCTTTCCTTGCCTTTCCCATTATGAAGAATGTGCAATGGTACTGTAGCTAGAATTATTACTCCCTGTCAGTCCACCTATAATACCTGACAGTCTACTTCTTTTCTTGTGTGGCCCCCATTTTAGCAGTATATGAGCTACTGCTTCCGAAATGCACTTAGGCCCATGTTTCCATCCATCCCTATTCCATAAAGCATTTAAGCATGTGCATACATCTAATTAATTTGAAGCTAAGCGCATACTTGAACGCTTTGCTGAATCAAACCTATAAGTATCTGATTCAACACAAGCTGAAGTCAATAAAAAAAAATTCTTATTCACATAAATGTTCATTCTGCCAGGTCCCTGGTTAGGAGGTTAAATTGAATTGCTCTTTGTTTACAATAGTTTAACAAAGCAAGATTCGGTTCATTGTGGTGAAAAATACCGCCTAAAAGTAATTCAAAATTGCTTCTCTCTGGTTTCAGAAACTACTTTCCAGGTATTGAACATTAATGTCTCTAAAGTGGGGGAGGAGGGTGGAAGCGAACAAAAAAACCCACCTTAACACTTGACAGTTCAGAGCACATTCATTTTTTTCATGAGCATCTCTGTTAAAATGTTCTTGTAGGATTTTTTGGTGTAAAGGACTAAGTTGAGCAAACCATCTGGAGTACTGGAATCATTTTGCTTCAGGGAGACTTGCTCATCAGACATTCACAGCCTCCATGGGGGCACTCTTCTAGTGGAGACTGTCCTGTTCATGTAGTTGCTGCAATTTTAATGAGGGTTTTTCAAACAGAGGAAAGCTCCATAATACCCCTTATGTACATGTCGAAGGCTAACAAGAATGTAGTTCTTAGTGATTAGTTAGCAAATATCAGTTAAGCTTTCATTTCAGTGGTGTGACAGAGACTTAAATTGGGTACAGGCATGCATCTGAGAGCGCCCACCCACTTTACTCATTTTTCCTCCCTGTTGAAGAAGTATGATTGGCGTGGAGGAAGGGCATGCCAGGGTTAGGACTAGGATATATAGGTTGCATCTACACTGCATTGATCTGACCTAAGTTTACTCCATTGTAAGGTATTCTGGAATAAGCACTTTCAGGCAAGCATCTACACATGTGCGGATTAGGGAGTAGATTTGCTGCTCTTTGCATCAGGTTTCCTGCAGCCCTGCAATGGGCCCCTGCTGCCACCAGGGGGAGCTTGACGCTTCCCCTAGGTGCTAGCCCAGGGCTGTCAGGGAGCACCAGGCCAGGAGTCAGCTCTCTCCTGGCTTGGGGGGGCTGCCTGCTGCTGGACCAAGGGCAATGTCCTGCCCAGCAGCAAGGAGCTCCTGGCTCTCTGATCAGGGGCCAGGGACTTGGAAACAACTACAGGGGAGGGGCAGGTCCCAGCCTTCTGCCCCATCCACTGCATGGGGCTGGGACCCATCCCTGACCAAGATAGTTCTCAGCCCCCATCCTACACACAGGGCAGTAGCTGGGAAGTTTGTTCCCCACTCAGTTCTCTGAGCCTGGAGCTGGGGCGGGGGGAGCAGGTTCCCCACGCAGTTCCGTGAGTGTGGAGCTCTGGGGAGAACAGGCTGGGAGGGAGCTCCCAGTGCCATGGGACTGGTGCTGGGATATCCGTATTCCCCAATGCTGGCTCTGCAGCCACAGGACCCAGAGCTGGGATACCTTTATCTCCCAGCACCAGTTCTGCGGTTGTGGAGCCAACGCTGGGAGATAAAGGTATCCCAGCACCGAGATAAGGGTGTCCTAGCATTAGCCCCACGGTCACGTAGCTGGTGCTGGAAGATGAAGGTTTTCCCAGCACCAGTCTTGTGGTTGCGGAGCCGGCACTGGGAGATAAGGGTCTGCCAGTTCCCTGATCACAATGGTGGAGTGGGGGCTGGGAGATAAGGATCTCCAAGACCCTGCTCCCTGTTTGTGATCTCAGAGCAGGGGGCTTGGAGCTCTCTGCTGCTGGGGCAGGGGGACATAGTCTCCACCCAGGCTTCTGTGGCAGAGCCCACCCTGGCAGCGGGCAGCTCCCAGGGCCAGGGAGCTATCTCCTACCTCCTGATGGACGGCTCACCGGGAGCAAAATTTGTTTCCAGTCAGGTGTTGACATGAGCGCTACTGTGCTGTTACTAATCTTGAGAAAATTTGCTACTTACATTTGCAGGTAGCAAATTTACTTGGGATTAGGGAGGTTTACTGCATAGTAAGCATGTGAATGTGTAGACGTACATGCTTACTTCACAGTAAACTATGCTAATACACAGTTAAGCACCTCATGTAGACCCACCTACAGTGTGGCTAATACCAGTTTGGCAGTGTCCCTTTTGGGTACTGCTCAAGGGAGCAACCTAGAGCTGCTGCCTGTGCACACCGATAGAGTTAGGGGGGATAAAAAGCTTTCTCTGTTCTCTCTCTCATCATGGCTATAACTCGAAACCTCAGTATTTGTTACGGTTGTTTTCTGTTTTAAGTATTGTGGCTTGTTGGTCGTCATTCTCTCTTTTCACTGCTATATGTAGTTATTTATATTATTGCAAAGTATGTGTAAAATAGTTGTGTTATAGTTACAGAAGCAGTAGGGCAAAAAAACCCAACAAAAAAAACCCAAAACGAATCAGATGCTTTATTTTACCCTTGTCTAGTAATTGGTAGACTTTTGTATAAATCATGTGATTCTGGAAATATATCAACTTTGTATATATGGTATATTTTTCTCTATGGGTTGTGAAATCAGCTCACTCAGTGCTCATCTAGCATGTATGAATATTCATGTGTGTGTGCTCACTCATGTCACAACCCAAAGGGTGTGATTTTTGTTTTTGTGTGTGCTTTGGCACTGCTAAATTGTCCCCGCTAAATTGCAGCTTCCTTGCACGGTGGAGTTTTCTGCTGCAGAAGAGAACCCCGGTGCAAGGGAGAATTTCCCGCCAATTTGAAGCTTACTTTGCAGGGTGCATTTCTTTGCTGCAGAGAAGAAATGCTCGTTGCAAAGAGTTCCCGCCATTGGTATGCTAATTTGAGTCCCATTATTGGCCAGTTCTAAATTATTCACACGTGGCGGCTAGTGATTGGCTTGCTAGCCGTATAAGAGGCTTGAGTGGTTTCCGCCCAAGTTGGAGGACTCCACGAACAAGGGAGGAGGAGACTTCACGCTGTGTGAAGATCTCTAAGCGCTGCGGATCCTTACGGACCCAGTGCATTTAAAGCAGGCAACAGAGGTCTGATCAACCTCTAGCCTCTCCCCGTCACCGAGCGCAACCCAGACGTATCCCTTCCCGCGCGCAAAAGCACTGGACCCACGGAGCCTAGCAAACTTTGTGTAAATGAGTGAGCAGAGGAACCCACGGAGCCTAGCAAACTTCGTGTGAGTTTATTCAGAGCTCTTCCGGACGAGTACTTTCTTCGGCTGACACGACGGGTTCGCGTGTTCAGAGCCTTCAGCCGGATTGGGCTAGAGTTCACGAGTTTAGAACTCTTGTCCGCTTCTCTTCTTTCCTGTCTGTAACCTCAACTTAATCAAGCTTTCCAGCCTACACCACTGCCATCTCGGTGTAAGTAAAAAATCTTTTAAACTACCACTACGTGTCTGTGCCTAATTCCAGCTCGACGGCCTTCCCTCTCCGCCCTGGCGTGCCCGGGCTGCTGACCACAGCCCGCGTGCAGCGCGAAAAAGGGCTCGGGTCGCTCCCGGCCCACACAACTCATTTTCTCCCCCTTTCTTTAAAAGAAGGAAATGGGTAACACTTCATGAAATTAAATATACTTAAAGTATTCAGTTAGTAATAGTATTTTCATAGTAGCATTTACTGTTGACTCATTTTGGAAGTGGAGTTTTTGGATTGTCGATTCCTTACATTTACAGAGTTAATTTAGAGTTAATGTACTGAAACCCAAAATGCAGACTAGTTCCTAAGCCAATGCATTTTTAAATACTGAATGGACATAATATTTAATGTTCTGTATATTGAAAGCACAAACCAAAACAAAACTGCATTCTTTTCAGACCAACCCCATTTTCCTTTTATTCTCTCTTCCTTGAAAAAATTTTTTTTCAATACATGGTGTGGTGGGGGAGGCAGAAGGGGGGACTTGTAATTGGTACTGTTGTCAATGTTTGGACAGCTAGAGTAAATATATAATGGTTTAGCCCCCCGTTTTTTGTTATTGTATACTGTTGTGTAACACAAAACATAAAACTCTCTTGAAATATCAGTGAAAAACCTTATGGTGGGTCCTCTAACAGACAAAGAACAGTTCTTCTGTTGTCCAAGTCCATGCTGCTTTCCCCAAAATATCCATGTCTGTCTCTGTAGAAAGAGAGACATTAGAAAGCTATTAAGCAACAGGCATTACAGGTGGCAAGTTCTGCCTCTGTTTTTAGGAGACATTGGGAAATGTTTTTTAGTTCCCATTTTAGAAAGATTTTATTGGGAAATCTTTAGTTCCCATTTTAGAAAGATTTTATCCTTTAAATATTAGTAATACTTTAGCTCTGAGTTTTATTTTTGTAATCTTATGGCAGGTAATCTGTGGGGTCACAATAATTTTTTTTCTAGGTTGTTATTTGTAAATAAATGTCTTTGCTACGGTGCAGTGACAACAATTAGAATGTTTCCAAGCCAGCTGTACAGGAATAAGTCAGAATGAACATGGATAACATTATTAGGACTAATTGAAATTTTTTCATTGAAATTGTTTTTCTATAGAAGAACAGGTATACAACGAAATTATGTAATCTATTAATGAAAAATGTCTGATTTCTATAGAAAGTGATGCATTTTTGTTGGAAAAACATCCAAAGAATCTCAAATTAAATCTTGTTTTGTTTTTGGCTGAAAAATTCTGGTTTTCAGTTTTGCAGTGAAAAGTCAGTGGGTTGAAAATGAACTTTAATTTATTTTGTATTTCATAAATATTTTTCCATTCTTCAATCAGCAGATATAGATTACAATAGCTATAGCACAAAATCTGTGCTTCAGTCAGGTGATCTAGATTACAATAAATATTTCTGCCTGTACTTTAATCTTTGCAGCCAGGTGACTTAATAGCAGGTCCAAATTGTTGTGTTTAAAACTATATATTTTTGAAAGCCAGAATATTTTATGTAAAGTTTATAGTTTTTAAAAATTAAAAAAAAATATTTTTCTTTTTCCTTTGTCAGAGCAGAAATTTAGAAATGTCAACATTTCTAAACTTCATTTTTCATTTTTTTTCTCCCTCAGTCTATCCCCTTATTTGGTACTTGAAGTACAAGAATGAATGAGGTCTACCTTTCTCCCCACTTCCTCATTTAGACTAATAACAGGCAGTCAAAAAGCCTGAGGCTGCATTGATTCAATCTTTGCAGGTTTCTCTAAACTGCATAGATTGAACCAATAAGCAAGTGAACAGACATTCACTTTTGATTCTGGAAATGCAGCCACATGGTCAGGCCCAAAGCTGGGGGATGCTAGAGCACACCTCCCTGCTTGTTTGGAGGAGACAGCTTGGGCAAAGGCTGTCCTGCCCACCCTGTGATTGCAGGGGAAGTGAAAAGCATCTTGGGATGCTGGGAAACTGTGAAGTAACTTGAATCTGGAGGGGATCTGGGACAGAAGTTCAATAAATCGATTTAACCTAAATCAGTTAAGTCTGATATTAAATCCATCCAGGTTTATCTTAAACCAGTTTTTGCCATTTTGAAAGCGGTTCAAGTTCACTAATCTTCTGTTCTGTTACAGGTTTAAACCTGTTTCTGATCACTTAAACTGGTGTATGTGTAACTTCTGTCCTAGCCTTACTGTTTTTGTTGTTGTATTGGTTTTATTTTTTTTTGGTGCCTTGGCACTTTTCTAGACTTATCCAACTATTTGAGCAATTCACTTGAAAAATCACAAGGCCTGACTCAGGAGCATGTTTTTAAGTTATAATCAAACAAAAATGTTGTGCTCATCATAGCTGTCCTTCAGGGCTACAGTTCAGATACCACCTCAAGGGGCAAATTAGCTCTTGTGAACACACCAGGTTGGACTCCCTATTGCAGGGGCAGGCAAAATGTGGCAGGCAAGCCAGATCTGGCCCACCAGGCAATTCCATCCGGCCCACAGGTGCCCACCAATTAATTGTACCCCACTCAGCCCATGCACCTCGCTCCCATCCTGGTGCACAAAAGGGCCTGGCCCAGCTAGCACGCAGCTCATGGGTGGGGTTGCTGATGACACTACTGCAGTTGCTGGGGGACCTGCATGGCTTTCCTGGCCTCTGGCAGCTCCTCCTTGTCTCCCTGCTGTAGCGCTTGCTCCAGGCAGCAGGTAGGGAAGTGGTGGGGGTGAGGAGGTTGCAGCTGAGTTGGGGTGGGGAGTGTGGAGCTGGCACGAGTGTGGAACCCATGCCCAGGGGGGTGGTGGGAGCGCAGAGCCAGGGTGGGCAGGGTGTGGGAGTGAGGGAGGGTGGGGGTTGTGCAGACCCCCCCATTCCCTCCCCCCCATGGCACATAGCTCCCACTGCCGGTGGCAGCAATAGTTGGGACCCTTGGAGTTCTCGTGGTGCTGCTGCCTGGTGGCACATGGCTCTGGCCAGAGCTGCACATGGTGATAAGGAGCGCAACACAGCTGGCCCACCTCTGTCACACAGAGCAGCTCCTGGCACTTGCATACCATCAGGGAAAGCCATGCGTGATGGAGCCAGGCTCCCCGCCACTTCCAGCAAAGTCCTGGCAGCTGTACATGACAGAGAAGGCAGCCGACTCCATCATGCAGGGCTTCCCCGCATGGTGTTTAAGTGCCAGGAGCTGCACATGGGTGGTGAGGAGCCCTGTGCAACAGAGGTGGGCTGGCTTGGCTGTGCTCCTTGTCGCCATGTGCAGCTCTGCTCAGAGTCATGCGCTGCCAGGCAGCAGTGCCATGAGCACCCCAAAGGGCCCCTGCTGCTGCCAGCACTGGCAGTGGGAGCTGTGTGCTAAGGGGGGAGGTGTATGTGGGGGGTCCCCACACCCCTCCACCTTCCTTAGACCCCACATAACCACACCCTGCCCCCATAACCTCCCCACATATACACACAGCCCACCAACATACCCTATGCCCCTCTACACATACAGCCACACCCCCTTACAAGCCCCATACACACATATCCCCCCACATACCACCATACACCCCCCCACCCCAACCACACTCCACACACAAAATACAAGAGTAACCTTTTCTTTTTGACATATTATGCAGTCACCTCTATATACACTACACAAACACAAATTATGACAAAAATATTTTTATAATAAAATTAAAATATGTTATAGTAAAGGTTTGGCTTTAAATGTATGAATTTTTTTTTCTGATTCAGATGACAACCCCCAAAAGGAGTACAAGGGTAGCTCTGCCCCTTGACAGTGCCCTACCCCAGGGGTGGGGCACTGTCAAGGGGCAGCGCTACCCTTGCAGCCCTTGACAGCACACCAAAACTCATTAAGTGACCCTCTGGCTGAAATAATTGCCCACCCTTGGTCTATTGGATAATGATCCTAATCTCCTCCCTTTACAGGCTGTGTTTAGCAGGGAGTGGAAGAATCTTCGGTCTATGAAAAGATAAAGCAGGTACAATGGAGTATTTTAGGCAGGTAAAGGTTTTGGAAACTCCAAGATGCGTTGTTGCTAATCAGACACAGAAGTAAAGTTTCTCATTTTATACAGGGCCTGAAGGACACCCAGTGGAGTTGCAGTGTCATAGACAAATCCATATGTGCCTCCTACAGAGATTTTTTTTAATCTCATTAGTCCCCCACAGAGGACTTGGCATGAGAGGATTTGCTCTGGTTCTTCCAGAACTGGTTGCAGAGTCACTTGTCTGAAATAAGTCAACATGCTGAAAGCATATTCACTTCAGTTTCTGTACCTATACATTCTTGTTGCTTTTGCCAGTCTCCCATTTCAGCCTAGGGAGTTTGGAATCAAAGGGAAAAGAATCTGAACAGTGGTTTTCTGGAGAAGTGACTGGTTGGATCATATACATTTTCTGTTTCTCAGATCTTACACCCACATTAATAATGCTGGACAAAATTTGTAGGTTTCTCTTTTCTGTAAAAAAGAAAAGGGAAGCAGGATGTATATTATAGATGTTGAAAAAAGAGGACTATGTGAGCATTATCATGCCACATCTCTGAAATCCACCCACATAGAGGAGAACAAGGCTGCAATCATAACAAAAACAATTGACTATAGATGCATGGGTAGGGATGGGAATTAGACCTACAGCACAATGAGAGGGACAGAAACAGAGCCTTGAGAACTGAGGAGGACATATCTGCCAGGTTCCTACCCTCTCAGAAGGGACTGCTTATTATGGAGGGGATTGTAGCTCAAAATGTGCTTTTCCCCAAAGTTATGGAGGAGCAGCACTTGTATAAAGATCCAGAAGAATAGTAGGACAGTCTGACAAGACTCTATTGGGGGCTGTATGCAAATATCAGGACCACAGGGAGTAAACTGGGAGAACTTGAAACTTAGTACAGAACCCAAGCTATGACATTGTTGGTATAACAGAGATCTTGTAACACGGTTCACAGGATGGGAAAACTAGGGTAGAATCATGTCGCTTGTTCAGGAAAGACAGGGAGAAGGAAGAAAGGGAAAGGTATTCTAATGTAATAAAGGGCTTAGTCCATCTGTCTGTAATGGTCTTAGAGCATTCTGATTGGTTACTGATTAGTTACAACCAGACTGCACCCAGAGCATTTTGGACAGGAGGCAGCGGCAGTGGTATGGCGGAGCACCACCACGACAGCAGGTATGGAGGCACTGCTGGCCTCAAACCCCATCCCCTGCCCCCCGGCTCAGCCCTGCTCCCTGGAGGCAATGGGAGCACAGGGTGCTGACCGAGGGAGACAGAGAGGATGATGCGGCAAGGTCATCCCCCCTGCTCCTGGGAGGCGGCAGGCAGCGCAGGGAGGTGGTGCTCTATCTCCATCTGCCCCCCCCCCCCCCAATCATTCCTGATGGGCCAGTGTATATAAGCAGGTATTATCTGCCTCTGAAGTTCAGGCAGAGATGAGAATCAGATGTACTTAACATCTCTAGGTGAAAATAAAAGGAGAAAAGAACAATGACAAAATGTCATGGTAGGATTTGCTGTTGAGTTCCTGATCACTAGGGCTAGGGACAGACATTCAAAATTGATTCAATCTTTGCAGGTTAGTCTAACCTGCTTAGGTTGAACTGGTTTGTAACTGCACAGACTTCCCTCTGGACTGAAGAAATGCAAGCGCATGGCTGCAGTGGCTCAGGCTCATTCAACCAAGTTCATCTTAAACCAGTTTCAACCATTTTAAACTGGATTATGTGCATTTAATTTATGTTCTGTTACAGGTTTAAACCAGTTTCTGATCACTTAACCTGGTTTATGTGTAATGTCTGTCCCTAGCCAAAGAGAAAATGACTTTTTTTTGAACAACTGAGAGAAGAAGCTGAGTGAGGAAGACCTGGTGGGTAATGAGGGACTTATTTGCCTGGATATCTTTTGGAAAAATGATGTTGCTGACATAGACAGTCCATCTGAATTATGAAATATGTTGGAGACCACTTTCTGCTAGCAGGTAAAAAATTAATATGGGAAAGTCTATTTTAAATGGCATTCTACTGGTAGGGAAGAAGTGTTTGCAAATCTAAAGGTAGAAAGCAACCAAGGTAAAACTTATCATAAAAATGTTGAGTTCAAAAAGTGGAAACAAGGGCATATAATGTCAGGTCATAAAGGAATAGCACAAGCATTTCAGAATGAAGTCAGAAAGGCTACACTGCAAATTAAATTTCAGTTTTCATGGAGCATAAAAGGCAACAAGAATTGGTTCTATATAAATATATTACAAGCAGAAATAATACAAAGGAAGTATAGGTCTAATGTGGAATGAAAGCAAATAAATGTAAATGAAATATAAGTAAGGCTGAAATATAGAATATCTTGTTTGCTTCTATCTTAATGAGAAAAGTGAATTGTGACTGGGTACGTTAATGGAATAGTTAAGATCTGAATAGGGAATGAATAAATTAAAGAATATTTAGATAAGTTAGGTATACTCTAAAAAAGTAGAAGAGGTTTAGCAAAACAAAGGAAAAAGAGCTGAAGGAGCTGGGTTTATTTAGTCTTGAAAAAAGAGGAGAGTTAAGGGGTACATAGTCTTCCAATATGTAAAATGTTATAATAACATTTTACATATTGGAAGATGGTGATCATCTGATTTTCACGTTCACTGGGAATAGAATAAGGAGAAAGAAGGAAAGAAAGTTTTAAGTTAGTTCTTAGGGCATATTTTTGCACTATCAAGATAATTAAGCGTTGGAGCAGGCTGGTGAGGGAGGTGTGGAATCCCTGTTCTTTTAATGCTATTAAGAACAGGTTGAGAAATGTCTGCCACATACCCTAAGCATACATCTACCATTTTAGTGCATGATATGGATATGATTATGTCTTGACTTCAGTGAATGCTATGGATATTGGTATGGTTGTTTCCACAACTACCAGGGTTACCTTCTATGAAGTCTTAATGGACTTTTTAAATCCAGATAGTTAATGTTTTTTCATTATAAAGTATTTACGTTATCCTGGATGTCAGCAAGATTATTTTGGAGCTGTCTTTTCAGTTACTTATTATACAGGTTCAACTCATTGGTATTAGTGACATCAAGGATGATCTTAGCTGAGGACTGCATATTTCAAAGAAAGCAGTATAGACAGCTTTTACAGGTGAATGCATCATTCCATAAAGAATATGTTTCTATTTAAAAAAAAAAAATGTTCCTATTTTGTCCCAGTCTGAAGTGAAAAAGCAAAAAAGCTAAGCCAGCTTGCACATGGGGGCAGAATTCCCATTCAGCATTCAAAAGCAAAGACTGTGTGTAAATTGACATACATAGATTTCCTTAGATCTCCTTATACTTACTGGTTTGCTAATCTAAATTGGTGTAACTTGCACATTTAAGAGCTGGAAGAGGTTCCAATTTAACATCGATAAAGGCTACTTTAATATGCTTTTTCTCACAGACTTCAGCTAGTGGATTTTCTTGCTAACTCCTGTCTTTCAGCCCTCCTTGGTTTGTTCATTACACCCAGGTATACTCCCTCTCATCCAGTAAGACTTGCTATGTCAAGAATGAAGGCGCTGTTTAAGTGTAAGATAAATGGTTCTGAGTCTAAGCTAGTCTAAGGACAAAATAAAGGGAGGGAAGTATGCAGGTTACAAAATCACAAGCTCAGGTAGATCCAACTAGTGCTTTCAGTGAGTTTACATGACTTTGATCTTCCTTCTTACTTTATTTGCTGTCTTGTCGTTAGCTGCTGTCCTGTGGGGAAATAGGGTGGAGATGAGCATATAGAGGGAAAAAATGTAACCTACAAATCTACTTTCCATGAAATAGTATTGCCACAATTCTACCTCTCCTCCCTGACAGCTGATGATAGTAAAGGTGATTATTATGTATGAAAATGTCATTTGAACCTTGCTATTTTATACTGAAAATGGAGAAAACCCAAAGGAGTGGGTTTTACGCAGAATATCACCAAATTGCTTGTGTACTTATTATCTTGAATGTGGGCCAGTTTTATTTATTAATGATAAAACTTTGAAATGTAATAGTTAGTTTTGTATTTTATCATGTAAAAATAATGGAACCTTAATTATATAGTAACTCACCATTGCCTCTGTTGTTGCCCAGAAATAGTAAGGTATGTAACGTTCCTGTTAAGTCTTTTATGAGAGAAAAAGAAAGATTGGTGTGCACATGCAAGAACAGGTATTTACTAGCAAGATTCTCAGGTATATAAGAAACAACCATTTTCAAGCTAATGAAATGTGGATGTTACTGGAAATAAAATTATGGTCAGAGCAGAAACAGAGAAAAGTGAAATGATACGCTCAAAACTGGAAATGTAACATAGGTCTTCTAAAATGTAGGCCACAGTCCTATCCAGAAAAAACATCCATCTCTCAGTTTGTGTGGGCACAGAGCATAACAAGGTGTGGTCCCTGTATGAAGTGGAATATTACACAAATACAGAGGATACACACAAGTACAGCAAAGGAAACTTATTTTAGTGGCAAAGTTTAGAGGTTAGGTCATATATAACTTAGGTAACATATGACTGACGGCTTTGATTATCTACAGGGAAGGACTGTATGATCTCCTAGTATGGACATATTATTTAACATTATCTCTGAAATAACATTATTTAACATATTATTTAACATATTATCTCTGAAATAACTCTGAGATAACATATCTCTGAAATATTCTCTCTTCCCCTGTCGTGCCCTTCTCTTTCTCGCTTTCTTTTTTTAAAATCATATAAGGTATATAGACAAGTATTTTGCAACATAGGTGTCAGATTGTGGGCACCTACATAATTTAAATTAGGAATAAGTATACTATTGTTGTTAGTGGTGATGGTAATAATAATATGTTACAGGTACGCAGTAGCTCTTTAAAAATCATGACTTTTCTATAGGGCTGAGTACAGACAGTCAAAAAACCCAGGGCTGAATCGATTCAGTCTTTGCAGGTTAGTCTAAACTGCAAGATTAAACTAAAAAACAACTAGATAGACATATACCGTTGATTCAAGAAATGCAGCCACATGCCTGCAGTGGCTTAGGCCAGAAGCCAGGGGGTGCTAGAGCACAGCTCTCTGGCATGTAGCTAGCATTGGCTATGTGTCACTTCCTTTTCCTGTTGCCCCCAAGGTGTTTGGGATTTGCAGTCCAGAATCACAGGAGCAGGACTCTGCAGGGTTGCTCATCACTTCCTCCTCCTGCTTCCAGGTGCCTCTGGGATCTGTAGTCCACAGTTGCAACCAACAACAAGTTAGAGCAGGGGAAGCAGTGTTTAACATCCTGCCCTGGCCCCAGACCCCAGCAGAAGTTTGCTGGGGGGTAGGGGGCGGCAGGGAGCCAGCTAGGGGGCAGAGGGGCATGGTCAGCTGTGTTCTCTGGAGCAGCAAAATGCTGGGATACTGAGGGACTCTGATTTAATTTGAACCAGGAAGGAATCTGGGACAGAAGTTTCATAAACCAGTTTGACCTAAGTCAGTTAAGTCTGATACTACATACAACCAGGTTTATCTTGAACCAGTTTCAGCCATTTTGAAACTGGTTTAGGTGCACTGAACATTTGTTCTGTTACAGGTTTAAACCAGTTTCTGATCACTTAAACCAGTTTATGTGTAACTTCTGTCCCTAGCTTACTTGTCTAAATATGTCTAGATAGCCAGATTTAATCATTCAGGTTTGAAAATTTAGGCTGTAATATGACTTTTATGACTTGATTTGGTAATTATCTATATGGAACAGGCTCTCATTTTATTTATGCTGTTGTAATTCAGAAGTTACTAAATTATATCATTGTAAAACTGAAGTAAATGAGGTCAGAATTAGTTAAAAAATATTTCCCTAAAATTATATTATGGGAGTTGCATCTTTTGAGAATACAGCATTCAGTATGTTCCTAGATAATGGAATGGGAAGTTATTGCATCTTTTGATACTCCTGGTTTTTATTTCTTCCTAAATTAACATTATGTGTTGGTAATGAAGGTCTGAGCATGAATTCTGCAAATTGACAAATCAGTCTTTAAACATTTATCTCATATCCTCCTGAATTTGAATGCAGTAATGTACTGTAGGCTTGTTTTTAAGCAGGATTATGCTCTTGATCATTTTAAGGAAAATATACACCATTAGAATCATTAATGCCTATAGAGAAACCTCATGAAATACTCTTTATATTGTGTGGGGTTTTTTAACGTATCTGATGAGATCTGTTCTTTCTTTGATGTACCTGTATTACTCCTGTTAACACCCAAATGCATCTGTGTGGGAGTGTAAATCTTACCGTAACCTAACATTCTGCAGCCAGAAAAAGAATTAAAATAGCAATGGGTGAACCAGCCCCATTTTTAAATAGGAGAAGTAAAGAAGTACTCAAGTACATTTTCTCAAAAGTTAGTTCTCTAAGTAAAAAATGACCTGCTAAGTATATTGGAAGGAAAAAGTCTTTGCATCTGCATAGAGATAAAAAGGAGGGTATGAAGGGACATGAGTTGTTTCAGCATTTAGTACCTCTCTCCTGTGTTCTTTATGGCTAGGGACAGAAGTTACACATAAAACAATTTAAATGATCAGAAACTGGTTTAAACCTGTAACAGAATAGAAGTTCATTGCACGTAAACCAGTTTCAAAATGTATGAAAATGCTTTAAGATAAATATGGTTGAATGTAGTATCAGACTTAACTGATCTGGGTCAAACTGGTTAATGAAATTTCTGTCCCAGACCCCTTCCTGGTTCAAGTAAAATCAGTCCCCCAGCATCCCAGCATGCTTTCCAGCCTTGGGCTGGGCTGTGCTGTCTGCTCCAAAGAGCAGGGCTGACCCCGCTCCTCTGCTCCCTAGCTGGAATGGCGAGGGCTGGCTGAAAGGGGTTAAGGGGGTGGGGGGTAGGGCAAAGCTTGGCTGGGGATGCAGTGTTGTCTGTGGGGCGTGGGGGGGAACTGCCGTCCCAAGCAAATCCTGGTGGGGGCCTGGGGCCAGGGCCAGGGGTTAAACACCCCTTCCCTCACTCAAACTTGCTGCTGGCTTGAACTATGAAGGACAAATCCCAGAGGTACCTGGAAGCAGGAAGAGGAAGTGATGAGCAACCCTGCAGAGTCCTGCTACTGTAATTCTGGACTGCAAATCCCAGAGACCTTGGGGGTAGCAGGAAGAGGAATTGAACACACAGCCAGAAAGCTGTGCTCTAGTGCCCCCTGGTTTCTGGCCTGCGCCACTGCAGGCATGTGGTTACATTTCCTGAATCAAAGGTAAATGTCTGTTCATTTCTTTTCCAATTTAATCTGTGCACTTTAGACTAACCTGTAAAGATTGAATCGATTCAGCCTTGGGCTTTTTGACTGTCTGTACCTAGCCTAGGAGTACTATTAAGCAGCCAGGAAATATCCTTGTATAGGGGAAGATCTCCAAGTGGAAGTCTCCAGTCTTGAGAGTCCACTGATTTGTGTTAGCAAGACAAACCAGCCCTGGGCATCGGAGGTGCACGGAGGTGGATAGAGCCTGGGTTTCTTATGCTCCTTTCCAAGGCACAGTGTGGTGCTGCTTGTTTTGGGATTTGAAAGAGAGGAGGCAAGATTCTATCAGGAGTCACTCCCTAACAGGTAGTAGGAATGGCAAGGCAGAGAAGGATAGTGAGGGTGTGGCTTCAGGGGTGAGGTTGTGGCTTTACTTCCCCTACAATCCAAGGCACCATACCATGTCTGAAAGCAGTGTACCACCATGCTGCCCCCCTGTACAGGGCTGTAACTTGAAATCCCAGTGGGCCCCCTTAATTATTTAGTTCTGGTATAGTTTATTTCCCGAATTTCAAAACTTCGTGATGCTGATTTTTGTCAAGGATATGCTGTTTTTTTATCAGCTCAGCTCACAAAGTCATAATACAAAGGATACATTCTGATTTTGATGTGTGTTTAACTCTCAGAAACTTTGTGTGGGCTTCAAGAGCAGTATGCACATAAATATATAACTGCAGTCACCTGTGTGAGTTAGACATTTATTGGGCAAATACTCCCTCTGTTATAAACATGGTCAGCCATGTCATTTGCTTCTGGAAGCAAAATAAAACTGCATGACTAATTACAAAATACATTGCTGTAGTGATCCAAATTCTATGCAATTTTAGTGAACGAAATGGGTATGGGGGTGTTGATCTCACAGTGTAACAAATAACTGTTGAAAGCCAAAACCTTTTTCTCCACTGGCAGGAAATACTGGGGCCCCAGACATTGAAAAATTTACCCACTACCTATTATCTCAAGAATCAAGCTTACCCTATAGTCCTAAACACACTGGCCAGGTACAGACATTACAAATAAACCAGTATAAGTGACCAAAAACCAGCCATAACAAAACAGAAGTTTGGAACATAGACTGGTTTAACAGTGGAGGAACCTGGCCTAAGATATATCTGGATTGATGAGGTATCAGACTTAATCAGTTTGCGTAGTGACAGACATTAAAAAAGCCTGAGCCTGAATTGATTAAATCTTTGCAGGTTAGTCTAACCTGGCTAGGCTGAACCGATTTGCAACCATATAGACATTCCCTGTGGACTGAAGAAATGCAGGTACATGCCTACAGTGGCTCAGGCTAGAAGCTGGGGGACACTAGAGCAGCCCTCCCTTCCCTTCCTAAGTGCTGAGCTGAGGAGGGGTGTGGCCAGGCTCCGGCAGGACACTCTGATTAGGGAGGGGTTCCCCACCCCCTCCTGAGCAGCCCAGCAGGCAGTTGATAACACAGTGTTTATCACCCATAACTCAGTGTTTATCAGCGGAAACAAAGAAAACAAAAGCTTCTTTCCATTATGTCAAGCTCTTAAACAACTTTTTCCAAGAAAGGATTGGAGAGACATTACCAACTGCCTGTTGATTAGCTCCAAAAAGCCCTAAGCGGACACAGTCCTGTCTGCCTTTGTCCGGTCTGTCATAGCGTGGACCATAGCCAGCATGTGGTCTGCTATGTAATGCTGAGAGGTATCTGAGTAAGGCAGAGGGGAGGAGGGAATCCCTGCTTAGCAGGGAGTGGCGAGGGGAGGGAGGGGGAGCAGGGAGAAGCCAGGCAAATGCCTGTAGTCTCTGCTGGAGCTCTAGCCAGGGAGCAGAGGGGAGGGGCCAGCTTTGCTGTGGAGCAGAGAGCCCAGCCCAGAGAGCATGCCAGGATGCTGGGGGTGTCTGGTTTAACTTAAACCAGGAAGGGGTCTGGGACAGACATTGCATAAACCAGTTTGGCCCAAATCAATTAAGTCTGATACTACATTCAACCAGGTTTATCTCAAACTGGTTTAAACCAGTTCCTGATCACTTAAACCAGTTTATGTATAATGTTTGTCACTAGCCTTTAGGTTAGACAAGTCTATACCAGATCCCCTATCAATTCATGCTGTCCACCGGCCTCCCAGGTGCTTCTTGGCCTCCTCCTTCTCTCCCCTGCTTGCCCCTCCCCACAGGCAGATGCACTAGCACTTGCTGGGTACTCAGCTGTTCCAGGCTGTCATGGACGGGGGTCTGTGGTGACAACAGGGGTTTGGGAGCATCAGAGCTAATCAGAGGTGGCTTCTGCTTGGCTGCATTCAACCACCTTTGGCAGTCTCTGGCACACTGGGAGGTGTGCAGGAGCACCCTCAACCTGCTGGCCTGGCCGGTACAGGCAGCTTATGTGCCCTCTCCACCCCCTAACCAAGAGTGAATGTGTGTTCTGTTCGCTCCTGATCCAACCTACGCAGTGTAGTGAAATCCGTGTAGACTTGATCGATTCTGCCTAGGGCTTTTTGAATGTTTTACCTTGCCATTGATGTTCCAAATGATGCCCTTGCTGAGTGATGCCCCTCTCAAACCATAACTTTTTTCTGATGTTCCATTGACTAGGTACCTCTGATACCCTTGCAGTTCCATCAATCTCCACCTAAGTGAGGTTTGAGTTTCGCCAAATATGTTCCCATTCTAATGGAAATGCAATAACAAAAATGGTAGTAATTTTAGATCTGGCAAGCTAAGCTAGAACAGTTAAGTAAGCAAACTAAAATTAACAAGCGTTTGCATATTTTAGAGCCAGAGTTAAGAGATATATATGAAGTACATATACTGCATAGAGCTACTTTGCATTGTTTTCATTGTTTTACTCTGGAGCTAAGTAAATTCATGTGTTTTGATTGACAAGGAGATTATAGCTGTTTGTTAATGCTTTCTTATAAACATTAAACTAAAGCTGGAGTGAAACTGAAACAACTAATCTGAGTAGAATTACAGTTAAAATGATCTATTTTTCCAGTAGCAGCATAATTCTTTTTAAATGAAACTCCCTTGCTTTGAAACTACAGTAGTTGGTTTCAGTCTATATGGAGCTTAGAGGGTTTCAGATTTGGGGTTGGAGGTTTTGTGTTACTTTCAAACTGTCTAGATACTGATTTTTGTTAATTAGATTGTTCATTTAATTTCTCCCCCTGATTTTAACATGACATGTACAAATAGAAGAGATCCCTATATCAGGCGTTATCAAACAGGGGTACGCGTACCCCCGAGGGTACTTGGGAAGGCCCTAGGGGGTATGTGTGGGTGAGCAGGGATAGAGTGCTGCCACCCACCACCATGCTCTGCTGCCTCCCAGGAGCAGGGCTGGGGGGGGTGGGATAAGGGCAGTGGTGCCCCCTGTGGGCCACACAGGCGCTGCCCAGCCAGCCAGATGTAGAGCAGGGGGAAGCTTGCACATGGCGTCTGCCACCCAGCTCCCCCGCTCTGTGTCTGGCCATGTGCTACCCCTCTCCCCCTGCTCTGTGTCCAGCTGCCAGAAGTACACCTATTAAAAAAGGTTGAAAACCCCTGCCCTAGATGATCAGAGCCGTCTAGCAGATGGTCTGTTTTAGATACCACCTCCCTACAGTTCAGACTTGAAAAAAAAGTTATTCCTTGGATGGCAGTTATTTATCCAAAGATGCTTCATTGAATGGATGATCATCAGTTTAAATGACCCTCTATTTTTAGTCTTGGGGCAGGTGAAAGTATTTCTTCTGTTACCACCTCTGCTTTATAGTTCAAAAGGAGCAGAGAAGGTAAATAAGCCCCGTGTTCCAAGTGGGATGTAGAGTCTGACCCATGTACATGGAGTTTCCTATATCAGCCAGAAGACAGCTGCGCGCAGATTCCCTAAATCATCACAGAATAATTATGAAAAGTCCTTACATTACTGGCTGGAGGCATTCCATCTCCAGAGATGAGATGTAGGCAGCTGGCCATGGAGGCGTGTACTTTAGTTACTGCAATCACTCTCCTAGTGTCAGCCTTGAATCTGTAACTAGTTTTAGATAGATATATGGCCATGTGCCCTATGTATGTTAAATTGTCTCGTGCCCCTTATGCTACAGGGCCTCTCTTGTCTTTGCACTCACCTCGAGATCCAGTTGCTGTTTGTATAGATGAAAAAAGGAAGAGAAAATCATTTTCCAAATTTCCCCTATCCTTGCCCTTCCTTTCCCCCCCCCCCCCCCCCCCCAATCAATTCTGCCTTGCATATTTGAACAGATGAAATCAGAATCTACACCTTGGAGTTTTAGATCTTCTAGGAAGCTTCAAATACAAGATGCTGTATGGGTGAAACTATATTTCCATATTAAAATATGATTTTGATAACAAAATCAGTATGATTTCTTGTCACTTTTTACTTTCTACTGTTTCACATGTTTAATTTCTGTAGGTTGGATGACAAGAAGCATAGACATTCCTTTTGTGTGTGTGAAGATAAGAAATTCTAAATCCAAATATTTGATCTTTTTTGGACACTTCGTTCAATAAGTGACTGAATTAATATCAATTAAATTATGAGGGTATTTATCAATATAGACCCTGGAAATGGAGAAAAGATTTAGATTTTACAGCACCAATTCATACATCTCCTACAAAAATCCCTGAAGGAAGAATGTGATCTGGAAGTTGACTCATTTGCTTTTTTTTTCTTTTTTGGTCAAGACTGTTTTTTTTACCTGTTCCCCTTCACTGTCTTAGTACGTCAACATTTCAGCCTAATAACACAGAGTGTATAGTCCCTCATTTCAATTGCATCTGTACTACTTTTGTCTCATAGTATTTTTTGGTTAACTTTTTATTACATTTTCACTTATAGAAATAAAGCCAGCAAATGTAAATGTAGCATTTATCATTTGTTAATCATTTACAGTTTCATTTACAGTGAACTTAAATATACTTAAAAATTAATCATGATGTGTGGCATGAATGCTTAATATGTAGGTTAATTATTTTTATTGCTTATTTTGGAGAACTATAGTACTGATTTATAAAAATCCAACAAGCCTTAGGGTTTTTTCTGTTTTATTTCTATTTTAAGTAAAGTGATATTGAAGGAATGAATTTTAGGCTAAGAAAGGAAAAAATAGAAAACCGAGATTTTAGAGTATTTAAAAATTTTAATCCCTTTTTTTTTTTCACTGTTATTGTGTATAATTGAAATTTTTGGTAGCAATCAATGTATCTGATTCCCTAGCAATTGCTGATTTATAACTTGTTAATGAAGTGCTGGTGTGCATTGCTGTGGACAGTTATTTGAAAACCTGTTGAACAGGTGGCTTTGATATTTCAAGGCTCTAATAAACCCAGAAAAAGAGCCATACTAAAGGTATGACATTACTTAATCATAGTCCAGTTTTCCAGTTGGAGAAAAGCATCATGTTACAGTGCTGTGGTTTTCTATGTGAGAGCTTCTTTCCATCTGAAAACAACCAATTAATTGTTACCTGTGTTTGTTGCTGTTAGGGAATAATAGGCATATTTTGTATAACTAAATGGATTTCATTTAAGAGGTGTAACTAACCTTGAATGGCAGCAGTGCAGGAGAAGCAGTTTCATATTGACTGCTGCCAGGGATAAGGGAGGGGAGAGGGTCACCGCCCTTTTTTTTGCTGCCCATGTGTATGTTGAACAATGATTTAAACACTGCTTTTCAGTGGCAGAAAAAAAGAAGTGACCACTTTCCACAGCAGCATTGAACCTCTGGACGCTGTTCCTATACCACATACCACCAGTGATGTTTTGTCCTCACTGCTGCCAGAGCCCAACCAGATTCATAACCAGAGCTGCATTAAGGATGGTGCAGAGGGTGAAGCTCCACTCCACTGCCCCTCTTTAGGCAACAGTTGAAGGCTATGCCCCATTTTCCACTCATCATTATGCTACAGATTTTTTTTTTAACAATTTCCTTTAAATGTTTCCTTCAGGGGGGAAAAAAATGTTTATTGGTATTTTGACATTATTATGCGAGAGAGAGAGAGGCTAACATTTGTATCTTGCATTTGAAAAGGAAATTTAACCAGACCAAACATTAGAGAAGTATTGCACAAAGACTATAGCCATATACAGGCTTTACATTTCTACCAGGAGAACTGCTGCTCTCCCAGTAGAAACTAGGAATGTATAAGCGTCTGTTCAATTTCTCTTGGAGCAAATATGCCCCCTCTGGATGAAAGATCTTTCAGGTTGACACCCGGAAGAGCATCCCTATGAGAAAGTTTCTCTTGCAAGAATGAATGCCCGTATGCTTCTGCTCAACTCCTCCCTGATTGTGAGGAGTGGAGCAGTATCTTCCTCTGTGCCTTCCCCTGAGCTAGGGACTCCTTGTCTGCAGGGGAGGCAGAAGAGAGTATTTCCCTGCTGCTCATCTCCTGATCATGGGGGAGTTGAGCAGCCACCAGCCCTCTGAGCCTTCCTGAGACTGGGGAAACTAGAGGAAGAGCAGGGAGTATTTTCTGCTTCTCCCCACCTGTTCCTGAGATTCAGGTTTTCCCAGTGTCCCTGGGTGGGAGGCATTGCCCCACTGCTTCACTCTCCTCCCAGTCCAGTTGAAGAAATTTCCCAGAAATGTGCACTGCTAGAAGTGAACATATGTCCATACTCTGTGAGACTGCTCTGAACCATTTATGTGAGAGGCCTTAGATATCTAAAACTGTTTCCCTCAGTTTGATCTGTGTGAGACCAATTCTCATTTACGCTTGCACCATTCTAGCAGTGTTAAAGAAACTTAAAATGGATGTAAATGAGCACCAGAAAATGTGAATGCGTGTTTTAATTAGAGCTGGATGAATAATTCATATGAAATAATATAGTTCTAAATTTAATCTTTTTATTCTAGCATAATATTTTATTCTTAACCAGATTGCAATATCTTCACATTTATTTATTGCTCAAATGTATTTTTCAAATAACTCTTAAAACATTTTCTTCCAAGTACAGATTCTTAATATACAAGTCTTATTCTGTTACTTTGACAGTTGTGTTGTTTGATCATTTAACATCTTGCCTACGCAAGAAAATTGCATCATTGTAATACAGATTGGTAAAGACAATTGGACATTTTATTTTGGTATGGTTTAAATCAATAACTAACTTGAATTAAACCACAATAAGCTTGGCTTAAATGTTAGCACAAGGGCTTGTACTGGTTTAAATTGGTTTAAAATCATACCTTCAGTTAAACCAGTGCAGAGAAGTTATAGAGAAAGCAGTATCTAAGTGGAGGCTTTTGGTGTTTGTATAGGACAGGGGTGGGCAATTATTTCAGGAGGAGGGCCGCTTACTGAGTTTTGGCAAGCCATTGAGGGCTGCATGGCAGGTAGTCAGGGGCAGATAAATATTAGTTTTCTAATTTTTTTAGGGGCCCCACGGGCCAGATAGAACACCTGGCAGGCCACAACTGACCCGCGGGCCACATTTTGCCCACCCAAAATGAGGACACATTTGATTTAAGGAGGCTGATCTTAAGAAGAGAGGGTACAATGACATCTTTAAAAGTGAAAAGGGAAAAGAAACTGACTAAAGAACATCTGTTGATGAGGAGTCAGAGAGGAATGAGAGGTGAACCACGGAGGCAGAGAAAGGAAATGCTGGGATTTCTAGGAGTGTTTAAGGGAAAAAAAAGGCAAACAGGAGTCCTCAGCTCTAGACACTGGAGTAAATGGAGAGACAGTTTCAAAAGGAAGAAGAGATATTGGACCTGGGAGATGGGAGAATGGTATAAAGGTAAAGTTGGGGAGATTTTTTTGGCAAATAATACATTTACCAAATAATGTAGTCTTAGGGAGAAAAACTATTCACCAATAGCTTGTCATTTTAAGAAAATTTCACTCTGAAATGGTCTTAAACTTAAAAAAGGGTCAAATAAAGCAGGCAGGGGGTTGGGAGAACATGGAAGGTTGGAGCTGAGAGTAGAGCGGGTGAGGGCTGTGGACATGGTGCAGTGCTGGATGGAACTTCCAACTCCCTGTGATCACATTCCGTAATCCCATTCCTGAACCTATCAAGGTCCATTGTAAAGTGATGTAGACCTTATTGCCCACATTGCTCCTCTTGTAAAGCAGGTTGCAGAACCTCACTGCGCCCAGTAGTTTTTCTTGGCTGGGAACAGAGCAAAACGGAAGAAGAAAGGATGTATTTATATGGAAGGAAATAGGTATAGTTGCAGTAGACTACTACAGCAGGGGTGTCCAACCTTTTTGAATGTGGGGCTGGATCACAAACTTGTTATCACCCAGTGGGCCAGCGAGCCATATTCAAAGACCTCACTGGAAGTGGTATCACATCAGGAAGTGATGTCACGTGACCTTTGACACCAATGAAGTTGCAGGAAGTGACAATGAAATCGGTCTGGAAATGTGGTTTAAAATCCAAAATTAAAACAATATAAAAGCAAGAATGAAATAATACAAACACTTGACTAAAATAAACATTTTTGCTTCTACTCATTTCTCAATGAATGAAAGAAGCATAATGCAAGTCGACAGATCAAATGTGGAAAAGATATCAGCCAGAGTGGAAACTAATCAAAGCAGCAAAATATGGGCATTTTTGAGAATAATCTTCAAGAAGATTTACTGTTATTGAATTAATAACTCGTTAGTAACACATTTTTAACAAGTAGTAACAAGTTGAACCCCCAATCCCGCACAAAGAGAAACAGAAGCAAACACAATTCAAACACTGGACAGTATTTTTACAAAGATTTTTACCTGCTTCAAATTTACATTGGAGCCCAGATCGTTCATGCTCTATTCTTGAACATATTGTTCAGTCTTAAACAAGCATACAGCACAGTTATTCAGTGAGGTTCATAATTGGGGACATTCTGTTACAACAGGAACTATCCAGGCAAAAAAAGAGACAGGTGGCAATACAACTGTCATCAAGTTTCAAGAGAACAAGCACACTCCAATCCACACTAAGTGTACAAAAACAGTGTAAAAACAATGTGTACAAGTCTGTGCAACACATGCTGGTGTCATCTGAGGCCCATAGGCTCATCAGATCTGAACAGCCCTGGACTAGCTTATCCTTGAGATCTCTTCCACGTCTCTGCAGTATATGCCTACAATTTCTATTTAATTAACCACAATGACCATGATCAAGTTAGTAAAGGACACTTGCACATACTTTATGTTGGCAGAAATGGACAGCACAAACTTCCCCTTATGGCTCCAGCTGCATTCATCCTTGTAAACAAGCATGTTGTGCTAAATCAAGGACGTCCCTTGGTGTTATATGCAGGTATTTAACTTTACTGTGGTCTTAATTTTAGAAGAAAACAGTTAAACAGTAACAGGAAGTCTTGAACCCATTGCTCTGCCTGAACCGCCAAGGAGGCGGCTGGACGTAGAGCACCTCTGGGCTGGGCTTCTCCTGCCTCCTGCCCAGCCTGGCTCCAGCAACTGCGTGCCCTGCAGCCCCGGCCCAGCCCCGAGCTCCGTGCGGGGCCTTACCTGGTGCCTCCATCCACCACGCCTGCGGCCTGGGCACGGGCCATGCTGCAGCTTCCCTGGCCACGCGCTGGGGGCAAGGGGCGGAGCCAGAGGAGAAGTCGAGGGCGCTGTCCCCAGCTCATCTGGTCAGGCACAGCTGAGGCAGCCCCGCGCTGCACAGCCCTTGGGGCAGCGGCGGTGGGACCTGGCTCATGTGATGAGCCTGGCCCCGCGGGGGTAAGCAGCTCCCCTCCTCTCGCTGCTGGCTGGGGCCTGCAGGCCAGCCCTGCCCACCTCACCTCGCTGCTGCCCCGCCGCCACCGCCGTGGAGTGTAGAGCAGGCGCCAGGACTTCTCTCCTGTCCCAAGTGAGGGACCTCGAGCCAGAGAAAATGGCTTGGCGAGCCGCATGTTGGACAAGCCTATACTACAGTTATTGACTGCTGTCCCTTTTAATAGTTTTAAAGGGGGAGGGGGAACTGCTGCTTGGGAGCATCCATCAACTGTTACTCTGTAAATGTTAGGTCTGAGTGCTGCTGTAAGGGAAAAGTGCTGTCACTTGTTAATTCTCTATGAGTGAAACATTTAAAGTTGCAGTGGCTTTGCTACACTTGCATTGCTATAGGACCATGCAGATGCAATAATTAGATTGTAACAGTTTATATACAACTGATACAATTGTTATGTCTATTTATACCCTAAGGATCAAGAGCTTGGATGTTCCAGACAACAGCCAAATATCTTGTCTTTGTGTTTTTGACTTGTTTTCAAACCCACAGGATTTCAGAATAATAACCCAGAATAATGAATATAGATTGCTGCCATGCTGAGAAAGCTAGCATCTTGTTAATGTCTTAAGCTTTTTTATTAGTATATGTGAGCTAAAGTCTCCAACTGAATTTTTTCATGAATAGTTATTCTGACTAGTATTCTCTGTCATCCTCATGTATCGTATAATATCCACTGTGAGAGTTGATACGCAATTTCATTCTTGCAATGCAATATCTAGTCATGAGTTGAATCTTCTATGTAGTTTTGTGCTCAATTGCTATGTTGATGGTATGATAGTTGTACATACTGGTAATTGTATACACTTATATTAGAAATGGACAAAACCTGAACACTAGTGGTGGGGTTTAAAAAGTACAGGGCATGTTGTCCCTAACTGGAAGCCTTAAGGATAGTAGTTTCATTTTAAAAGTATAATGTATACTGTTGCCCAATGGAAACTTGCTTGCAATGTAGTTTCTCCTTAAATAACACTGATGTATCCATGCTCAATGTAAAGTGTGTGCAAAATGTAGTTTATGTGAATGAAACAGGTGAAATACTCCAGTTGCATAGAACGCTGTGAAAAATACTCAAGCTCTTATTCTCCGTTTCGTTCCAGCTTGTATAATCATTTGAAAGACCTTACTTTGAGCTATATGCGCGTGGGGTTTATGTCACTAGGGGAGGCCCATTTAAGTCCTGTATTCTGATTGATTCGATTTATACTGGGCAGATAATACCCTTATTTATAATACATACTGCACAGCTATACCGAAGCTAGTTTTGAAAGATGTAGCTCAGGTATTAGAAGCAGTGGATTGTGTTAGTGTGGCACTCCCCCTGGGCCTAATTAGCCTTACTTCTTACAGTATCAGCTCAGTAGGGTATAATAGCCCTGGCACAGCACCATACAAATACACCTATGCTACTACTAGTGCCTAAGCTAGGTCATTAAGAGTTAGCTCATGTATTTTTGCAGAGCACTGTATTGTGATGTATAGACAAACCCAGCAGTACACATTTAGTATTTTGCCATCACCATCTTCCCCTACAAAAGCCTCAAAATACTATAGGGAAGTTGGAATTTTAAAAATGTTAATAGCAGGTAAATAAAAATGTGAAATCAGAAAAAATGAAATGAAAAATAAATGGGGGCCTGTACAGAAGTTACACTTATCACATGTTAAGTGCATGAAAAGCTGTCTAAAGCCATAACTGAACAGACATTCATGGCACATAGAACACTTTAAAAATGGTAGATCTTGCTCCAAGTTAACTTGCTCCAAGCTCCTTGATAGATGTAGTGGTTTCAGACTAAATCACTTTAAATTGGAGCGCTTTATTGAACTTCTGTACAACATCCCATTGTGACTCAAGGTAGGTTGCATTCTGCCAGCATCCCAAGTGATTTAGTGCATGGAGACATGTTGGGACTCGTCTTGCTCAGTTGCTGTGAGCTGTCAGTCACAGACAGGTTGGGCGGGGGCAAGGGAGTGTCTGTATCTCTGTATTTTTCTAGCATTATGCAGTGTCTGTAGGCATGGCAGGGGTGCTCCACAGATAGAAGAGTCGGGCCCCTCAGCAGGCGGTAACAGCAGGGTAGGCAGAGCAAGTGAGTGAGTCGCAGCTGTGGGCTGCTGTGCCCTATGTGCATGGGGCCTGGAGAGACCATAGGAGAGCATTGCTAGTGCTGTTGCTGTTGCTGGCTGCCTGCGAGGAGCAAGGCTTGGGGAGTGGGTGGGGCTGTGTTTGTGTGTTTTGTTGTGTTTGTTTGTCTGCAACCTGGCCCCAAGCTGGGCCATGGCGCGGGGGGCAGAGCTGATGCTGCCACTAACTCTCTGCGTGCTTTGGGGGTGTGCATTCATGTATGTGTGTGTGTGTGTGTGTGTGTGTGAGAGAGGGTGCATGTGTATGTGAGACAGAGACCTGTGTGAGTATGCTGGGGGCGGGGTGCATTCATGTATGTGTGTGTGTGTGTGTGTGTGTGTATGTATGAGAAAGAGATCACTGTGTGTGTGTCCAGCCTGCCATGGAGTGGACTTGCCCTATGCCCCTCCTCTCCCCACCATGGATCTGTGGCAGATCTAGGCCGGACAGATGCTCCTAGCCCCCATCACAGCTCTCCAATAGCACTTGGCAAATGGGCTCCCCCACCTATATCCTAACCCCCTGGGAGCCCCAGCCCGGCCTGGAGGTTTCTTCCAGCCCTGCTTCTCTCTAATTCTCTGATTCCTGTCACTAACAGAGCAGGGGGCGGGGGGCGAGGGTGCTGCTCCCCTGTGTCAGGCAGCCATTCAGGGATGGCTTGCCCATTCAGCTGTACTTGGGAGTCTGCAGCAGCCTGGGGAGCCCATGGGGCACACTGGGAGGCATGTGAGAGTGCCCCCAGGCTGCTAGCCTCAGCCAGTGCAGGCAGACTCCAAGCCTCCCCACCCTCAACTGTTCTGTTTAGTCCCAACCTAATCTAGAGTGCTTTGAGCAAAAGGATGATACTTCGAGTGCTTCCGCTTTGGGATTTTTGAATGTCTATACTTAGCCTTGGAGATCTTTTTGGAATTTTCAGCAACAGTCCAGTCTTTTACTTTATATAAATGACATACTTTTCCACATGAGAATTGAAGTCCAAATGATTTGAATAAAGCTCCATTCTAGTATCCTTTATAGGGCTAGATAGTATAAACTGAACAACATGCTTCCTTATCAGCACATCCATTACTTACTTTAGGGACAAAGTATTCCCATTTCTCACACGGGCACTTTATTACTAGGTAGTGTTCCACTGGGCAGTTAGCACAATATACATACAAACACTGGATACTGTGCAAACACAACCTCTTCCTTGGCCTTTGTTAAATTAAACAAAAAGAAAGCCCTCAGACTGAGGTCAGCTGTTTCTAGGTTTTCTTCCTTGCAGGAACTTCTTTCTCCTTCCATCAGGCTGAAAACTCTCAACCCTTTTTTCATGACTTTGAGCTAGTGAGACTCCTTGGATTGTTCCCAGGTTGAGTCAGCAAAGCAACTCAGTACCTCGATGCAGAATCTCAGAACCAGGCACCCAAGGCTTACGGTTGTTATAATTGTTTGCCAAATGTGTTGCTTTCTCCTTTGGTTACAGAAAACTGTTTTGTTTAAATGAGGAAACAAGTGAACTGTTTCCTTTTTTTGCAAGAATGCACACAGTTTAAAAATAGGACTTATTATATGTAAAAGAGAAAATGTGTTGTGAGCATCAGTTGTTTAAATATTGGAAGTGCATGTAAATGAAGGAAAAAAATTCCATCCTTGTAGGAGCTTCTACTGACTATTTACCTGAGTACTTCTGTGACATTATTTGAAAGCTTTAAGAAAAGAATAAACTTTTAGATTTCCTTTGTTACTGCTCTGTCTGGTGTTTGGTATCAAGACATTTTGTCTCTTTTCCTTGTCTTTCTAAATGTGGTGACTGTTTCCCATATAATAAGTCTCTGTTTTGCAGGCACTGTTGCTTGTCTGCTGCTTGCTTTCTGGCATTTTTTTATTTAAATGCATTTGTAACAATGATAAATTCCTCATTGGAATAGTGGCACATCTTTCTCTTTCCCCAAAGACTGTGGCTTTCAAAGGAAGTGGTGTAAGCGCCATCATCTATGTTCAGCATTGAAGCAACCAAAAATCCAAGATCACAATAGCAGGAACATATTCTGGTGAGGAAAGGCTAGGTGACTTTATTTTTTTTCCATATTTAAAACTTTGATTCTAGCATTATTTTCTTCCCATCTTGAAGTACACAAAAAAAACCTATGGCTGACTAGCAGACCAGTATTGGTATTGTTCAGTATTATCCTTTTCCTGTGTAGTGAAAGAGTGGAAAGTGTCAAAGGTTACCTACATGCTTGTGGGAGGACAGCAGTGTGTAGTACAGAATTGTATGTTTCTCAGTCTACACATGCAATTAATGTACCTGAGTTTACTGTGTAGTAAATTCAGACATATGCAACTGTGCGCGCGTGCATGTCTATACATGTGCCTAGGACAAAAGCAAATTAAGCCTGACAGGAGCAGGCTAGTCCAGGGCTGCTCCTGCCCTGCCCCTATGCAGCAGCAAGGGGGAGCTCCAGGCTAGCATGGGGCACTGGGGGCTCCAGGGGCAGTCCCAGGCTGGCAGAGGACCCAGGGGGTCAGGCCTGGGCTCCAGAGGGTAGGCGGGAGCTCTCCCTGGCACTGGGGGCAGCTCTAAGCTGCACGGAGCTTGAGCTAACTCTGAGCTCCATACAGCTTGGAGCTGTCCCTGGACAGCTCTTTCTCCTCCCCTAGAGCTTGGTGTTTAACCAGGCAGCAGTTGTGGCCCCTTGCTGCCTGGGCTGCTTGGGAGCAATTTACTCTTGGGTCAGCATCTACATGTGCACTTAGGTGCATTAGTTTAAAGTGACATTTTCTAATTCCAGTGGGGGGTGGGGGGAAGCCATGCTTTACTAGAAGAAGCACCGCATTACTTTGACCTGGCTCTGCAGTGTCTGTATAGATTGGGTGCTTCAGTGGGGCTTTTTGGTGCTTTTATCTAACAGCTGTTCCAATCAACTGTTAGATAAAAGCATGAAAAAAGCCCCACTAAATGCCTGATCTATACAAATGTTGGGCAAACTGAGTCCAGGTAAGGCAATGCCTCTTCTGGACATGTGCTGGGTTTGGCACAGGGGCATGCAGAGTTTAAAGCACCATTTTGGGCGCGGAGGGGTTACTTCTGTAAGCAGCCTGTATCTGTCGGTACTAGCAAATGGTACTTAAAATTAATCTACTGCGCAGTAATTGTTGTGCATGTGTAGATGGTGATGCTTTACTGCACATTATATTAGTCTAATGCTTAGTAAAGTGCATGTGTAAATACTGGCCATACGGCCACTCATATGTCACTGCATAAACATCTCATATACCAACACAGATCATGTACAGAGGTTGGAAATCAAGAATCTTGTAAAAGTATGGATGTGTTGTGAAAAATGATCATTCCATATAAATGGCATCATTCTGTAGAAGGAATTCCATACTTTCTTTGTGTCCATAATTCCAGATTAAATCTCAATTTTTATCTAAAAAGAATGATATTCTGAACTGAGACCCTGGATTGTGATTTAAACTAGATTATTTCTGACTGGATCTATGGGTTATCCCATGATAAGAGAAAAATTCATTGCTTTCTTCCATAACTGTATATGCACTGAAGTTCTATAGTGAAAATAGATTTTGCTCAGCAAAATGAGCAGATATGACTCTGGAAAGTTGCAGAAAGTACATCTGTTAAAACAGTGCTCTTTTTACATAGGCTCTTTTCATGATAAGACTCTTACCATAAGAAAAAAGATCTGTTAAACACAACTGAATGTAAGCAAGGCAAACACTATGTAACAGACAGGAATACATTTCATGTCTTTGGTTGACTGGGGAATTTTTGTTTCTGGTAGTTACAGAATCTTGAATGGATTCTAATTTGTAGATTACTAAAATGTATTTAAATGGCTGGCTGGTCAGATTAGCTCTGTCCTAAAATAATTCAATTCCCGAATCACTTTGCTCCTGCTTCAAATTGCTGTTAAAATTCTGAGATGCTGCTATAGCATCATCTTGTTGCAGATGCATGGAAGACAGACTCTCTAAATCTCATAATAGTGCCTTAATAAAATAATGCAAAAATTCTGGAATGGTTTCCAGAACAACCCATGCTTCTCCTGCACTATAGCTTAATAACAAAAATGGGTTTTGACTTTGTTTTAGAAATACTGGATGTTCCCTCATGTGCATTTTTGATAAGTGGACAGAGTATATATATTTGCCATTGTATGTACTATTCTGAAGTACTATAGAGGCACATTTTCTTTTCAGAAATATTATCTGCAAGGTAGCCCATGGAAAACCAGCTTCTTTAAGCATGAAAAACTTGTTTAGTGGTGATACTGTACCAAAGACAAGCTCGATTTAAGTTGTATGATAAATTGTAGGTCAACAGAAAAATACCTGTAACAAGGGTCATTGGTATGTTATGAAAAAATTAATTCCTTTGTAACATGAAGAGCAAAATGTAATATAGCAGAGGTATGGATGCAATTAGTATTCAGACCCCATGTGTTTCTTGGTCTCTCTAAGTACTTGAAAATAGTAAAGGAGTTTGTATACATATTTAAGATATTGAGTCATATGATGGAAAAAGAAGTAGCTTAATGGAATAAAGGTAATTTCCTGTGTACACTTTTAATACATATTTCAAAATTGTAGAAGTGGATTAAAACTGATACATGTTCAAACTGTGCTACTGGATACTCAAATTTTGTTCTTTTGTAATCATTGGCAAGCTTTGCCAGGATAGATTCTGAACTGAAAATCTGAAAGAGGACTTATATTTCGGGGTAAATTGCACCATGAAGTGACACAGTGGCAAACAGGTAATTGTGGGGATGGTGATTTCATAGGCAAGAAAATTCTTGCTTGGCTTGTATGACTATGTTTAGGTTCCTCAGTATCTTACTCTTAGGTGCCCAAGTATTGTTTAGGAGCCTACATTTTTAAACATATTTGAAATTTTTAACTAGATGACTCTTATCTTTTTCTTTTGGTATCTTTGTTTATCACTGGACTGTCATCATAGGACAAAAATATATTAACATTAACCCACGCTGATAACACTGTATTTCAGTGGCAGACAAGATCATACATATTTGAAGAGGAAATAACTTTATAATCACATTTATTAATTTTCTGCCATATTAAGAAAAGCATGATAAATGTCTACCTTCAATGTGTACAGTAATCCCTTCTGTTCCTCCCTGAGCTCTGTATTAGGCTTTGAAAGGCAACTGGCCCCAGTCCAGCGTAGTTAATTACCTTCTCCCAAAGCAAACTCTCCTGGCAGTTTGCTTTATAAATGATAAACTTTGCTTTTTGGTCTAAACTGTGTTATTTTATTGTGTGCACTATTAGATAGCTGTTCTTTTTTGTTCCAGTGGAGCCTATGTTAGTGGTGGGTGAAATCAGCTGTGTTATAATAAACATATGGGGCACATCCCCACGAGCGGAAACATGCATTTCCTTGGGGACAAATAGCAGTGGCACATATTTATGCTGCTGCTAGTTGTCCCTGGGCATGACCCTGCACGCACGTTTTGGCACATGACATATTGCCCCAGGTGGGGTAGGGGAGCTGTGGCCAGCACCTGGGCTGGCTCCAGCAGCCTTACTTGGAGTCCTGGGGGCACCCCTGAGCTGCAGTAGCTGCAATTCAGGTGCACAGAGCCTGGCTGGCAGCCAGAGCGTGGTTCTGGCCAGTCAGGCTCTGATTTTGGGTGAGGCACACTGCAGCCACATGTGCCATCCCGCTTTTTTTTGATTGGTTCGTTTTTGACACCAGGCTCTCTGGTGAGGTTTGCAGTGCCACAGATAGGTTTGCGGCACTGCAGATGGCACATGCACACTTGTGGGGATGTGCCCCTGGTCACTTTCCTTCTGGTTTTCATTATAACATTTTTCTCTTGGTGATCACTTTCCATCACTTGGTGCGTTTGTTTGGCAAGCTTGGTTTTGTTTTGCTTCAAGACTGTAAACCACATTAATTAAGCAATTTTAGGCATTTTGGAATCGAGAGAATGAAAAATATTTTTTCCCCACTCCAAACCATTACAACTTTTAGCCTGAAGATTTAATCTACATAGGAGAAAGGGGAGGGTGAATTCTCAGGGCAGAAGACCCTACTCTATCTTGGAACTAGCTGAGTCCCAAAATGCTTACCTGACACATCTCTTAAATATCCCCTGAAATTTACAGCTGTTCCTGACCAGCACAATTCCTAAGGGAGGGCGGACAGTGGCAACATGGCCTGCTCTTCTTCAGAGTGCTGCCCTTTGGGAACTAGAGCTCAGGCTGGGGCAGGGAAGTGCAATTTATTTGCGGCATTTTTTGAGTGCTGGAGTGCTCAACAAAATCAATGCTAAAGGTTTTTCTGCGTCCATAGCTGAGACATACCTAATTTGTAAGGCACTTCAGAATTTAAATATTATTTTAGTAAAGTTGGCATATTCCATATCCTCACTATGATTCCTTTGTATCTGAATTTCTTGATGCTGACTAGCACGTAGTGGGTGCATCTATGCATGCACTTAGTGTGCCTCAATAAACTCTGGTGCAGCTTGCGCTGGAGTCAGCTGCTCCTGGGTACAGCATTTTCTTGTGTGCCCAGGACTGCAGCAGTTTGAGCCAGGGTGGAGCAGCTCCGGGATCAGCCCCAGGCTCCAGGTGGCAGCATCAGGCAGCAGAGAGGCTGGCTGGGCCACAAGAGTTCCCAAAGAGCAGAGCCATGTGGCTAGATGGCATGTGCGGGTCTGGCCCCTTGCTGCCTGGGCTGACGATGCAATTTACACTTGTGTCAGTGTTTACACATACGTTTAGGCACAGCTATTTTCACTGCCATAAAATAGCACTGTCCCCGACAGTAGTGGCAAAAATTAGTTTGCTGCTGTCTAATAACATCGAATTTTTAGACTATGATGCTTTAGACTGCAACAAATTAGTCTGTTGCGCAGTTAAGGGCACCAAGTGTCTTGGAGAAATGCAGTAAGTTGTTCTCATTTGGACACAGAGTACTTTTATCTTTTTACTTACTTTTAACAAATTGCTTCTTACTTAATAGGATTTACACATAATAATTTTATGTACTTGCACAGTCATGAACAACCAAGTTCTCTCTTTGATTAAGAGTTTCCATTATGGAAGAACAATGCACCCTAGAGCGCTCTTATTTCTCCTTTTTTTTAGTTCTCTTTCACTGATTTTTTAATTATTTTTAATATTGTAGTTTAACTGCTGTGACTCCGGTGCTGTGCGAGGGAGCCAGATATTCTGGAAAGGAAATTTGTGATGTCATAGTTTCATAGTTGTTAGGGGCTGGAAGTGACCATACAGATTATCAGGTCCAGCCCCCTGCATTTGGGCAGGAAAGATTGCTGGGGTCAGATGACCCCAGCAAGATGGGTATCAGGACGCTTTTTGAAGATGGCCAGGGTGGGTGACTGTGCCACTTGTGTGGGGAGCCTGTTTCAAACCCTCAGTACTTGACTTGTAAATAAGTTTTTCCTTATGCCCAGACTGAAGCGATCTTCAATCAGTTTGTGCCCATTATTTCTAGCCCTCCCCTGAGGGGCCTTGATGAATAGTTGCTCCCCCAGGCTCTGATGTACTCCCCTGATATACTTGTAGGCTGCCACCAAGTCCCTCTGAGTCTTCTCTTCTCCAGGCTGAACAGACCCAAGTCTTTCAGCCTCTCCTCATCTGGCCTGTTCTCTAGGCCTCTAATAATGTGCGTGGTCCTCCTTTAGACTCTCTCAAGTTTCTCCACATCCTTTCTGAAGTGCAGCACCCGGAACTGGATGCAATACTCCAGCTGTGGTCTTACCAAGGCCTAGTAGAAAGGGAGGATGACATCTTTAGCTTTGCTCAAGATGCCTCGGTAGATGCATGCCAGTGTTTGATTAGCTCTGCCAGATACGGCATCAGATTGGTGGCTCATGTTCATTTTGTTGTCTATCATGACACCCAGGTCTCATTCAGTTGTGGTGCTGGCAAGTGTAGCACTGGTGAGCCTGTAAGTGAGTAGTGGATTATTTCTTCCCAGATGGAGCACTTTGCATTTCTCTGTATTAAATGACATCAGGTTGAGTTCTGCCCACCTCGCAGCCTGGCCAGGTCAACCTGTAGTGCCAGCCTGTCCTGGAGCATGACTACACTCCCCCATAGCTTAGTGTTGTCAGCAAACAATAGCTTGATTTTGATCTTGAAACAAAGCTACCTGGACAGTAATGCCAAAAGCTAGGTACGTAAGATTGTGCCCACTTTTATTTAGAGCTTTATTAGAAATCTTTTGCAACTGTCAAAAATTTTGGTTCAAATGAATGACCTAATGACTGTGGGAAGGACCTTCTAAAGATTCCATTGTATATTATTAATTCTGAAATGCGCAATAAATACCAGTAGTTGAATATTAACATTGGAGATGTAGCACCAACATGATGCTTTTGGATTTGAAACATTTGCCTTGCTTTAAATATTGTCAGCCTAATTTAAAAAATGATTTAGAATTAATTGAGTTAATTATGGAAGGAGAAATCAGAGGACTTGTATGATGTAGCCCTGTTAATCACACTTCTTTACACTTAATTACACAGTCTTATGTTAATCACACAGCTTCACATTTATAGAGTTTCTGTTTTATCAAGAAGGGCCACAGTTTTATTTAGGGGTTACTTCATTCACTCCTACAGTCTTTTCTCCAATGCCTGATGAAGGGTGTTTGTGTCCAAAAGCTTGCAATTAACGAATTTTTTTGCAAAAATCTCGGTCTAATAAAAGATATCATCTTTACTATGAGTCCTAATTGCCTTAATTCACACCTGAAATGTAGCCTCCTCTACAGGGAAGGTGGGAAATGGTTAAAAGCGCAAAGCATCACCATACTGCATTTGTGAACAGAGCAAGAAAAGGAAGAGTATATTAAATTAGAACTGAAGGAGCAGAACAAAAGTACCCCCAGAAAACCTCCCACAAATCGCACACCGCTAGTTATGACATACCACCCCTCCCTTGAACCTGTACAGAAAATCCTCAAAAAATTGCAAACCATACTAGAAAGAGACCCTATTCTTAGAAAGATCTTCCCAGAGCCACCCATCCTAGCCTTCAAACAAGCACCAAACCTCGCCAACCTCATCACCAGAAGCAAACTTCCTCAAGCCCAGAACACACCAAAAGGATTCAGACCGTGCCATGACAAGAAATGCAAAACCTGCCCCCACATCTCCACCACCCCCACTGTTACTACACCCCACAACAGAGCCATCAGCATCCCTGGATCTTACAGCTGCACCTCCAGAAATGTAATATATCTCATCCAATGCACCAAATGCCCTGATGGAAAATATGTAGGAGAGACCAAACAACAACTGCACACCAGAATGAATGCACACCGGAAATCCATCAAAGATGGAAGTAACCAATTACCGGTGGGGGCACATTTCTCACAGGAGGGCTACTCTCTCTCCAATCTCTCAGTCCTGATCCTCAAGGGAAACTTACACAACACTTCCCAGAGACGAGCCTATGAGCTCCATTTCATCAACCTCCTGGATACTAGAGATCATGGACTAAACATAGACATTGGATTTTTGACACATTATAATCTGCCTGGCAACTGACTCCCCAGCCCAGCCCCTGGCTTCTTTACTTTTCATTCCATCCAGGAAGAGCACACACCAACTGCTGAAACTTCCTTAGCCTGACGAAGGGTTTTTGAACCCGAAGGCTTGCGTAATAACTATTCTCCAACTATTTGGGCTGGTCTAATAAAAGATATCAAATTCACCCAAGGAACCTTGTCTGCGATTGGAATTTGGCATTTTTTACTACCCTTATTGTTGTGAAAATGTTGTGACTATATGTAGTCCAGACTTTAAAATTACAGCTTATTGAAAAGATGACATCTCTAATGACTGTTGATTTTCTAACAACCTGTTGAGGCACTGGCTTCTGTTTTACCGTGAAGAAAGTGTCAGCCACAGAATAACTAATACCATTCCTTAAAGCCTGTGGGATTTCCATTGAGGTAACCAGACCAAGTGCTGACCAGGCCCACAGTCCTGCTTAGGGTTGATCAGTCTGACAGTTTGATGTATAAAATCATATGGCCACAAGTAAGTCTTATAAAGGTTGCATTGTGTGCTAATGCATGCTTTTCCATCATTTCAAGTTTGATAACCCCTTATTCAAGGCCATTTTTTCACGAGCCTCTTACATTTTCTATATAAGTAAGCGTAACAAATGAATTGATGATGACATTGATAAGCCAATGCAATCACTTGTCCATGTGTATTTTTAGATATTGACTAAAAACACTTGGTTGGCCTTTAAAGACAAGGTGGAATAGAAGGTGAGAGAGTGAGGTTTGTTTTGCGTCAGATTGTAATCAAATTTTGAATGTTCTGTAAACCCTGATTGCCCTGGGTAATCATGGCTCACTGGTTAAGAAACATTGCCTTGATATAACAGCTACCTCCCTTTATTTTTCTCTCATTTGTCCTTCAGAGGTACCAGAGTGTTGGCAACTCAAAGTAAGGTTGGAGTGTTGTTGTAGTGCTGATTATTGAGGAAATATATGACAAGAAAGTTTTATTTGACAGTATCTTTTATTGGGCCAACTCTATAGTTTGTCGAGACATTAGTTGGGACATTTCTTTCACCTTTTCTGTTTGCCTAATAAAAGATATCACCAAAAAAGCCCTAGCCTCTGGCAGCTGCAAAGGAAATCACATGGATGGATTAGCACAGGTCAAGCTGGGATGAAATTTTAGTAGATCACAGATGTCAGCTAGTAGAGGTCTTGTAAAAGCCACTGTTTGTTATACAGAAAAGGTTTTTCCGAATACCATAATGCATTGCCTAAAGGGAAGCATCTTTCAGTGGCAGTTGTTAGTTTTGGTTCCAGCAGATTAGTTTACATGTGAGTTGAAGGTTTTATTTTTCCCTTCAGTTTGGAATACCTCCTTATATAAACAGTAAAAGTCAGATCCTCAATTGTGTAAACTTACACTAGCTGAAGATCTGGCCTCATGAGTTTCAAGAGCGCACAAAATAAAGCTTCTACTGCATTACCTTTCAGTAATATTGTGGTTTATTGATGGAATTGAGAAAGGGTACAGATGTAGGTTTGACAAAGTTGCATTTCCTTAGTGGAGTTGTTCTTATTTAGTTGTACATGGAGCTTCTTTGTCATACAAGTGGAAGTGTGGTAGAGAAGACAAATACCTTCAGTATTTTTTTCTTAAAATGTTATAGTATATAGACCGCCAGTAACTCTATATTAAATTGAAGGATTATTCTTTTAATAAATGAAAATGCATTTCAGAGCAGTATAAAAGAGATCACGCAAGACAGCATTGTGTATAAATCATTATATATTAGCTCCTTAGAGAATTTAGAAGTGAACAGGTGTTCTTTTACCTAATCTTTTGAAAGGCAAGTAAATAGTAAATTGATTGGTATTTAATTCAGGGTCATCTGTGTTTTCTTACACTGCTTTCAAAACAAAATGTGCATGCTGTAGGAGATGACTAATAATATATAGGAGGCATCGCAAAAGCCTTTTGAACTCAGGGTATTGGGAAGTATTGAATAAGATGTTATATCACCTGGAATGAGTTTGACTAACTGAGGACCATATTTGTAACTTGACATTATGCTGAAGGTTGTAACAAATCAGCATAAAATGGAGTATTGTATAGCCATGTTAATGATGCCCACCCAGACTTGGTTTCTGGATACCTTATTGCAAAGTAGTTCCTATAGTCCAGTGGATCATTTTTGGTCCACACGATCACCCCTGCGTTAAACAGTCTATGACAACGGTAGCTGAAGCAGGCATGGGACATTTAGTATCAGAATGCTTGAGAAATTTATTTACTCTCTGAAGAAGAGGTTTAAGAAACTTTGAGCTATGAAAATTGTCAGCTGATTAATGCTAATATGTGTATGTTCCCAGAAATCAATGTAATGCTCCCATGCCAATGTTTGTATTATTTGCATAAAAAGCCCTATAGTTTTACTGATGATCATGTATTGACCCATGCTCCCTCTTCCATACTTCAGGATAGTTCACCTTGCTAGGTTATAATGAAGCTGGGGTTAAAGCACTGCTGCCATAGGTTGCCTTAGGTTTACTGTTTATCTGTCTGATTGCAGTGGTGGCTTTCTGGCATTTTTTATCATGTAATAAAGTTACCACTCTGTCAATTTTCTAAGAGGTTTTCTCCAAAATTTGAAGTGTGTTGTAGACTTGTACTTATGCCAGGAACGTTCATCACAGGTTACACACACTGTTCTGAATCAAGGCCTTATGTGTCATGAAGGAGATATGAGTAGAAGTTAATTTGGGTTGTACATCTAGACCATACTCTACAGAAATATAGATTTTAGTTTCTTAATTAAAAAAGCTTCTGTAATATTTGAGAATATGGCGTGATCACAGTAGTATCACTGACATTTGTGTGTACTTTTAAATATAAATCTGTATATAAATAAGTGCCTGACGTGCTTCTTTTAATTGTACTTCTATTTAAGTGGCCTTAGTAACTATAAGGGGCAAATGGAGGGATATATTGAATAAATTATTTTGGGATATGCAGCATACTTTTAATCTTTGTGGGTCTCGGATGTTAAACATATATATATTTTTAAAGTTCTGCTTGTCTTTCAGAACCGTTGTAGATTATTATGTGAAAAGCATCCTGCTTTTAAACACATAATCAATATTCTTTAAAAATGGCATTTCAAAAGACCTTCCTACTACAGAAGCCTTTTTGCCCATGAAATAATTTAATGCAGTTAATTTTTAAAATAGAATTCAAACCACGTTGTGGCAGTACAAAGCACATATTAGTAACTAATCACATTTTTATGCTGCTAACTTTTTGATACCACAAATATGACTGATTTTGGGCAGCAGAAGAGGTTAGGGCAATGGATATAGAACTAAATTCTGCTTACCTTTTTTATACAAGTAGACCTATGTAAGTGAGTGCAGTGAATAGAGTCTGGCCCTCATTATGTATGAAATAAAAAATGGCATTTTCCTTTTAATTTTGCCATGGACTACACTGTGCCTGATGTCCAGACAGCTTCTGATTTTTCTGGGCTATATATTTCAAAGTGCATCATTTCCAAAAGGAAATGACAGTTCTTTAAACGTGTACCTTAATGTTCCCCAATGTTCATAGGGGAAAGGAACTCTTAACTCAGTGCCACCTTCAGTTCCATTTAATGAGCCAAGTTCAGCAATGCACCTTAGTCCAGCTGATTTTTTGTGACAGCTTGTCTGTGTCTGTTTCCTATTGAAGGATTTATTGTTCAGTTGTATTTTCTGTCTCGTGTGGCCTTGTCTTCATTGAAAAACAACCAGCAGCCTACTTCAGCATCAGAAATAGTTCACATGCTGGACAGTTAGGCAAGGGACAGAAGTTACACATAAACTGGTTAATGTGAACTGGTTGAAACCTGTAACAGAATAGAAGCTCAGTGCACATAAACCAGTCTCAAAATGGCTGAAACTGATTTAAGAGAGAAACCTGGTTGAATTTAGTATCAGATTTAACTGATTTGGGTCAAACCAGTTTTTGCAACTTCTGTTTCAGATCCCTTCCTGGTTTAAGTTGAACCAGAGTCCCCCAGCATCCCAGCATGCTTTCCAGCCCTGGGCTGAGCTGCACTGTCTGCTTCAGGCTGCAGGGCTGGCGCCACCCCCCTGCTCTTTAGCCAGAGCAGAGGCAGGGGCATGGCCAGATGCGGGTTTGGCATGGTCCCCGGAGACAAAGGGGCCCCAGGCTCAGCAGCTACCCACCACAGCCACCACCACAACCTCTGTCCTGTGCAGCACATGGTGGCTGCAGCTGGTTGACAAGCTGTGCACTGATCCTGGCTGGCGAAGCTGTTCTGCCTTTCTCTAGTTGCCCCTGCCAACCCCTGCCCCTGCCATGCTGCTTTGGGTGGGTGGGCAGAAAGCTTGAGCCCAATGGTTTCTGCCAAGTGCATGGAGCTCTGGCTTCAGTTCCCAGATGCCTTCCACCTGCTCCACCCACCTGGTGTGATGAGCAGCCCGTGCAGGCAGGCAGAGTGGGTGGAAGGCATCTAGGAACTGGAGCCAGAGCTCCATGCGCTGAGCAAAAGCCACCAGACTCAAGCTTCCACCTGTCCAGAGTGGTGTTACGTGGCACAGCAGGAGCAGGCACCACAGCTGGAGGTGAGGGGAACAATACAGCTATTGCTTGGCCCAGCTGGCTTGGCCCAGCCAGTGTTCAACTTCCCCTCGCCTCCAGTGACTCCCCTTTCTCCCACTTCTGCCCCTGCTGCACTGCTTCAGGTGGTGGGAGGCCAGAAGGTGGGGAAGCACCAGCCCTGCAGTTTCTGCCCAGTGCATGGAGATCCAGTTCCGACTGTCTTCCACCTGCTTCACCCACCCAGTACAATGAGCAGCCCTTGCAGGTGGGCAGAGCAAGTAGAAGGTGGTTGACAGCTGGAGCCATATCTCCGTGCACTGGGCTGAAGCTTCCTCCCCCCCTTTCCAGCCACGCACAGCGGCACAGCAGGAGTGGGAGAAAGAGGAGCCACTGGAGGTGAGGGGAAGCTCTGCACTGGTTGGGCCTGACAGGGCTGTTCTGCTCCCTTCACCTCCAGCTGCAGTTCCTGCTTCTGCTGCGCCATGCAGTGCCCCTCCAGGCAGGTGGAAGCTTGAACCTGACAGCTTCTGTCCAGCACATGGAGCTTCAGCTTCAGCTTCCAGATGCCTTCCACCCATTCCATTCACCCCTGGGGGCTGTGCAACATGCCGTGCGAGTGGGTGGAAGGCATCCCGGAGCTAGAGCCAGAGCTCCATGCGCTGGGCAGAAGCCGCCAGGCTCAAGCTTTCTGTTTGCCCACCCAGAGTGGTGCAGCAGTGGCAATGGCAGTTGGAGGCGACAGATGCCAAACAGCCCCGCCAGCCCTGGCTAGCATGCAACTTGTGGTGCAGCTGAAGCTGCCAGGTGCTGCACAGGACAGGGGATGTCCGGGCCTGCTGGCACCTCCAAGCTGGCCTGCAAAGCCTGCTGCCCAGCCAGCTACCACCCATGCTGCTGGGTCCGGCTGTCACAGAGCCACAGCCAGCTGGGAAGGGTCCTGCTCCTGAGGCCCAGCCCGGGCCGGCCACGCCAGGTCCTTCCCAGCCACCTGTGGCTCCATGTCAGCCCAGCTTGGCCTGGGTGTGGGGAGCTGGGAGCAATCTGGCCATGCAGCTCCTGCAGCCCCAGCCCGAGCCACAGCCTGCTGGGAAGTACTTAGCCCCCATGGCCTAGCCTGGGCTGGCCCCTCTGTGTCCACCCTCAGCAGTGCCCACAGGCTGGCCCAGTTTGGCCCCACAGTCCCAGCCGCAGCCCCAGGCAGATAGCAGGGCCATGCTGGCTGGCTCTGGCCAGGCTCCTCACCACATGAGCAGGGAGCAGGGGGGAAAGTCGGGTAGACGCTGGTTGGGGTCCCCATGCCCGTGCCCAAGAGGGGAGACAGGGGTTTAATCCCCCCGCTTTCCTCCTTTGCCTGTGGTGCTGCCCAAGCTGATGTCTGGCATTGGGGACAAGCCTGGCAAGGGTTGCTTTCCCCCTCCCCCTCCAGGCACATTTCCAGCTGGGGTCTCTACAAGCCAAGGTGGGGATTTAAACCCCTCCCCAATCATACTTAGCCATGACCCCCAGGTCAGCTTCCCTCCAGCATTGTAGCTGCTGAGGAAAGGAAGCTGCTCTAGCTCTCTAGCTGCTCTAGCTCTGAGCCACTGTAGGCATGTGCCTGCATTTCTGGAATCAAAAGTGAACGTCTGTCCACTTGCAAATTGGTTCAATCTTTGCAGGTTAGACTAACCTGCCAAGATTGAATCAATTCAGGCTCAGGCTTTTTTGAATGTCAGTCCCTAGCCTTAAAGAGGTAGCAACCACTATGTTTAGGTTTGTCAATTAAACTTTTCTCAATATACCCCAGGTGGTGTTGTTTGTAAGGTATGTCTTTTAAATAGCTAAATTTAGAGCTTTTAGGACCACTGAACTGTATCAGTTATTCTTAGGCCCTGTGCTGGAATTTTTGTTTAGATGTGTTAAGACAGAGGTTGTCAACCAGGGGTACTTGGGAAGGCCCTAGGGGGTATGCACAGGTGGGCGGGGATGGGGTGCTGACATCCACCACCCCGTGCCGCCACCTCCCAGGAGCAGGGCTGGGGGGCGGGGCAGGGGGCAGTGGCACCCCTCTGCGGGCTGCACAGGTGCTTCCCGGTTGGCCAGATGCAGGAGAGGGGGGAAGCTCGCACACAGTGGCTGCTGCCACCCACCACCCCATGCTTCTGCCGCTCCAAGTCCGGCTGCCACCACCTGCCCCCCACCTTTGCTCTTTGTCTGGCCGCACACCACTTCCCCCCCGCTCTGTGTCCAGCCTCTGGGGGTACACTTATTTAAAAAGGTTGACAATCCCCATGTTAAGATGATACAGTTTATTGTATTTTTAATCATATGTTTTAAACTCTTCCATCTCCTGAATGAATAGAAGATCATGCAGAGTTGCACCTTATAGTCTAACTTAATTCAGAGATGTATAAACTTTCATAAGCAAAATCTTATTGACAAAGTAAGCTGTTGGTGACAAAGGCTTATCCATCTCTGTAATTTATTTAGTCTATAAGGTGCAACTCTATCCTGTCTTCTGCCCAACTTCAGACCAACATGTCTGTCTGCCATATTTACTTGATTCTAACAAGACATCTTGCCTCCCCCCCATTCATCCCCGCAACCATTCATCATGGGGAAAACAAAGCCTTGTCTTAGGATTGAGTATCACATCTGGGAGCTGGGAGAAATAGCTGTGCAGGGATCCCGGCTGTGGCTAGGACAGCATCAGCAGCATCTTTTCTTCCTGTCCAGATTCCCACACGCTTCCCCCACTTCCTTGCTGTCAGGGAGCCAAGCAGGGAAGGAGGAGTCTGCAGACTGCTGCTACTGTTGTCTCCAGCCTGCCCTGTGCTGCAGAAAGCAGTTGTGCTGGGAAGCCTGGCTCTGCACTGCCCAGATTTCTCCCTCCCTGTCCTGCTCCTTTCCTTCTTCCCCATTCTTCTGTCTCCCCGTGGAAGGGGGAGGAGGGAAGGGAGCAGAACAGGTGAGGAGAAATCTGGGCAGTACAGGGCCAGGTTCCAAGCACAGCTACTTCTTGCAGCATAGGGTAGGAGCATCTCTGAGGTTCCACCTGTGCCCGGTTCAGTGGGGAAAGCGGCATAAGGAGGAGGTAAATGGTGGGATGGTAGTCACCAAGGATGAGGTGAAGGATGCCTGCTTCTACCCCTGTTGTCTACCACCCCTGCTTTCCTCTTGCCTTGGCTTTCTTCCCCCACCCATCTGCCCCTGCTTTCCCTGCCTCCTGCTTCTTGCCCCTGCTTTCCCCACTGTTTATCCCATTGCTTACTGTCACCTCTGCTTCCCCACCACCTGCCCTCTTGCTTCTGCTTTTCCCATTGCCTGCCCCCCTGCTGCTGTTTTTCTGCCAAAGCAGTAAAGGTACAAATTTAAGATGACCTTCTAATAATTAGAATCTAGACATGGAAAATTATAACACATTTTTAATTTTCCATGTCTAGAATCTAATTATTGGGGATCATCTTAAATTTGAAGTCGTCTTAGCTTTGGGTAAATACGGTACCTCTCCTGAATGAGTATATGGCTAAATCCCGCTTTCCTTCTTGCAAATAACTCTCACTCAGGAATATTCCTCTGACTCAGTGGAAATTTGCCTGAATGAGGGCAATGAAATCCAGTGAAGACTTCAGGATTCGGCTCATGGTTGAGAAGTCACCACAGAACAGGGTGACATCTACTGTGGGAGTTGAAGCAAGCAATATTTGGATGGCAGAATTTTTCCAATGTAGGTACACACAATCTTGCTCACACAACCTTTCTATGTGAAAACAGTTAAATTTTGCAGAGGGCACTTTTTGTATGATGAAGATTATGCGAAACACATGTAAGAAGTCATGATTTTTTGTTTGAATGAGTGAAGGGCTTAGCTGAAAAACTGAACCTGCCTGAGCATTTGACAAATTGAAATCTGTGGTTGCGGCAGATCCACATTTTCCTAAAGTGGTGTGCAGGAGCAGCAACCTGCACTGCAGGGGTGGCTGCATTCCCTGCTCCTACACTCTACTGCCCCATGAGTGCAGGCAGGCTTTTTAAGTCCCTAAAGCAGGTGAAAACCCCTCTTCCCTTCTTCTTCCTGCTCAATGGCATGCCCTCTCCCTTCCAACTCCCCTGCCTGCTGCTTTCTCCACTGCCCACAGGCAGAGAAGCCTGGGCTGAGTGGGTCCTAGGCTCAGCTGGGGAGGGGACATCAGCAACAGCCAAGTGGAAGAGTAGTTCTCTCCTGGAGTAGGGACAGGGAAGGGGAACCTCCCAGTCCATCCCTGCTGCTCTTGCCCCCATCCCCAGCTGAGCCCATCCCATGTGCAAGAGGCAGGAAAGGCTCTTGTGTTTCCCTGCCCCCAGGACACCTGGGAAAGTCAGATGGGGAGAGGGGGAGAAAGGGTAGAGAGGAGGCATGCCTTTAGCAGGAAAGGGAAGGGAGGGAGGATTTTCACATGCTTTAGGGACTTTACAAAGTCCCCAGATGCTCCTTTGGTGCAGTCCAATCCAAAAAAGGGTGCAGGCATGCCACTGCACCCACTCTGGATCTGCCCCTGCCTGTTGCTACCCTTATTCAGGAACATGATTCAATGCTGGCTGCAAAACGTAGAAAGGCCAGGCTCCAGGGCTCCCAAGTGTCAGGATGAGGCTCTCAGACAGTGTCTACTTGCCCATGTAGTTCCAGTCTCTCCTCTGGTTCAGTCTTTATCCCTGACTTCCAGTTCCAGGCTTCCCATCGCACTCACCCTTAATTTCAGTTTTTCTTTCCTCCCTCCAGTTCCGCTTTTTCCACCCCAGGCTCCTCATCCCATTCTGTGTTATATAGCAGCCTCCCACAAGTTCAGTTCTTTCTCTCTCTGTTTGAATCCAATAGCTTCCTCCTTCTCATTGCATGGCTCAGAAGAGTGGTCGAGACACAGGAGAGACAGACTGACTGCTCTCAGCTGTGCAAATGTGGACCTGGCCTGGTTTGTTTTATAACAGCTGCTCTCATCAGTGTCCAGTTCATCAAGCCTAGATAGTTTATGAAAATATTAATTTCCCATCCAGTTTTGTATTTTTCTTTTATTTATGTTTCTGCTACAGGCATGAAGAAGTCTTTCCTAAAAATTACTCTGCTAGTGCTGCTTAATTCCAGGTCCCCTTGTAACACTGCAATAATTTCTTTAGCAATGAAAAGATTATGACCTCTGGGGGGGTCGTAAGCAACAAATGCCCATAAACTCTTGAGGGAAGGCAATACTCTTTTGATGCACACATCCTTTAGTAGGAATTAATGAGGGAAGCAGAAATACAAGAAATATATATTCACAGAGCTGTTTCAGATTTCTTTTAGTGTTTCCTCAAGGTTCCATTTGACTTTTAATAATGTCCTAATAATTAGGACTGAAAGTGAATTATGGTGATTTTCCTTTCTCAGAAATAATTGATTAATACGAACACTATTCCCTTGTATAATGCAAGTATTCTTCTTTAATTACAGCTTTATGGACACTGTCTCTCAAGGTGCTTGTGGACTGTTCTGAGATATGCCTCCACAGAGTCTCATCATAAATTCAAAATGAATCTCATGCTTTTGAAAAAGATGTAAAAAAAAAAAAAGTCACTGCATGTGCTATCAAAGACTTATAGGTTGTTAAATCCACAAAGTAGGAGTGTGCTTCATCTTATTTTAACTAGAGAGAGCATTTCCCCAGGATACCTAGAAGGGCTGCATTGAATTACCACCCTATTTGCAGGTAACCATAGGGTAGAAAGATGATAAATCACAAGAGGGAATGTCTGTGTAGAAACAGCCAAACTAGTGCTGTATTTCTAGCTTACATATTGGAAGCAGTCTAGCTGTGTTAGTGTGAACACTTCTCAAAGGCTAGTATATCCTGCTTCTTAGTTAATTTGTTCTAATTAGCTCAGGTAGAACATTGTGCTACCATACCCGAACTGCTTCTAGTAGTCAAGCTAGTACCTTTACATGGTACTGCCAATGGCTGCGTATTCATAGCCATAAAATTACTCTGGTGGGGTGTTAGGAGGGAAGGGGGAAGTTTGGTATCTTTGTAAAGTTAAAAGAGAGCCCAGTATCTGATACTGTTATATCAGGTAAACCATAGCTACAGAGCGAGTGACGTAAATGCACAGTTAGTTATCTCAGATGAGAGGTGAAGTGAGCATCAAAGTATAGTTCTTTTGGAAAGTGCATCCTGTACTGCTAAACCCAGTGGTGTTCTGCTATCTCAGAAATCAAGGCTGCATTCCTGATCTGTCATGGGACTAAATATTAGGTACTAGAAGATTCTCTGACAAGGCCACTAAACCATGAAGTAAATTCTTGCCTTCACTTTCACAATACCCCAGCATCCATTATGTAGCTGGGATGCCAGGAATGAATGCTTGCATCCAGAGCTGACCCTAGGGGGGTGCAGGGCCCAGGGCAAATCAGCCTGTGCGGGGCCCCCTTAACACTGCACGGGGCCATGGTACCCCTGCAAAGTGGGTGGGGGGTCCTCCGTGCTTCTTCTGCGGCGCGGTGCTGAGCCCCCAGCTCCAGGTGGGTCCTGCGGAAGGGGACGCGGCTGCTCTGCCTGGCTCCGCAAAGCGCAGGGCCCGGGGCAGTTGTTCCAGTTCGCCGTACTCTAGGGATGGCTCTGCTTACATCTCCATAGCAAAACTGTTTGTTGGATTGTATCCATCACCTACAGGCAAAGGATGGTGAAAAGAATTAGTACTGTCCACACCCCTTCTATGCATTGAGAAGGCTGAGGGGGGACCTGGTGACTGTCTCACAAGAGAAGGCTGAGGGGGGACCTTGTGACCGTCTATAAACTCACTAGGGGAGACCAGAAGGGTTTGGGGGAGACCTTGTTTCCCCTAGCGCCCCCCGGGATAACAAGGAATAACGGCCACAAGTTGTTGGAGAGTAGGTTTAGATTAGACATCCATAGGAACTACTTCACAGTTAGGGTGGCTAGGATCTGGAACCAACGTCCAAGGGAAGTGGTGCTGGCTTCTACCCTGGGGGTCTTTAAGAAGCAGCTTGATGGCCACCTGGCTGGGGTCATTTGAGCCCAGTTTTCTTCCTGCCCAGGCAGGGGGTCGGACGTGAAGATCTACAAGGTCCCCTCTGACCCTACTTCTATGATTCTATGATTGCAAACATAGGAGTCCTTCGTTCCTAATAGCACCAGCAAATACTTTTCTAGAAAAGCTGGGATGTCTTTTAAAATGCTGGTTCCAGATTGGAGGATGTAAATAAGGCAGGATATCATAGTTTCATAGTTTCAGGGTCGGAAGGGACCAAATAGATCTTCTAGCCCGCCCCCCCGCCAGGGCGGGAGAACAAAAACAACAAAAAACAAACCCTAAAAACAAAAACGGGACTCAAATGAGTCCAGCCAGGTAGGTATCCAGCCTCTTCTTAAAGATCCCCAGGGTAGGGGCCAGCACCACCACCCTTGGAAGTTGGTTCCAGCTCCTAGCCGCCCTAACTGTGAAGTAGTTTTTTCGGATGTCCAATCTGTACCTCCTCTCCATCAACTTGTGCCCATTACTCCTTGTTATGCCAGCGGGGGCTAGGGGAAACAGCGTCTCCCCCAAACCCTTCTGGTTCCCCCTAGTGAGTTTATAGATGGTCACCAGGTCCCCCCTCAGCCTTCTCTTGTGGAGGCTGAATAGGTTCAGGTCCCGCAGTCTCTTACTGTAGGATCTGCCCTGTTGTCCCCGGATCATGCGGGTGGCCCTCCTCTGGACCCTCTCCATGTTGTCCACATCCCTCCTGAAATGGGGCGCACAGAACTGGACACAATACTCCAGCTGCGGCCTGACCAGCGTCGCATAGAGGGGGAGGATCACCTCCCTGGCTCTACTCGAGATGCACCTGTGGATGCACGACAAGGTCCTGTTAGCCCTGCCAACCATGACCTCGCATTGTCGGCCCATGTTCATCTTGGAGTCAATGATGACACCAAGATCCCTTTCCGCCTCCGTGCTCTCAAGTAGGGAGTTCCCCATCGTATAAGTGTGCTGCTGGTTCCTACTACCCAAGTGCAGCACCCTGTACTTGTCCATATTGAAACACATCCTGTTCCTGTTTGCCCACCCCTGTAACCTATCCAGATCCTTCTGCAATCTCTCTCTCCCTGCTAGCGTGCTCACCTCCCCCCAAATTTTGGTGTCATCAGCGAATTTAAACAGGTTGCTTTCCACCCCAACATCAAGATCGCTGATGAAGATATCTTTTTTGCCAGGTTGTATTGATGCATTAAATTACAAGGCAAACCATTAAGCCATGAAAATTCATGTTCACGTTTGTAAACGGAGAGCTAATGTGGAAATATGTGGGCACAAGAACACAGACTTGTAATTTAATAAAATTAAACCTTGTACTGTCCCCTGCATGCTTACAAAGAACTTTACATAAAACCTGTCTCAGCAAATGAAAAAGTCATTTTCAGGCAGTGCTAATAAATAAAAAGTTGGGAAGGGGGAAAATCTGAAAATGGTTTCACCAAATGTTTTTTTGTCATTTTTCTTTGTAGAAATGTTGTTCTTTCTGAAATTGTTTGCTCAGCTCTCTCTCCAAGTGCATATTTTACCTTGTCCAGCAACTAAATAACATTAATACCATCCAAAGCCTCCCAAATTCATATCCTGAAGTTTCACATGGTTTATTGAATATCATCTGTCAACTTTCTATAATTCTAATGAGAATCATGTATTCAGTTTCCTTCCCTTTAGTATATACCTGAACCCATGGTATCTTGGGCCTAAATTGGATCAGTCTGATGAATGTAACAAAAGATATGGGGAATTATGTCATTTGATTTGATTGTCACACTAGAGATTTAACCCAGTGCTATGCATAAGAACTCCATTATTTAGATTTAAGAATACTTTATTTATAGATTGTTTGATTTGCTGAAAACATAATCTGAACTGCAGAAAATAAATAAAAAGTGCAAAAATACATGTTATCTCTCAATAGTGATAGGGAGGAAAAACAGTGAAATTTTAAATTCAAGGTCCCTCATAATTAATATACATTTTGGTTGTGACTTTTACTTTTAAAAAGGACAGCATGTGAAACACACTATTTTTCTCCACACTGCGATAAAGAAACAACTTATGTTCAATATGTTGAAGTTTGTAATCCAGAGAGAAAAATCTGAAAATGACTGTGTTGTCTTCTTCCAAATAGAATTTCAGTAGCTAATTAAGAAACTAAATTATGCCAGGCACAGATAAATTAAAATTTTACAATTGATATCTCTGTTCTTGGCACAGGGGAGACTTGGTTAATTTAGAGATAACGTATTGGGTGTCAGGTGTAGCTACTGGAAACCTCAGTAGGATAAATTGTATTAAGTTAATTGTTGTAGAGAAGACACTTTTTCAGTCTGTTTATTCCTTCCTTATGGCTCTCAACCATTTACAACAATTTTTGTGTTAGTGTTAATTATTCACTTGAAATGATTAGTTATCATCCCATAAAAAACATGAGCTTGTAAATTCTACATAAACCAGATTCTAAACCTTACTCTAAGCCAAACACCCTATTCTTTTCCTAATATTCTTATATTTGATGTTCTAGCAGTGGTGACTTTCACAAACGCTTCCTCAGAAAGCACTGGAAGTATGCTGCTGAAACCATTCTGTGTAGCTGTATTTAGTTTAGTTTCTGTTCTTCTTGGTGTTGGAAACAGAATTTGGGGCAAAGGAAGTAGCTGCTGTACTCAACTGATCCAAACACCAGAAAGTATGCTATTTTTAATTGTTTTTATGTTAATAAGTAAAGACCAGTGACAAATGAGGCTCCATTGTGTTAGGAATGGTGCAGATACAGAGGAGTCAATTGACCTGAAGAGCTTACAGTCTAAATAGATGAGGAGCACAAGTTGGGGGAAGGGTTTTACCCTGTAAGTGTAATGAACGATGTGATAGCACTGACCAGCATGCTAATTCCATTATTTTTTTTTAAATGGGTTAATCTGGAGGAAATTCACTAAATGGAAAGGGAAGTTGAGGGGGGAAGTAAAAGGTATAAGAAGGCAGGTATAGAGTAAAGATGAGGTGAAGAGACTATCTGTAGTGCCCCACGAGGGCTAGGGACAGACATTACACACAAACCGGTTTAAGTGATCAGAAACTGGTTTGAACCTGTAACAGAGCATAAATTCACTGCACATAAATGAGGTTAAAATGGCTGAAACTGGTTTAAGATAAACCTGGTTGAATGTAGTGTCAAACTTGCCTGATTTGGGTCAAACCAGTTTATGCAATGTCTGTCCCAGACCTAGGGGGTCCAGGGAGTGCTATACTGAGACCTGTTGCACTAGATCTGTGTGGGACCTCCTGAACCTGAAGTAATGAAGTCCCTTTAATGCAGCATTGAGCACGTGCCAATTGACTGTCTTTCTGCAGAGTTTACTGCTTCAAATAGTGCTGCACAGATCCCTACCCTTTCCAGCTCTGAAGGTAGCATGTATGGAGCAGATGCAGTACACCCAGTATTGTCTCAGTACAATACTCCCTAGCTGCGTCCCCACAAGCAGAGGCATGCAGTTGCCGCAGGAAAAGGCAGTGGCACAAATTCATGCCACTGCTTTTTGCCCTAGTGCATGTCCTGCACATGGGGTTAGCGTGGGAAAATATGCTCCGGATAGGGTAGGGGAAACTGGGGCCAACACTTTTTTTTGATACCAGAATCTCCCATTGTCAAAAAACCCCCCACTGTGCTGCAAATTAGCAGTGCAGCAAACACCTGCATGTGCAGTACATAAGGTTTGCACATGTGCACATCCATATGTGCCCCCCCTGAGGCCATACTGGGGCATTGTAGACATATGCTATGTGTAGAAGTGTAAGAGAAAGGACTGAAGTAAGCAGCCAGCCAACACAGGGCAGAGAAGGTACTGCCACTAATAGGAAGGAATTCAAGTCACATCACAGCCAACTGAGCAAGAGCCACATGGGAGCAAAATAATTTGTTTTGGATTTTCATTAATTCAGAAGATGTATTTGGGGGGCAATAATAAGCATAGAAATGTAGTTGGTTATGCTACTGCTGTTTGATCAGGAAGTTAAATTTGGGATGCTACAGCATGCTCTTATTCACTCAGCTCTTGTTTGATCAAAAAAAGGATGCAATCATCTCTTTGTATTCAAAGGATGAACAGATGGCTCGTCCAGTTCTTTGAGATGCTTCTGGCCACCCCTCCTTTCTCTCTTTTTTTTCTCTTTTCTTCAGCTCTCTCTTTCTAAGAACTACACTTGGAATGTGGAAGAGGCCAGAATCTTTCTTTTTCCTCTCTTAAAGAGAGGATTGTCCCATGATTGTGTGGCTAGTCTCAGAGTTGGAATACTGAACTTTGATCCTGTGGTAATGGAGGCCATAAAAACCTCAGCTAATTTTCTAATTCTGGTACTTTCCTTTCAATCTTATCCCTTTTTTCCCAGTAGACTGAGAGGGTTCTTTCCTGTTTATATCTCTCTTCCGTTCTCCACTCCTCTTTCATCCATAGTTTAATTAATTAATTAATTAATTGATTATAGAGCTTTATCGGTCTTCCATTATCTCCTCCCAGTCACACCCCTGTATGAATACTCTGCTGTGTACTGCAGCATCTCCCCTTTAGATGGTCAGTGGGCGTGCCTACACGAGATGCTTTACTATACATTAGACTAATTTAATGTGCAGTAAAGCATCACTGTCCACATATGCATGGGAATTACTGTGCATTAAACTAATCTAGTGCACAGTAAGGTGTTACTGTGTATACACGCATGGGGCTTACTGCACATAAAATTAATCTAATGCACTGTTTGCTAGTACCAATGCATACAGGTAGTAGATAAACGGTGCACTAGCTAATGCACTGTAGTGCATGTGTAGATGCTGACGGGGAGCAGGGGTCCCACTGCTGCCTAGCTAAGCTTTGATGCAGGGGGAGCTGTGCCAGCTGCAGAGGCAGCTGTCTGCCTGCCACATGGGGTTCATCCCAACTGCTGCAGCTCCTTGACTGCTGCAGGGGGATAGAGCAGGACAGGAGAAGCCCTGGACTGGGTTGCTCCTGTCAGGCGCAATTTACTCCTGACAGGGGTGCATGTGTAGAGGTACCTAGGAGCACATTAATGATCCTGACTTTTTCGCGCAGAGAATTCAGGTGCATTAATTGCACATGTAGACGCACCCGCCAGCTGTTCTGCTCTGCCTTACATAGGTACATAAAACACAGCGGACTGGGCAGCATGAGTTAGATACTCTATTTGAAGAATGCGTTCCTCATTTTATTTTGCACAGTAAACTGATACACTTTGAAGCCATTAGCAGTTTTCAGTTACACTCTTTAACTTTTGATAAAGATAAGCACCCCTCTGCATACATTCACAAGTCACGTGGAGTTATTTGATGAGGTGTTACAGGCATGAAGGTGCATTATTTTAAATATTGTAAAAAGGACCTGACGGAAGTCCATCAGAAAAAAAAGCAGTTGTATAGAAAGCAACACACTGCTGCTGTTTATATCCAGGTCCCGGATGCTTTCCCTTTCCTATGTTCCTTGAATTCCAACTGAGCAGGGTAGCTAGATTTGTTGATGGATTTCTTGCAGTCATGTTAGGAAATGGATGCTATCTTGTATAATCCAGTTTAATTTTTGTAAGGGTGCCCTGCAGAGGGTCAAATGGTAACCCTTGCTTGCCATCCATCTCTTTACTATGTGTTAAGTGCCTGCTGACTTCAAACAAATTACTACTGCTTTTAAAAGCATATTTAATTAAAATGTTTTCCTAAATCACTCAAACAAATATTTCAAACTATGGACAGGTACATATGATTTTTCCTTTAGATGTTAATTAGGCTCAAGTGACTTTTCAGGTATTCAAGATCCATCCTGCTCTGCTCTCCCCCAGGAAATGGTGTTGATTATTTCTTATACCAGTCACGACTCTACAAAGCACACATTTTTTGATCATCATAAAATTTATTTGGGGTAGCTTGTCAGTGGCTTTGTTTCATTTGTGGGATGATCTGTATGTCTGTTCTGTAATTACTTTAAAAGATTATCATCATCATTTTTCATGGTATAAATTGCACATTTTATATTTAGACTCTTTAGAAAGAACACATTTCCCTATCTCTTTTGTTTTGATTAATATAATCTTTCCATATGATAGTATTTTCTGCTTCTGTGGATCTTATTTGTTAACCAACTGTTTTCATGCATCATGGCCCTATGTGGTACCCAAAGCACTGGCAAGCAAATACTGACATAAAATTAATGGAGGAAAGGCAGCCACTAGAAAAGGAAATCTTCATGCTTCCTGCAATAGTAAGTGGAATATTTTACATTTGTACAGAGCCTTTCATGTTGGAACTTCCCAGACATACGTACACACATACAACCCAGTTGAAAGGCAGTTATAGGTTTCCCTTCCTTTATGCTGTACGTGCGTGCCTGGAAAATGGCGCATAACTCGAATTCGTCTAAAGGGAACCCACTTTAACAAACAGGGATACGTTCCAAGACCTTGACTGTACTGACCCCCAGGCCCATTTCTACCAATTTTATAAGGCAATTTTGGTACTCACCAACAGCAGACAGTATACACAAGCACAGGGCACTATCATAATGGGGATGGCAACTACAGAACCACATGTCGCAGACAATAAGTGAGGACCACACATCCACGTGGAAGACAATATTTTGGTGCGGTTCTCTCTCACAATGCACCGCACAAAGCAGCTGACTGCGGGCTTCCACCACACCAGTCATTTATGAGTGAATTTTTATTGCATATAATGAATTTTTGGTATAAAAGGTTTATTGCATAAGAGTCAATTTGCACATAAAGAACCCGCATAAAGCGAGGGAAATCTGTAGAAGACTGCTGAGGTCTAACTTCTCTTTTAATAGCACTGACAGTGTTTTAAGCCCTTCATCTAGGGGGAGCCCAGTATTTGTTCTGGAAATTATACAGAGGGTCCAAAAGTGTCCTTTTCCTCTACTGCTTTTAATTGTTTTTGGTGGAAGAAGCAGGAAGGTAAAGGGATAACAAAAAAAAAAAAGAAACCTAAGAGAAAGCAAGACAGTGGAGCTGTAAATGTCTCCGGAGAATAAGGGGTAATGGAGAGGGAAGTGGAGAAGCTTAGGATGGGAGTAGCCATGAACAGAGACAGCAAGAGGGACATGGGCATTCATAGAATCATAGAAAATGAGGGTTGGAAGGGACCTAAGGAGGTCATCTAGTCCAACCAGTGCCCAAAGCAGGACCATCTGAGCCAAGGCTTTGTCTACCCAGGTCTTAAAAACCTCTAAGGATGGAGGTTCCACCACCCTCTCTGAGTAACCTGTTCCAGTGTTTTACTACCCTCTTGGTGAGGAAGTTTTTCGTAATATTTGGGCCAAGTGCCAGAAAGCCCAGCAACCTGGACTTTGAAGATATTGGCGTATGAAGGGTGGACATGAGGGGGAGTTGCCAATAACTTCGAAGTCCAGGTTGCTGGCCTGATTGTTGTTGTGGCAGCGCAGCCCTGGCCCCTTCCCCACCGTGCTCCCTGAGGCCTACTTTCATCCACTGCCAGAGGGACTCCGGACCCTAGTACAGCCTCTTGTAAGCTTGTGGCTTCCTTCTGCAAGCAGCCCAGGCACAGGGCAGGCCCCTGCCTCCCACCACGGGGCCTGGGCTGCTTGCAGCAGGCAGCTGCGAGCCTGCAAGCAGAAGCACCAGTCCAGAGCCCCAGCCCTGCTCGTTCCTGGATGTGGCTGCAGGTGCACCCCTGGGAGCACAGCAAGGATGGGCTGGGCTGCGGGGGCTGCCCCTTCCCTGCTACAGGCTAGGTATTGGCCTCCCATGCAGGGGCAGTGCAGACCCTGCTGGGACCCCCTGGGCCATGATGAGGACAAGGGCCACAGCTGAGGTCTGTGCCATCTGCAGCAGCGGCCTGGCTACCAGCTCAGCACAACAAGAGTGACAGCAGGGGCTGGGGCTGGCATTGTGGCTTGGCCCAGTCCACTGGTGCCTGGGCATGGGAGGAGGAGCCCCCTGGGACTTCCCAGAACAGCTGCCCCTGTGGCACTGCCCCTGCCTGCAAGCACCATCCCCCTGTCCCACAGGCAGGCCAAAGGCTTCCCTGCACCACCCCCAGGGCTGTGGCTTGGGCCTGGTGCATGTTTCCCTCTGTGGCATAGCTCCCTCAGGCATCATGTGGATGAGGTTTGCAGGGAGAGGAGATGTGGATGGAGGCGGTGGGGCTGTCCTGCGAAGGGCCTCTGTGCTCGCACAGCTCACCCTGACCACAGCCAGGTGTGGTGGGACAGGGATGGGAATGTGCCCCACTTGCCCTCCTGCTGAGCCCCTTCCCGGCCCCCCGCAACGTGGTCAGGCTTTGCAGGTATGCAGCCCCTTGTGGTGGAGCGCAGCCCTGGTTTCTTCACTGTGGTGGTCCCCGAGGCACAGGTGGCAACAAGCCCATCCAGGACTCCAGACCCCAGTGCAGTTACTTGCAGGCTTGTGGCTGTCTGTCACATCCAGCCCAAGCTCTGGGCAGCTACTGCTTGCCATTTAGCCTGGGCTGCTCGCAGCAGGTCTTATAGCCTCCCTGCCACCTGCTGCAAGCAGCCCTGGCCCTTGCCAGTGGCCAGCGACAGCTGCCCAGAGCTTGGGCTGGCTGTGGTGTGCCAAGCGAAATGGCCTTATGTGCTATGCTCTGGCACACATCAACCCCAGTCTAGCTTCATCCTGTTTGAAATTGCCCTTCAGGTAGTTGAAGGCTGCTTTAAATCCCATCTTAGTCTTCTCTTCTCTAGACTAAATAAGCCCAGTTTTGTCAGACTTTCCTCATAAATCACATTCCCCAGCCTCCTAACCATTTTCATTGCCCTCTGCTGGACTCTCTACAATTTATTTACATCCTTTCTGTAAACTGGACACAGTACTCCAGATGTGGCCTCGCCAGTGCTGAATAGAGGGGAATAATCACTTCCCTTGATCTGCTGTCAACACTCCTACTGATGCAGCCTGGTGTTAGCTTTCTTGGTAATAAGGGCACATTGCGGGCTTGTATGCAGCTTCTTGTCCACAGTAACCCCCAGGTTCTTTTTTGAGCAGATCTGCTTCATAGCCAGTCAGTGCCCAGGTTGTACACGTGATTGTTCCATCCTAAATTCATAATAATAATGATTCCAGGCTCAGAATAATGAAGGGGTTGTGAAGGAGGAGTAGTTCAAATGTGTTCAAGAGGGTAGAGCTCAATTTATTTTTTCCTTGAAGACGAGACAATGTACTCATTTCCTCACACCTCTAGAAGGGTGGTCACTAGCCAGCATATTCTGCAATAGTGATCAAGTTCTTTCTCAAAAAAGAATTCAGCTGGGAAATAAGGTGGCAAGTTGGAGTGCCGGGTAAATCAGCAGTTTTAGTACAATAACAATATGCATTCAGTAGAAAAAGGATTTTACAGCGCCTTCAAAGATGCCAGACTTTTTAACACAACAGTTTCATAACAGAAGGACTGTGTAATTCAATGGTTCTTAACCTTTTTAGACTAAAGGAACTTCTCATTAGACTTGAGGCACCCATCAGTAACTTTTTTGAATTGAGCAGCACCCCATTTCAGAAATTGATTTATTACAATGCTTAACCTCTTTGCAGAGGGGTGAGGCATTGGGGTGGGATAGCAGCCAAGCAGGGAAAGCATGAGCCTGCCATTATCTACTTATCTTCTCACACCTCATTTATCTGCAGCCTCACTTCCTGAAGCATCCCCTCAACAGATCTTCGGGCATCCTGGGGTTTCCCGGCACACTGGTTGAGAATCACCATTTTAACTAAAAGTTAGACAAAAATGAACTGGAAACCTCATATTGGTTTAAAATGGTCTTTTAAGATGGAGCATTGAAAATGGCTCTATGAGCCTTATGTCTTGGGGGACTATGTGGGGAAAGTGTTCCTTGAAGCACGTGACTGAGTAATCAGAAGTTTGCAAGTAATTCTCTCTGAAAAATCAGGAAAGTCTTATGTGTACTCTGAATGGGTTTATTAGTGATAGGGAGCGCAATTCGCAAATAATTGGTTCTTCACTTAACTTTTCAATCGTTCTTTGTATTTGAAGAATAGGCCAGTGCTTTATGATGATTCAGTTGCTGTGTTAGTTGCTCACTGCAGTCTTTAAGCATGCTTGGAGTTGCTCATTATAGACAGTCCTAGATCAAGGGACAATGAGCAATTATTTATCAGTGAACAGCTTTACTGTTATGTTTTCCCAAGTCTTCCACATATCCTTAGTAAACATTTAAAGTGCACGGTGTTGCATTTTAAATGGCTTGTTAAATGTTAGATATTCTGCATTGGGTAAATGACAAATTGATTTTTCTGCAGCTATGGAGGAAACATTAATGAAAACTGAGGCATGTACAAGCATTCTGTAGTCATCAACTGTTGCCACTGCCAGAAAGCAATGATAATATGACAATATGGTGCAAAGATAACCCTGTGTTCCTGAAATTGGCAAGACTGTAGAAAACAAAGGATGAAATTCAGGCTTCCTATTGAAGACAATAGCGGCTGTGCCTTCTTTCGCTGGGGCTGAATTTGAATCATTCACAGATTTGAATGCTCTCAGTCTTTACTCTTACAGATTAAATCAGGAAATATTTACTCAGTATTGTTTTATTAAATGTGTACTTTTTCTTCCAATTCTCTGATAAGCATTAGGGCTGTGCGAAATTTCGCTGGCTATTTCGTTTCAACGCTGTTTTGACTCAGTTCGAGCTTGAAATAGCAAAATCGAAAAGAAACAAAAGGCTTCGAAACAGCCTTGAAACAAAACGAGAGCAGTCTAAATGTTTTGAAAGTTTCAATCTGGGCTTGCTTGCAGCTGAAGAAAAACTAAGGAGAGGGAGGAGGAAGAGGGGGAAGGGAGGAAGGACTGCTCTGATATTGACATGTGTAGCTGGCCAGTGACTGTGATCCTTCCCTGAGGTCCCTTCCAATCCCAGTGCTCTGGGGGAGGGACAGAAAAACAGCATAAAAAGCATTGTTTGAACTGAGTTTTCTCTGTGCCTTCACACTTACAAGTGACACAAGTTTTGCTCTGAACAGTTTGAGGTGCAGTTTCCCAGAAACCCCTGCACTTATCTCCTTGAAAGCTGGTAAGCTTCATGGCCTTAACAGGGGCTACCATGCTTGCAGTTTTCACCCTGGTGTGCCTTAACACACACAGGTGACATGAGTTTTGCTTGTCAGCAGCATGAGGTGCAATTTCCCAGAAACCCCTGCACCTATCTCCTTGAAACTTGGCAGGCTTCATGATGGCAGAACGGGCTACCATCCCTGCGAGTTTCATCCAAATAAGGTACCAAATGACAAAGTTATAGGCAGTTTTGTGCTTCCCCATTATAGCCTATGCGTGAAACATTGAAACAGCGAAACAGCTTTGACTAAACAAAATGGAACAGTGCTTTGAAACAACAAAACTTGAAATGAAACACTGTCCCATCGAACCAGCGAAACAGAAGTGGAAATGTATGGTGCTGTTTTGCACAGCCCTAATAAGCATTTTAATTAGGTATGTTTTGGTTGTTAAGATTACTTACCTGAGAACATGAGATTCCATAAAATATGATAAAATGGCTTCCTGGTTGGATCATGAGGACTGTAAAACCCAGGTCTCTAGCACTAAAACTAAAGAGCTAATAATAGGATAGACCAAGTCACCTCAGTGGCTTACTGACATTTGCTAAAAGCAACAAAAGATGTGTCTGATCCAGGCACTTGGCAGACTTTCAAATGGAGGTACCTAAAGGGTGGTATATAAGAAGATGAAATGATTTTCTTGCAGCACCTAAGTCATAAAATAATGACTTTTATCTCCCTAGTTACTGCCTCCAGATTGTGCTAAAGGCTAAGTACATACAGACAATCAAAAAGCCCAAGGCTGAATTGATTTAGTTTTTGCAGGTTAGTCTAAGCAGTAAAGATTGAACCAATAAGCAAGTGAATAGACATTCACTTTGATTCAGGAAATGCAGCCACATGCCTGCTGTGGCTCAAGTCGGAAGCTAGGGGACAATTGAGCATGGTTCTCTGGCATGTAGCCAACTTGGGCTGTGTGTTCACTTCTTCCTGCTGCCGCCAAGGTCTCTGGGATTTGCAGTTCACAATCACAGCAGCAGGAGTCTGCAGGGTTACTTATCACTTCTTCCAGAGGGTTGCTCATCCTGCTTCTAGTTGCTTCTGGGATTTGTAATCCACAGTCACAGGTAACACAGGGGAAGGTGAGTTTAACTCTGCTCCCTAGCCCCAGACCCCAGCTGGGGTTTGCCTGAGGGGGCCAGTGAGCCAGCCCTCACTGCTCCAGCTAGTGAGCAGAAGAGTGGGACCAGCCTTGCTCTCTGGAGCAAAATGGTCATTAAATTCAGATTTTACTTTTCTTCTTTCTTATCCCTTAAGCACTATTATTGGAAAGGATTTGGGGCAAGGGGAGCTATCAGGCCTTGATAAAATCACCACATTCTCAGAACCACCATAGCTAAATGTGACATTTTGCTGGAATTTGTCAAACAGAAAAATCTTGGTGTTCACATGTGAATGTTAAATGTTTTCTACTATTTTCTCGGCACAGCTGCAATACTTAGTTCATTAGACCCAAAATATTGATATCTTACACTTAGATATTGCAGTGTAGTTTACCAAAGTGCTATACAGATTTCTTTTCTTCTGCTGTCCTTTGTAGTGAGGAGGCAACTACTTGATGTTTTTGGAGTACTTCTCTTGTAACTCTCCCTATGTCAGCTGTCAGGAATCTAGTGTGATTTATCACACTATTTGCATTCTGCACACAGAATTTGCATTCTGTTTTCTGTATTTAGGGCCTGATCCAATGGTCATTAAAATGAATAAGAGTCTGCTTGGATTTCATTGTAGGACATGTTGTTTTAAAAGTTCATGCCTGGCCAGAACAGGCTACCTTAGGCTTTGTTCTTACACATCTTACACCTGTGTGGACATTGTGGATTATGCTTAGCTTTTCTAATCTATTTTTGTGGCTTTATGACACTATTTTCTTTGTTAAGGTCAAAATATTTAAATAATGGTGCTTCCGTGACAACATTCTTTGGTTCTCAAAAGTGTGTATCTTCCTATTCATGCCAGTGTCATTTTCTGCATGGTCCTTAAGCAACATTAGTTTTTACAAATTGGAATAGATTCATTTAAAATATATTAACATGGCTGTGATTCCTGTGGAGTTTCCTTTTCTGGGGTCTTTCTGTTAAAAAAATTGCGATTAATTGTGACTTATTTTTTTAATTGCACAACTAATTGCAATCACGTTTTTTAATCGTTTGAAAGCCCTAATTTGCAGACTACTGTTTAACCCAAGCACAAGTAGGATTTTCC
>NW_005841953.1:3392182-3392468 GCF_000455745.1 Alligator sinensis
TTCCCTACAGTTTCATACACTATTGAATAGTATCTGTCCTAAATAACATGCAAAGGTAACTTTGCCACTGGCTCATTTTGTGCTAATTATAAGAGACAAGTTTAGTTTTTTGAATGAGGGTGTCGCAGGGCACCTCGGTGCTCTGCTCCTAGAGAGGAGAAACTGCCAGGGAGAGAGCCCTGGCAGGACATTAAGGAGCACAGCTGCGGGTTGCCGGGGCAACTAAGGAGAGCCAGCTGCCTGTAGGAGGCAGGGCCTGGCCCTTATAAAGCCCAGGGCTGAGGCC
>NW_005841953.1:3392540-3409484 GCF_000455745.1 Alligator sinensis
GTGAAGGATGGCAGCTCGGAGAGGTTTGAGCACCATGGTTCTGTCAGGAGGCTTTATGTTTGAGTTATAGCCAGGAGGCTCGAGTTTGTTTGGCTTTGATACTACACCGGTGGTTTGGGTGAGGCTATAGGGGTTGGAGGAGGCCTCGTAGGGACCCCCAGAGGGGTGGGGGGCCCTAGTGCCTGAGGAGGGCGCAGTGTCCTCATAGGGACCCACAGGGGGTGGGGCCCTAGCGCCAGTGAGGGTGCGGTATTCTCAGGGGGAACCCCAGTGGTATGGGAGCCCCAGTGCCAGTGAAGGCGGAGCGCCAGTGAGGGCGCAGCTTGCGGGGCGTAGACCCCAGCCCCAGAGAGGGGCGGCTTTGAGAAGCCCCAGCGCGGGCATGACGAGCCCCAGAAAGGGGGGCAATGTTATTAGGAAGCCCAGGACGGGCACAGCAAGCCCTAGAGAGGGGGCAATATTATTAGGAAGCCCAGTGCAGGTGCGGTGAGCTTCTGAAGAATGGCTAGTGCTGCGACAAACCCCGGAGCAGGGTAGAGTGCTGTAGTTGCCCCTGTGAGAGGGGGTAGTGGCGCGGTGGCCCTGGGAGAAGGGGGCAGCAGTGCGGTGGGCCCGAGAGTCAGGCGGCATTGCCAGACTGGCAAGTTGGCAATGGCCAACTTTATCTAACCATCAAAGACATGGCGGGCGAGAATTTGAGGGTGCCCTTGGGTCGACTTGGCACGGTGAGGGGGGCCGTAAGGAGATCACGGCCCTCCTGAAGGACCCTGCCGTGACAGGGCAATCGCTAATCATTTTGTATGTTTTTCTCAAGATGATATTGCACTAAGATCCATAGTCTATTTTGAGATGTTCTTATTGTTTGTTTATTTCCAGTGTCATACAGCAGTCTTGTCTTTTCAATTTACAAAGAGACCCATATTAATAGCTCTCTATACTGCTGTTGGGATTTATTTCAAACTTGTGCTCAGAGCTAACCAATATACTTGTACAGTGGTTGCTTTTATGGTTTGAATGGCCCGATACTAATCTAGGCATTTTTACACTCTATTATGATTACATTTGCATGGATTGACAATAAACCTGGCATCTCCCTTCTTATTACCGTTGCATTTTATTTGGATGTACTTAAGTTTTTCTATCATTTATAACACTTTCCTTTTGGAAGGAACAATCTAATTTAAATATTCATTGTTCCTTACAAAGGCAAGTCCATTTATAATCATAACATTGCTTATCTTGATTATTACTTTTATTGCAAGTAACTCTGTCTCTAACTCACCTGCTAACTATTCATATTCACATGACTTTGATTTATTGCTCTGGTTTGTAGTCCTATTTGGTTACTACTGGTTAAGAAAATGTACCGTTCCTAAATGATGTTCTTTCCTGGATCCCGAGTTACACTTCAGTTGCCCACAAATGATTGGTAATATAGGGCTAACTAAATAATATCTCAAGGCCTGTATTTATATATAGGGTAACACTAGATGGGGTAATGACCCTTTAGGATCTTAAACCCTGTGTAAGAATTTTTGAACATGTTGAATGATTTTTTTCCCCATAAGTTTCCAAATATGCTTGCACAGGGGCAGTCCTTCACGCTCTCTAGTTTGTGTGAAATATCACTTGTTTTCATGAAATCTTGGAAGTACTAGAGTTGAGAGGATGCCTGGTTCACTGGTTAAAGCTGTGACTTGCAAAACTCAGATTCAGTTTTCTGTTGTGCATAATATATCCTGTGTGATTTAAGGGAAATCAATACATTTTTCGCTCTCTTGCTCACTGTCTCTCTCTGTTTACCCATCTGTAAAATGGGGACAATAGTAGTTTTTACCTCACTATTTTCTTTTGATAAATAGTATAAAGTTGGTACCCACAGAAAAGTAGGTAAGAGATTTAAATCAGTCACAACACTTTTTTTTAAAAAAAAGAAAATATTGAAATAAACTAAGATTTAAGAATTCTAAAACATACCAAAGGGAACTCTTTTAAGCATCTGCCTCTAATGGATATATGAAAAACATTTTAAAGTTTCCCATAGTAAGCACATTAATAATATCCATGTCCTGTTGTAGTCATCTCTAACATCATTAGCACAACTGTTATGGTTCTCCTTTGCTTGTCTACCTTTTGTAGCTCTCACTCAATCCACTGCCTGATTACTGGAGATGAGAGAGATTAGGCATTCTCAAACTAGATTAGGCATGTACAGTATTTATTTTGAGCAGAGAACGTGTTGTTGCAGGGTATTAATTAACTGCTCTTTTTTAATTTTTGCCTAATCTCTGCCTTTTGTTCTCCTCTGATGTGGGAAACATAGGAAGATTTAGAGCCAACAATGATGTAGCTTAAAAAAATATGGGCTCTAATGAAGTCAGCTGGAGTTTTGGCTTCAGTGGAGGCAGGATTGCAGCCCTCATATACAAGTAATAGAAATTCTGGGGGATGGAAAAATGGTGTGGTTGTTGTGTGGGGTTGATTTGAAAATTAAGTTGGTGGTGACTTGCAGGTTCTCAGAAGTTTGGAATGTTAAACTCCATGCTAGTGAAAGGGATTTAATGGTAGAGAATATGTAGGCTATCCTAGCTGAAGAGTGTATCAGAATCATATTTAAGAGCCCTACTGCAAATATATCATTTTACATTTACCATCCAAGGTAAAGGATTCTGAATGTATATGAAAATTAATACTAATTTTAATACAATTTTAAATAATTATTATATAAACCATAATTTTTTTTCAAATTTAGGTATTTTCACTCACATTGTACTACTTTATGCTCAGAGCCATACAAGCAACATTAGGATAACGTTTACATATGATACATTACTAGTTTGGCAAAAACTTTTCTTGAATTGAGTCTTTGGGATGTTTCACTGTCAGAAAGGAAGGAAAACTCCATTCAGTAAGAAAGGAGCAGAAACTCTACACATTCTATGTATGCACATACACTCCCACCTACGCACAAAAAATGTTGCCTTTTGTGTGTGTGTAATCTTCCTTTATTATTTTGCCAAAGTAGCATCATGTATGTACTTTGAAGACAAATTACATATTGTAATGAATACCGTATCTAAAAAGTGAAATGCCATTAAAGTGTAACAGCTGCTCTGCTAAGAGAAGAGGCAGTTAAAGGGATGATATTGTTCTGTTATGACTGTAAATATTCTTCTCACAAGACATGATACAATTATTCCTTCTTTTTTTTTCCAATTTAGGTGCTACAAAAGCTAGGGAAAGCGGATGAAACAAAAGATGAACAGTTTGAGGAATATGTTCAAAACTTCAAACGGCAAGAGGTTAGTTTCTTTTTTGATTTGTCTAATTGTATCTCAAAAAAAATCGGGTGAAGAAAATGTAGGGTAGCAGGTCAAACAAAGGCTATCAACAGATGTTGTCTTTGGAGCGGAATCAGCTGTACTGGAATATACCCCAGCACATCTTGATCCGCTTCATTAGCATCTATGGATGTCGCCATAGCTGTTGTGCCTGTTGTCCTGCAAGATCAAGCCCCTGCCACTGCTGGGGCTTGAGGGGCCTGATCTTGCAGGACAACGGCCCTGATTTGCGGCATGCATCTGTAAGCAGGTTGCTCTACTTACAGGTGCATAACCTGAGTTGGGGTGCAGAAGCCGGATATGCCACTGTGGGAATCCTGTAAAGAGGATTTCCCATGGCACACAATAAGTAACAGAAGTTCTCCCATTTTAAGGTGTTATAAACTGTGATTACCTTTGGTCATAGCACTTTTTTTTTACTATAAGGTGCCAGGATGTCCGTTTACTCACAACGCTTACTGTCCTAAAAATGTTTATGGTGGGCTGGGCCACACTAATCATCTGTGACAGGCTGTTTGATTATGTTTGCCAGATATTTAAGACTGGTGAAGAAACAGGAATAATTGAAAATGAGAAAGAAAGGCGCTGCTCAGCTGTGGGAGTGAAGAAGTGGTCGAAATGTATGTAGTGTATTGGCTCACTATGACTTGAAAAAGAGTCAGCATGGAGAGGGACTGTAGGCAATGGGCACTACCATGTCTTATTCAAATGGGCTGCACTACATTATCCTTGTGGTTGGTTCCCATCCACATTTGCCCAATATGTGACAAGTTTTTTATAGTCATGCTCAGTTTTAGCTGCATTTAATCAACTTCATAGCTCATTTCTATTACTGAGCACATGCTACTTTTGGCAGCAGTTTAACGATAGACAATGTATTTAATGAGGCTTCCTTGTATGCAAATGTAAGATGAGAGGCTTTTTTCCCCCATGCTGATTGGAGGAAAAAAATGTCGTCATGTATTTGAACAAATACAGTAGATTAATACCAGCACGACTTTTGTAGTACAAACATGAATTGAGGTCTCCCTTTTTTTTTTTAGTTCTTTCTGTTCTTTCCTATGCATATGGTTATTTTTATTTGTAATTTGTATTTAAATAACGCAGGCCCAGGACCTTATTTCCTTTCTTGAATCTCTTCCTGAATGAACTCTGGATACAAAATATCTATCTTATTTATCCAGTGTGTTTTACATATAAACGAAAATGAATGAAAGGAAAAAAACCTATTGTTTAATTAACCTCCTGAACTGGTCACGTCAGCAGGGGAAGTGTAGGTTGGAGATTAGGAGTAACTTTCTGACTATGAGCGTAGTCAAGCTTTGGACCAGGCTACCTAGAGAAACTGTGGGATCTCCATCCTTGGAAGTTTTCAAGAGCAGGTTGGACAGACACTTGGCTGGGATGGTTTAGTCAGGGATGATACTGCCTTGAGCAGGGAGCTGGAGTAGATGAACTTATAACAACATCCCTTCCAGCCCTACTTTCCTATGATCCTAAGACACATCTAAGTCTACTTTCTGTGTCTGTTCACATTTTCTCTCTCTCATAAGTCAGAAAAGTGAACTATAGGGGTGGGGAGTACTAGAGTTGGGTTTCCCTTGCCTTCCTGAATCCTAGAGGGAGACAGTGATATCTTAAACCACTGAGGCCAAGAAAGAGGGAGAAACATTCAGACATGCAGAAATCTCCTTTTTTTTTCTCCCCCCCCCCCTCTTTCTTTCCTTTTTTCCACAGTTTTAAGGGGTATGTTTACTTGACATTGGGTTGCTTATGTTATTTTCAGCCAAGTGTCCCTAGTAAGAGAGTGAGATGAAGAGAGAGAACCTCCCATTTCAGCAAAATTGTCCCTCAAGAATTTTTTAAAGAATTATCTGTAATGGCGTCTTTCATTTGGATGTCTTGCTTAAGGTCTAAAGATAGTTTCATAGTGGGTAGGGTCGGAAGGAACCTGAGCAGATCAAGTCCAACCCCCTGCCGTGGCAGGAACGAGTACTGGGGTCAAACGACCCCAGCAAGGTGTTTGTCCAGCCTCCTGTTAAAGACCCCCAGAGTAGGAGCCAGCATCACCTTGCTTGGAAGTTGGTTCCAGATCCTAGCTGCCCCGACAGTGAAGTAGTGCCTCCTGATATCAAGCCTGAATCTACCCTCTGCCAACTTGTGACCATTATTTCTTATCACTCCTGGTAGTGCTCAGGGGAACAGGGACTCCCCCAATGCCTGCTGGTCCCCTCTGACTAGTTTGTAACAGGCCACTAGATCCCCCCTCAGCCTTTTTTTGTGGAGGCTGAACAGGTTCAGGTCCCATAGCCTCTCCTCGTAGGGCCTGCCCTGCTGACCCCTGATCATGCGGGTGGCCCTCTTCTGGACCCTCTCGATGTTGTCCACATCCCTCCTGAAGTGCGGTGTCCAGAACTGGACGCAGTACTCCAACTGCAGCCTGACCAGTTTTGCAAAGAGGGGGAGGATCACTTCCTTGGACCTGCCTGAGATGCATCTGTGGATTCATGACAGAGTACAGTTGGCCTTCCTGACCACGTCACCACACTGTCGGCCCATGTTTATTTTGGCATCAATAATGACTCCAAGATCCTTTTCTGCCTCTGCACTGACAAGAAGGGAGTTCCCCAGCCTGTAGGTCTGCTGCTGGTTCTTCCTCCCCAGGTGCAGCACCTTGCACTTGTCAGTGTTGAAACCCATCCTGTTCTCATCCGCCCACCACTGTAACCTGCCAAGGTCTGATTGCAGCCTATTCCTCCCTTCTAGCGTGCCCACTTTTCCCCACATCTTAGAGTCAACTGCGAATTTGAACAGAGTGCTTTGTACCCCTACATCCAAGTCACTGAAGATGAAATTGATCTTCCTATTCATGTTGTATTTTCTCTGTCTTTGATAGATAGACTGGCAGTGATGAACAGCCATGACCTCTGCAGAACCTCTTCTCTTAGTTGCATATATGAAATGTGTTGTGTAATCTGGAGGTGCCTAAAATGAGATGCTATTTCCACAAGATAGTACCAATGTTTAAGATATGCTTATGTTTGCTCTCTGGGTTCTGCTGGGTCCCACTGTCCTGTAGTAAGATTGAGAGATACCCACAGGCTCTGCTAGACTTGAACACTTTTTATGGGAAAAGAAAAATGATGGCAAGTTGAAACCCTTTCCTTTTGCACCAAAAGGAGCCATTGCTTGGTAGTTTATATATACTTTCAAATATCCTTCCTCTTGTTTTGTCCTTGCTTTGATCAGCAGTGAAATGGTTAATGATGTTGAGATTTAAATAGTGCCGTTATGGGTCTAAATTAAAATTCTGATTAACACCTTTCAGAGCTGTTGTTCTCTGCAGATTCACACAGACATCACTGCATCAGTTTACACTTGGTTCACCTTTGCAAGGTTACCTCTGCAACTGAAGAGGATTTTTAAAAATAAAAATTAAAGCTGAGACTGGAGAGGTAACATATAGCTTGGGGGACATGCTGATGTTTTCTATTGTTGCATTACTGGGCAATTCTTCATTGTGCTATGGCACACAGAGTGTTTCGAGTGGGCACTGCTGTTTGGCAGTAGAACAAAGCCAGTTTGTCGCTAGCAGGGAATACCCCACAGTGGCAGATGGCTCAGCCAGACCTCCCTGCAATGAGGAAAACTACCAACTTTATTTCCAGTGTCTGACTTGCATGAGTAACTGGTGCCTCCTGAATCTGGGGGGGGGCACTTGCAGAAGCCACCGACCCTGTCAGGGGGGCACTAGCCCTATCAACAGCATCAGTGTCGGCTGTTGGGGGGGTACCAGCCCCATCAGAGGGGTCATGTGCACACCCTACCAGTCACCTATGCTGACTTGCCTTATGAGTCTGTCTTGCATTCAGCTGTTTCCCTAGGCTGCATTTGATTTGGGGAGAGATTGTAGCCTGGAAAAAGAATGGGTCTGTGTTTCCTGTGGGCCTTTGTTATCGACGATCCTGCTGGGGCACCTTGGGGAGTCTAGCTGGCTCTCTGGGCAGAAGCAGTTCCCATACTCCTCAATAATAGCCTTGGCAGTGCTGCCTCACTTACCTTCTGGCAAGAAATAAGCCAAGTGGGATTAGAAAATTTGGCTCCAGGGTAAGCAGCCCTCACATCTGTCTGGCATGCACTCATCGCATCTCAATTCCAGAACCTGCCTCAGGAGCCACGTTCCTGATTGCAGAACTCCCTGCTTCCTCTGTTCTTCTGTGGGTCATGAATGGAAGTACTGGCCATATGGTGGACACTGCCAGAATCCAAGTATGTAGAAAAGGACTTTGTGGAACATCTCCTTTCCCCTTCTTCCACTTTTAAACCTTTATCTTTCCATGTGAAACTGTGGCCTCCCAGGCTAGTCGCTGAGAAAATTCTGTTCCCTGTAAGCAAGAATCTCAGTCCCAAAATTGACAATTTCCATCAATCCAGTGATAACCAGTAGATACCTGGGGTGGTATAATCATACAGCAAGAGGCAACTTCTCAGATAACTAACAAATCCGTCAGTGGGCCTTGAAGGTGAGAACCGAAGTCTTCCATTTGATTCAATGCTCAAACTGGAGCTGGAAAATAAAACATTGTATATATAGAGATGATTGTATGCCCTTTGTTGCTGAGCGCACACCTCCTTGTGTTCTGAACTAGCAGTATAATTTTTACGTGAGGTTCATGCTGGAAATTGTAACACCTGTGTACTGGAAATTACAATAATAAAAAAAATGTATAGATCACCCTGGCTACAGACCACAGTAGGAATAGCACAAGCTTCTTTGCCAATCATAGAAGAAAAATGGTGTTTTTAACTACTACAGCTATGAGATTATTGCAGAGCAACTGAGAACTTCCTGGTGCCCTACCTGTGAGCTATAGGCTGGTACCTTTCAAAGAAACCCATAAAGGCTCATGGAGGGAAAGGACAATAAATGCAGTCATTTTGAGGACAAGATCATGTTTTTTTGGGAACAGTCTCTGATCCCAGTTTCATTCTTCACTCCCACCCCTATGGGAACAAACTCCTACAGGAAGAACAAATAAGTAGGATCTCTGATGTTTGTCTCATCATATTCACAGAGTACAGTACAATGAATAATTTTATCACTGAATTCTCCTGCTTGCCTTCATGGAGTATAATGGTAATAGATAATTCTCAGTGCCTGGTTCCCTGCTCACCCTTAGAGTGCAGCAAAGAAGACCAATGTAGTAAAGACCTGTGCTGGTTATGGCATACTTGTGCCTAAAGTTTTTCCTCTTTAAGGCTAGTAGTCCAAATCAGAAATAGGGCATGAAAGTGTGCATTTGTGTATAAAACACAACAAAGAGAGAAGATGTGCTCTTTCAAAGTGTACTAAAAACAGTGAAATTATGCTTAGGACTTTGGTATCTCCTTAAAAATGTCACAATAATATATTTCTCCTCATAGAATCATAAAATAGTGGGGTTGGAAGGGATTATGAGGCCCTCTAGTCCACTCAAGGCAGGATTGCCCCGAACTAAACCGTCTTGGTCAATAACTTGCTCTGAAAAATATCCAAAGACAGAGATGCCAAGTACATGGGGGCCCGAGAGCCCTGCCCTGTCTTGGGAAGAGGTCTGTTACCTGAAATGCATAGAACTTTCCATATGTCCATCATCTTAGGCCCACCGTGGCAAAAATAAAAGCCAACACCTATGTCCAAAGATGGCAATTCCACCACGTCTCTAGGTAGCCTGTTTCAATACTTAAGCACCCTCGTACTGAGAGAGATCTTCCTTATGTCCAACCTCAGGAAGATGTCATTCAGGGCTTTCTAACTTCCGAATGTCTGGGGGCTGCATGGCCTCATGCTGTCTGGGCTGCAAAAATTCTCTAAGTGCCCTGGCAGGCTGGCTCACCCCCACAGGCAGGGGGAGGAGGTCAAAGCTGGAGGACAGAGGGGGAGTCCAAAGATCCTGGATGCAGCAGAAAATATGGTGGGAGGAATAGTGACCAGATGGGAGCTCACAGGCTGCAAGTTGGGACGGATACCCGTGGTGTAATTTAAGGACGGGGATTTCAGGTCCACCTAAAAGTTTTGGATATTATCAGGCTGTTGTCAGCTGCCACTATAGGTCATCATAATATCCGGATTATGTTTTCCAGTTACTGTTGTGGCTTGCCATTTCCACCTCCTCCCCACATTTGGCCATGGAGTGACAAAAGGGAAAATAATCTGGTCTCTATTTAAGGCCAGAAGTGTACATTAATTCAAATTCAAACTAATGTCAATACAGAGGTCAATGCGGCTCTTTTCCCCAGTAGTCAGAAATTCAGCGTTCTTCCCTCCTCTCCATTCAAAAAAAATTCTGATCCCCTAAGTTCTTCCATGTGCTTTCAAAAGCAATGGCTAATTTCTTCCACGATATTATCAGTATTTGTTTAAGGAAGAAGAAAATTCATATTTCTCTTCTGACCCAGCCTGTGTATAAAGGAGGAGAGATGAAATGCAGAATCCTAGAGTTCCTCAATTATCTTGAGTTCATAATGAACATAAACCTGTGGTGCCAGAAGGATCAGCCATAGGCCTGGAAAGAAATTGTTGGCCTTATCTCAGAAGAACTTGAATATAAGGGGAAGATGCCCAGAAAGGAACACATGCTTTGTCACTGAAGCAAATTTTCAGTTCTTATTGGAGCCTATTGTGTATGTGTATAGGCTCCTATTGGAGTCTGTTCTTGGATACAAACATACTTCAGTAGTCAAGAGTTCATATGGTACCTCTTCCATAATTTCTGTTGTAGCTTCTGTGTCTCATCCTAGCAGATATTTTTAATTTTTAAGGTTAGTAAAAATCCTGTCAGTAAACCAAGCAGGATGACCCTTATATCAGATGCTCTGTGGGGATAATCAATGAGGATTCATTAATGTCCCAGTTCAATCCAGGGAATAGGTACCAGAGTGAGAGGAGCAACTACATTCTGAAAAACAATGATTCATGGAAGTCTTGGGGCACTGTTCTTTCAGTGGATAACAGACTTGTTCTGACCGTGACAGGCAATGTGTCAAAGTCATTTGTATGATCTACCTAGAGACACCTTGAAATGACTTTTCTAGGGGAGAATCTGATTTATGATCCCTAAGTTTTATGCAGCACCACCACCCACCTCTCAACTGAGGGCCATTTAATAAAAACCGTCTCTGTATTTTCAAACCTGGAGCTGATGAATCACTGTAGAATAACATGAGTCAATCTTTTCTATGCAGGCGCACAGCATGCCTGCCTTCACAATCTCCAGGCTGTACAAGTCTGAAGGAGCTAGATTCTGGTACTGAACCAGAATTTCTTGCATAGTAGTACAGAGCTTTAGAGAGTGTAGTTTTAACTATATGTAAAATAAATTCATATCTTATTTCATTTCCTTTGCAAACAAGAAAACGGACCATCTCATGAGAAATTTCTCCTGCAAGATAAATTTTTTGGACTCATATAGACTTATAAATATAACAATCCTCTGTTACTGCAAGAGAGCAGCTCCTCAGGGCTTGGAACATTTTTTTCTGAATAAGCTAAAAGTAGATGTGCTTAGTTTTTAAATCAAACATACAAGAAGCAATTGTCAAATCACGAGTATTTTTCTCCCTCAAAAATATCTTTTGAGACCAATGGTATCTGGCCCCAAATTCTACCTCTATTCTAATGTTCAGGCAAATGCATTTTGTGTAAAGAATTTATTATTTGCTGGCTAGAAGTTAAGTAGCAATTCCCTTGTCACGCTGCATATTCTAATGAAGCATAATGCAGGCATTATTTTTATGAGAAATCAATATTCTGTTTCACATCCTCTATGCATATTTAACTTTTGTTCCCGATTTGCTCCATCAGTATTTATGAGACCGCTATATTTCCATTTCTAATGCTAGAAATACATAAGCATATAAATAACTAAATAGCACGTCTACCATTTACTTTTACAAAGCCAGCAGCTGGCATAATGTTGCCAGGATGAAAATTAAGTAAAATGTCAAGTGTTTCAGTTGCTGGTTTATGAATTTGGGAAGGGGGGAGGGCAAGGAAGAGGCTCTTCTTCAAAGAGCAAAGATTGTTTCTTTGATGGCTTACTTTACATATTTTACATCCTCTGAGGCACAGGAAGGCAGGGGCAGATCCACAATTTGGCAAAGGGGCCTGTGGGAGCAGCCATCCATGCTGCAGGGGTGGCTGAATCCCCTGCCACAACCTCCTCCTCCTGCCACCCACTGGTGCCAGTACACTGCACGACAGGAGCCTCTGGGGACTTTCTAAAATCCTCAAAGCAGATAATAATCCCCTGCCTTTCCCTCCTTGTTCAAAGGCACATCCCCTCCCCTCCTTCCCCACCTGCTGCTGCTGTTTCCCCACTGTCCCAGGGGTGGGGGACGCTTCAAAGCTGCTCCTACCTGATTTGGCCAGGCTATGTGGGCTCAGTGATAATGGGCTGAGTAGTGGCTTCCCACAGGTTTGAAGTTGGCAACCAAAAGTGTATAGAGTATCCTAAATGGAACAGGAATCCTCACTACTTCTCAATAATCTCACAGCTGTAGTAGTTAAAAACAGCATTTTTAATCTATAATTGGCAAAGAAACTTGTGCTACTCCTACCAAGTTCTTTAGCCAGAGTGATCTATACATACATTTTTTATTACTGTAATTTCCAGTACATAAGTGTTATGATTTCCTGCATGTCCATCATGCAAAAATTATATGGCTGGTTCAAAACACAAGGAAGAGTGTACTCAGCAACAAAGGGCATAAGGCCATCTCTATATACCCAATGCTTTATTTTCCGGCTCCCATTTAAGCATTGGATCAAATGGACAAATGGAAGACTTTGGTTCTCATCTTGAAGGCCCGCTTTGGGATTTGTTAGTTATTTGAGAAGTTTCCTTTTGCTGTATGATTATACCCTCCCTTGGTATCTACTGGCTATCACTGGATTGATGGAAATTGTCAATTTTGGGACTGAGATTCTTGCATACAGGGAACAGAACTTTCTCAGTGACTTGACCAGACATCGGAAACACGCTCCTGGCTTCCTGTGCCATCAGAGTCGATTGTAAAACCACCTTATCATCCAGCTGTTTTGCAAGACAGAAGAGAAAGACAAAATAATGCATCTTTATGAAGATACTTCCCAGTTTAGGGAAGTAAGCTGATACCATTGTGATAAGAGCTATATAAAACCTAGACAGAGATAGGGGAGGATGAAAGTTATATTTAAAGCAGGATTGGGACAGTTCTGACCTTTGATATACACATGCAATACCTCCCGGGTAACATGTGCATACCAATGTATAGAATTTATACCCCTTAGGCTAGGGACAGACATTCAAAAAGCCTGAATTGATTCAATCTTCACAGGTTAATCTAATCTGACTAGGCTGAACTGGTTTGAAACTGGACAGACTCTCTCTGGACTGAGGAAATTTAGGCACATGCCTGCACTGGCTCAAGCTAGAAGCCAGGGGGTGCTACAGCAGCCCTCCCTTCCCTTCTGCAGGGAGCTGAGCTGAAGGGGTGTGGCCAGACCCTGGCAGGACTCTCTTGTTAGGGAGGTCTGCCTGCACAGTCACAGGCTTTTTCCCGCTGCCTGTTCAAAGGGCAGGAGTGTTGCCAGCCCCCAGTCCCAGGCTGGCACTGTGAGGCAAGGGAGGGTGTGCAGTGCGTGCATCTGTTGATGATATGGAGCTTTTCAATCTCCTTCCCTGCTTCATCATACTGTCAGCAGCAAACTGACAGGAGAGCAAGCTGGAGGGAGGGGAGGCTGAGAACAGTCTTTATCACCTGATTAGCAAAGCAATAGTCTCTCTCCACATGACTTCAAACTTCTTAAACAGTTTAATGAATGACCTGTTGATTAGCTCCAAAAGCCCTAAGTGGTCACTGTTCTGTCTGCTTATCCCAGTGAAACTGGAGAGAGACACTCACGCAGACACCTCTCAGCATTAGCTAGCATACCACATGCTGGCTACATTCCCTGCTGTGGAAGAGAGGAGGAAGGAATCCCTGCTTAGGCAGCGATTGGTGAAAGGGAGAGGAGAGGTGGGCATGGGGAAGCCAACAGATCCTGCTGTGCCTGCAAGTCTGTGCCAAGCTCTAGCCAGGGAGCAGAGGGGAGGGGCAGTGGAGCAGAGAGCCCCGTCCAACCCAGGGAGCATGTTGGGATGCTGGGGGACTAATTTAACATAAACCAGCAAGGGGTGTGGGACAGACATTGCATAAACCAGTTTGAGCCAAATCAGTTAAGTCTGATAACTACATTCAACCAGGTTTATCTCAAACCGGTTTCAGCTATTTTCAAGCTGGTTTATATGCACTGAACATCTGTTCTGTTATAGATTTAAACCAGTTTCTGATCATTTAAACCAATTTATGTGTAATGTCTGTCCCTAGCCTTGATGTTCTTCAGGCTTGCCCTACTGTAACAGTCCTTTAAATTCACTCCTCTAATCTCTCTAGGGCTAGGGACAGAAGTTACACATAAACCGGTTTAAGTGATCAGAAACTGGTTTAAATCTATAACAGAACAGATGTTCAGTGCATATAAACCCGTTTCAAAATGGCTGAAATTGGTTTAAAGTAAACCTGGTTGAATGTAGTATCAGACTTAACTGATTTAGGTCAAACCGATTTATGCAACTTCTGTCCTAGACCCCTTCCTGGTCCAGGTTAAATCAGAGTCCCCCAGCATCCCTGAATTTTGTAGCCCTGGGCTGTGCTGTGCTGTCTACTCCAGAGAGCAGGGCTGGCTCCACCCCTTTGCTTCCTAGCTGGAGCAGCAAGGGCTGGCTCACTGGTTCACCCACTGGCCAGGTTAAATCAGAGTCCCCCAGCATCCCTGAATTTTGTAGCCCTGGGCTGTGCTGTGCTGTCTACTCCAGAGAGCAGGGCTGGCTCCACCCCTTTGCTTCCTAGCTGGAGCAGCAAGGGCTGGCTCACTGGTTCACCCACTGGCCCTGCTGGCTGGCTCATTGGCACCCCAAGAAAATCCCTGCTGGAGTCTGGGACCAGGGAGGTGTGCGGGCCGGGAGCGATCCGAGCCCTTTTTCGCGCTGCACGCGGGCTGTGGCCAGCAGCCCGGGCACGGGGGGGCGGAGAGGGAAGGCCGTTGAGCTGGAATTAGGCACGGACGCGTAGTGGTAGTTTTAAAGATTGTTTACTTACACCGAGATGGCAGTGGTGTAGGCTGGAAAGCTTGATTAAGTTGCAGTTACAGACAAACAACACAGACAGTCTCATGGAGGTTGCTAGGCTCCACGGTGCAGAGCTCCGGATGCTCTGGGTGAACGAGCCACCAAAGTAGAATTCGTAAGTACGTCTTATAAGAGTTGCGTTCGAAGACGGGAAGAGGTGGGCGGTGGATCAGGCCGCCACGCTCCTCTGGATAGGCGGGAAACTGGTCCCTGCACCGGGGTTTCCTCTTGCTACAGGAAACTCTCCCGTGCAATGCTCTGCAACTTGACGGGGATAATTCTGGTGCCGAAGCACACACACACAATCATGCCTTTTGGGTCATGACAGGAGGGTTAAACTTTCCTTCCCCCAAGTACAGAGCTGCCCCATCCTGCTTATTTACTGCTGGCTGTGACTGTGGATCACAAATCCCAGAGGCACCTGGAAGCAGGAAGAGGAAATGATGAGCAACCAGGCAGAGTCCTACTGCTGTGAATGTAGATGGCAAATCCTAGAGACCTCAGGGGCAGCAAGAAGAGGAAGCAAAAAACAGCCTATGCTGTCTATGTGCCAGAGAGCTGTGCTCTAGTGGCCCCTGGCTTCTGGCTTGAGCCACTGCAGGCATGTGGCTGCATTACCTATATCATAAGTGAACATCTGTTTGTTTGCTTATTGGTTCAATATTTGTAGCTTAGACCATTGGTTCCCAACCTTGGGGCGTGACCCACATCAGGGTCATGGGGGGGTCCTCAGTAGGGTCGGGATGTCCTGTTGGTGGCCAGTTTAGGGTTGTAGCAAAAAAAAAGTTTGGGAACCACTGACTTAGACTAACTTGCAGAGGCTGAATCAATTCAGCCTCAGGCTTTTTGACTGTCTGTACTTAGCCTAGAAGACATCAGTAAACTCTACCAAAACTGTATGCAGATTAGAGCTTTGAATAGCAGTTTAGCCTTGTGTTACAACAAATAACTGAACATTTCAATAAAGCATGTCTGCCAACCAATAAAGGAAATGCTTTAGCTTGTCTTGCTGTCCCAGTCATATTAGTTATGAAATGACACAACTTTGTTATTAGGTTTGGAGCTGCATAAATGATTAGCCATTTTGTAGGTTTGTCTTGCAATTTGATAAATATTTTGCACTGTGGGTTGGGTCAAGCAGCTGTTGGATAACTACTCCTGGTTGTCACCAAACTGAGGTGGTTTATTTGTTTTAGATCCATGGCTCTTGGGCTGTGGGCCACATGCAGCCCAGTCAGCACCCTGCTGAAGCCCACCTGACATCCTGTTAAAACATTTTTAAATGGATACAAAGGAAGTAAATTGTGTGGGTGTGGCCCACATAATACATTGAGAGCTGCAAGTGTGTCCCACTATAGTAAATAGATTGTGAACTACTAATTTAGATATTAAGTACATATTACACATGACCCTCAGTGTGTAAATTGCCTTGTAGACTATGTCTAGTTTATTAAATGATTAAGAAAACCATGTCCTTCTCCCTCTTGTTCAGAGAGGGGATAAACAAAGGATACTTTACAAAGAGTTCAATTAGCCATTTTCAAAGGAATTTTCGAAACTTCCTGAGGGCTTATGTTCACACTCTGAAGGAAAGAAAGCTGATGGCAAACTTGACATCTGTAGCTCCACTTTGGATTTGCTTCCTACGTCCACACGGAGAACAGTTCTTGTGTACCCTTCTGTCAGGCACCGGTTGGCAGCAGCAAGGGCCAGGTTCAATTTTGGAGTACCAAACATATTTTTCCTTGGCTCGAGCACCTACCCAGACCACCTGGGAACCAGTAAATGAATGACTAGGGTGTCCCACATAAACAACCCCCCCTCCTTGCAAGCTTTGTAAACACAAAAGACAGATTTATTACAGAAAACAGAAAAACACCAAATGCAGTTTGAAACTACTAATTACAAGACATAGTCTGTAGGCTGTGTTGCACCAGGGGAAGCTGCCAGAGAGCATGTGTCCTTCTGTGGTGCAAGGGGCTCCTCATTGCTCTTCAAAGAATGGTAGCATGCTCCCACGAAGAAGCTGTTTGTATGGGGGGTACGGACAGTGACTGTGGCTCCAAACAGGATGCATGCATCCCAAAGCTTTTGGGCTGGATTATAATGGCCTGCTAAAATGAAACTGCAGGAAAAACTCCAAAAGGAGCCAGGTTGATTAATATATACAACCAGTCCAACCACACAACTTGGTTAGAGCAAAGGACCATAAAAAAATACAAGGGGAAAGACCAGGTCCACCCTCTAGCCTTGGGCTGCCGGTAGTTTGGGGTGACTGCTCCACTGGGAGCAGAAAGTTGCAAACCTCAACCCCAGCCCCAAACTGGCAGGATTAGAAACTGCCAGGTTTCAACCCTGCTTAAACTGCCAGGCTTAACTCCTGGCCAGCAAAACCAAGGAACCAATACTTTTTC
>NW_005841953.1:3409494-3410513 GCF_000455745.1 Alligator sinensis
CTGGTATTAATCCCTTTAAACCTCAAAAGAACAAAGGGGAAGAAAAGGAGGAGAGAGGAGTTCCCAGACACGGGACAATTCTGTCTCTTTTCCCCCCACTCTAACTGAGCTTCCCTTTTGCTATCTACAAACTCCTTCTCCCTTGGAGGAGACTTCACTCTTCAGCAGCCCCTAGCATCTTCTGGCTCTCCAAACCAGCCTAGCTCCCCTGGTATACCTTTGCCTGACATCACCTTGGCCTTGTCCGGTCAGGGAACGCCACACTTCAGTTCCTCTCTCAACCAGTCCTCCTGAAGAATCCTCTGCTTCCCCTGGCCAATGAGGCCAGAGGGTTTTACATAAAAAAAATACACATAAACCCACCCCCCCGCCATATACAACCTAAGTATGTGTGTGGGTGTTACACTTATCAGGTTTCAAAGCTTGTCCAGTAAACTTATTCCTCACATGACTGAATTTGACTCTGATGGTTGAATTTGTGCTTTAAGATATGTCTAAATTTACTAGAGTTTGATATCTTTTTATTGAAAAGCCTCGCTTGTAGCTGGTTTAGAAGGCTATGATATGGAAGATTAAGGCCCCCAAATTTAAATGGAATTTTCCGATGTGTCTCTGCTTCCTGCCAAGTTGCACATTTTAGCTGATTATACTACACTGATTTATGTAACAGAATAGGATGTTGGGATTGGATAACAAGGGCAGAGCAAGGGTGAGGTGATAAAAAAACTAAGTATTCATTATACACTGATGGCCCAATCACTGTCACAGACTGCTCTTTTGGACGTAATGTGTTGCTCAGCCATCTTTTTTTCCAGTAAGGGATTGGTCAGATGGTATTTTTTTGGATATGGAGTATCCTGTATCACTAAATACATGCAATCTAATTGCCTGTGAGATTATTGTAAACATATATACTGGCTTTGAGAATGTGTGCACTAATGGTATTCTTTTTGACATTATTCTGCTTTATAGTGGCACTCATTAATACCAAACACTGCATTATGAGGATTCTGCTCTTC
>NW_005841953.1:3410544-3412400 GCF_000455745.1 Alligator sinensis
TCTTCCGAGGTTTTCTGTATTATGGAACAATTGCTCTTTTGCTTCCATGCCATTTTGTGTATGCAATGATACAGTAGGCACCAGAGCCTGAAAATGAGGAGAACATGATTTTTTTTAATGCTCTTTTGGGTGCACTCATTACAGATGAGTACATCAGCAAACTAGTACAAACCATTCAATTTCCTTCTAAAAGCTAGCTCTTAATTAGCAAAGTTGATGGACTGGTGATCTTAATGAAAATAAAGGCAGCTATGATTTCAGAGCTGCCAGATGCTTTAGTCTTATGTCTCAGAAAGGAAGAGGAATCCTTTGAGAGTACATTAGTCTTTCATTCTGGTAGTATGATGTAGTGGACTTTTGTTTTTGCTTTCATTACTATATTTTCTATACTATACTATATACTATATTTTACTATACTGTTTCTTCTTCCACTAGTCTTCATCCTTAAATGCCTGGTTTAAATTGTGTTTGCATGGATCATGCATAGTGTTGCTTGGTCCAGGTCTTCTAGACCCATGAGCATGGCCTGGAAAAACAGAATAAAAAAACCTTTAAAAATACAAAAGCAAGAATCTATGATTCACTGATGACCCATGATATTTACTGATGTCCCACTGAATATCTCAGAGTTCTAGGGTAACAGTACCAAAATTAGGCCATAACTAGGGATCCTTGTTTTCTCTGCTTACAAATTGCAAATTCTCTGATTTTAACCCCCCACCCCACAAATTCTCTGATTAAAACCACCAAAATATGCATTTTTCCATGATTAAAATGAAACACTACCGTATATATATATGTATCACCATATATATATATGTATCAGTTAAACACAATGTTTTATTGATATTTTTATGATTTTAAAGTAATTTGGAAGCCTAACGGTGCTTCAATCACTATAATAAAATACATTCTGAATACCTATACATTTTGGCATTTGATTCGGGGTTTTTTTATCCTGAAAAATCAGAGCTCCTCCTGCCCCCTTCACTCATCAGGGTGCGGGTCCAGTTGCAGCTGTGCTCTCCAGCTACTTTGTGGTTCTGAGCAGCCCTGATATGCCAGTGCCTTGCCCATGCCATTGCCCCTTACTTCCAAGGCATAGCCCTCCAGCCCTGCCAGTGCCCCTTATTCCTGACTCACAGCCCCCTGGCCCTGCCAGTGCCCCTCACTCCCCAACCCACAGCCCACTACCCTCCCTCCAGCCCTGCTGGAGGTGGCCTCCAGGTGCCAGGGCGACAGGACTAGGGACCAAAGTCTGCAGACCCCTGTGCCACCAGCAGCGCTGGAGCCATGGCTACCACCTGTGGGAGGTAGCAACTGCTGCAGCAGGAGCAGTGTGGAGTCTGGCTCCCCTCCCCCACAGGTGGTGCTACTGAAGTGAAACCCAAGGGCAGGGGGCAGATGCAGGCTGAGGGCTCCCTGCCCTGCTGCCCTCCTCCTAGGGCCTCCATGGCAGGTGTGGCAGGGCAGAGTGGGGCAGGGAGGCTCGGCACTGCCACTGGGAAACCTGCACCACCGTGATGAGGTGCCTCCTGCCTACCCGACACCAGCGGGGGGCACAACTCTACACTGCTACCCCCACTACTGCCAGGCGGGTAGGGGGCGCCTTGCCAGGGCTGTGTGGGGCTCCCGGCAGCAGCACCAAGCCCTGCTCTGCTGTGCTGGGTCCTGCTTGCTGGGCCATGGAGGCTCCAGGGGAAGGGCAGCAGGGCTGGGAGCCCTGAGCCCACAGCAACCACCCTGCACACAAATCTGGTGGGCACATGCCTCCCTGGGAGTTTGCACAATGGCAGGGAGCCACCCCCTCCCCCTCCCCCACTGTCCCCCAGATAAGACAGGTGCGGCTCTGTCCT
>NW_005841953.1:3412410-3424371 GCF_000455745.1 Alligator sinensis
CTGCTCAGGTCCCGGGCCATATGCTCTGCTCCTGCTGGGCAGCGCCCCCAGCCCTGCCCAACTCCCTCCCTCCCTCACCGTGGGGACCTCAATCCCTTCACCCCCCCAGATTTACCTGCGGAAAGCAGCAGGAGTTCCTCTCCATGGGCTGCCATATGTGTGTACATGCACGTGTATATGGTGCCCCCTGCCTGATCACCCTTCTCCTGCTGGCCGTAACCCCTTGCAGCCTGGAATTCTACCAGCATGCAAGAGGAAACCTGCCGTTACCTTTGTTTTTGTCCTTTAAAAAAGAAAGTCTGTGTTTTTCTCCTTATAAAGAGAAAATTTCCATTTTTCTCCTTAAAAAGAGAAAATCCACATTTTTCCGTAGTGAACAGAAAACCCAGATCCCTGGTCATAACACAGGGGGAAACAAAGTTATAGATAACTTGCAACATTAGTTCACCTTTTTGTTACATGCTAGTGAGTATGTACCCCATACTTGCATATAAATAGTGCACAGACATTGTACTTAAAATGGAAACTGGATATCTCTGATGATTGATAATCCAGATCCTCCAAATTTATTAATGACTAAAAGTCATTGCCATCTTTAAGGCTAACCTATGAGGTTTTGGATTTAATCTACTGTTAGTTCCTAATAGGCTCATGTCCAACTCCAAAATTCTGCCTTCACAAATAATATAGAATGAATGCTAATAGCCTCACAGAAGAAACGCTTAACTATGAAAAGGTCTTGAACTTGAACTAGCTTCTCACTGTATATAAGTGGTTCTTCCAAAATAGGGTCAAACCTTATGCTTGGGGCAAAATTTCTCTCCTTGATCTAGTTAAGGAGCACAGTCCAAAGTCCCCACTTGCCTTTGAATGCTGAAGCTTTCCTACCAACTTCACTCCGCTTTAATAATTGACAGTGTGGAAACATATGCTTCTGCAGCCATTCATCATTCCCTGTTTTGTGGAAGACAAATGCCTTTAATGTAGAGCCCAGTGCTATTTTTACTACAAAACCGTAAAAATAAATATATGCTTTGAAGTGTGCTACTTGCTTCAGTGAGGATAATTTGCATTAAGCAAGTATCAATTATGTATTTATCCAAATGGACAAAGTAGAAGACTCCTACCTATGCACTCTGAGTGCATTAGGCACTTAAGGGCATATCCTTAACTGACACAAAATGTTGCAGATCCTTGGAGTGCAGTGGAGCTATAACAGCTTGTACCAATTCAGGATCCGTTTTCTAGAGTTTTCAGATAGTCATCTCTTTTGGGGTTCAGTTTTCTAGTACCTATACAACAAAATCTCAAATGCAGTCTTATTTATGGTAGCTTATTGCAAGATAATGTTTTGCATGAAGACAGGGGCTTTGATTATCAGGAGTTTCATTAAGGCGTCTTTGTCATGATCAGACCACTGCCTTTTAAATCCCTGTTCAGATGGTAGGCAAGCTAAGCTGATCTCCTCCAGAGATGGGTGGAGCCAGTGCAATTCCCGAACTCCCTGGGGCGCATTCTCACTGGCCTTGACAGCTACTCTGTTGATGGCCTGGTCAATTTGTAAAATAGTACACTAACTCTGACCATAGACACGTGACGAAACTGCCTGCATTTGGCATAGCTTGGGGGACCATCATTTTGCTGCATAGTCAAAGATTGGAATTGTAGATGCTTGGTCTTGTCCAGTTTATAAGGATTTGTTTCAATTGCTATTACCCACTGGCACAGAGGACATCCTCAGGGGGATGTGGGCAACCATCTTGAACTGTACCTGTGCCTGTGCTGGCTTGTGAAAGCCAGCCAGGGGAGACTGGAGCCATTGCTGGTGGGGGTTGTCAGTGTCTCCCTTCAAGAAGACAGGATGTCAGACATTCTTAAATCTGTGATTGTCTGGCCTCTGCTCAAGAAACCATCACTTGATGCTGACTCCAAGTCAGCTGTTGATCCCTGTTCCCAACCTCCCCTTCTTGGGGAAGGTCATTGAACAGGTGGTTGCTCAACAGCTCCAGGGACATATGGATGCAACTGGATTCTTGGGCCCTTGTCAGTCTGTCTTTTGTCCTGGGTGTAGCACAAAGACTCATGGCTTTTGTCAATGATCTACACTTGGGGTCAACAGGGAAAACTATGCCCTGTTGATCTTGCTAGATCTTTCAGCAGCTTTTGATAGAGTTGCCCATGAGGTGCTTAGATAGTATTTACAAGACATGGTGATTATTTGGTTCTGCTCTTTCCTAGCAGGGAGGTCCCAGAGAGTGGCAGTTGGTGAGTGCTCATTGTCCTCCTGGGACCTTTCCTGTGAGGTCCCTCAGGGCTCCATTTTGTCACCTCTTCTGTTCAATGTGTATATGAGGCTACTGGGCATGATCATGCAGAGCTTTGGAGTAAAGGGCTATCAGTATGCTGATGACACCCAGCTCTACCTCTCCTTTTCATTCAACCTGGGCTTTGCTGTCTTTGACCTTTCCCATAACTGTTGGCAAGTGAACTAACTGAAGCTGAATCCAGACAAAGCAAAGGGGATGGTGGGCAGATCACTTGACCTGAGTGATCTGATGATAGGACCACTGATCATGGTGGTGTCCACACTCCCTTTGTCACTCAGGGTTTCAGCATTTGGTTGAAAGTGCCTCTTGCCTACTCCATCTGGTGCGTCCCTTTCTTTTAGTACAGGCTCAGTACAGGTCACCATCATCCATGCTTTCCAAACCACAAGGCTGACTAGTAAAATGCACTTTGTGTGGCTGCCCTTAGTGACCATCTGGAAACTGCAGTTGGTGCAGAGTGAAACAGCCAAATTTCTGACAGGGGTGGTTCACCAGGAACACATAACTCCAGTGCACTAGATTCTGCACTGGCTCCTAATAGCTTTCCTGGCACAATACAGAGTGCCAGTTTTGACCTGTATGACCCTAAACACTTTGGGCCTTATATACTTAAGGAACTATCTTTCCGCTTACGCTCCATCACAATCCATCATAGATCAGCCAAGAGCAACCTACGACTAATACCATCAGTGCCCCAAGTTCACGAGATGAAAACAGATGGGAAGCTGTTCTTGGTAATTGCTTCTAAGCCTTGAAACTCCTTCCTGCTTGAGGCCTGCTAGAGCCTGAGCCTGGACATCTAGAAATGTTGTAAAAGCCTGCTTTTTGGACAGGTATTTATCAAACCAGGCTGGATGGGATACTGTTTAAGGAGCTTTCATTTAAGATGCTATTCCATTTCCTTTTATATGCTGTTTCTGTCTCTTTCTATAAGATGCCATGAGCAGCAAACAAACTGATGCTTCTGTGCAGTAGACCTCAGATCTATATGACAGTATATGATAGCAAACTTGTACTCTTCAAAGTATACAATAGCTTCAAAAGAATAAAGTCTGAGACACATTAACAGACAACATAACATTTTCCTTATTGTGTCAAATAGTGAAAACATTCCAAAGAAAATCTCTTTGGATCTAAAATATGCTTAGGGGATTTAAGTTATTGCTGTTGTTATCATCATTTGGATAACTGTGACTAGCCTGTGCTGCAATCCAGGCTAGTTTGCACTTCTCTTGTGTATGATCTTTATACTTCTTAGAGGCTATTGATAAACCATTTAAAAATCCCTTTGATGTTCTTATGAAGGAAATATTTAAGGTTTCACAACAGAATTTAGGATGTTATCACCAGAGTATTTTTCTAATGATTACTTTATACTCTAGAAGGATATTAGAATTTTTAACAGATTTTCTCTGATTGTTTAATAGTTATTGTACAGTTCTCTTAAGATTGCTGATAGTGTAATATTGATTTGGGAACATCATTGGCCATTATTTAGAAGGTAAAAATTACCTCCAGTTTTGTTTTTTTGTGTGGCTATTGTTTGAAAAATGTTAAATTATTTTAGAAATCCCTTTGCAAAACTATTGTAAGATTTAAAAATGGGGACAGATCTTCAGTGGGGTTGACTTGTTCTAACTCTATAGATTTTAGTATTACTTGGGAATCCTTGGTTTTAATTAAATTGTTGCTGTTCATGACCAGTAGAGAAAAGATAGGGTTCTGTATATATTGACTGTTGGACCAGACCCTGGCTATGAAACATGTTTCTTTTTCTCTGATTGAAATTCATGCCCATGGAGTGACCCAACCAGCAAAATGGTTGCATCTTACTTAATACCATAAATTATAGCCTGAGGGTATGTCCATACTGGGTGCATCCATACATGCATTTGATCTGAGATCAGTTTACTTGTGAGCAAATTACTCACAAGTAAACACTCCCAAGCAGGCGTCTACACGTGCAGAGACATGGGAGAAGATCCGCTGCTCCTGGCAGCCAGCAAACTGCTCCCACTTCCTGCGGCCTTGCAATGGGCTCCTGCTGCCACCAGGGGGAGCTCAGGGCTCCAGGGGCTGGCAGGGAGCACTGGGACAGGAAACAGCTGTCCCCTGGCCAGAGCTGGCACATTGCTTCCTGCCCCCAGGGGACTGCCTGCTGCTGGGGTGGGGACAATGTCCTCCTGCTCCGGCAGCAAGGAGCTCCCAACCGCAGCTCCCTGATCAGGGCAGGGGACTTGGGAAGAGCTGCAGGGGAGGAGCAAGTCCCAGCCCCCTGCCCTGATCCACCAGTGGGGCAGCTAGCAGGAAGCCTCTTGCTGGGTGGGGATTTCCACTGGTGGATGGGACAGCCGCAGCTCTTTCCAAGCCCTGTGTCTCAATCATCCGATCAGGGTGCAGGGCTGGGACCCATCCCTGACCAGTTCTCAGCCCTTGCTCCTTGATTTATTGTGGGGTAGGGGCTGGAAAGCCTGTTCCCCACTGGGCTGTGCAAGTGTGAAGCTGGGTGGGGAACATGCTGGGGAGCTTGTTCCCTGCTCAGCTCTATAAGCACGGAGCTGGGATGGGGAACGAACTCGGGACCTGGATCTCCTACCCTAAATCCTGCAGCCGTGGAGCTGGTGCTGGGAGATAAGGATCCCAGCGCCCTGATCCCTGATCGCAATCTCAGATTGGGGGGCTTGGAGCTCCCTACTGCTGGGGCAGGGAGACATAGCCCCTGCCCGGGCTCCAGTGACAGAGCCCGCCCTGGCAGCAGGCATCTCCTGGGGGCTGTGAGCAATGTCCCACTCCCTGGTGGCTGGGTGACCCAGAGCAGATTCATTCCCAGTCATTTGTCTACACAAGCTCTACTGTGCAGTAACTATTCATGAGTAAATTCGCTCATGATTAGTGAGGTTACTGTGCAGTAAGTGTGTGCACGTGTAGAACCACATGCTTAGTGTGCAGTAAACAATGCTACTTCACAGTAAAGCATTTCGTATAGACGCACCCACTGTTTCCAAGGTGATGCCAAGACCATTGTCAAGAACAAGTGCCTTCTCCTCATGGCTTGCTGAAACATATGATTATGTAGACACTTTTTTGGTGAATGTCTAGAAAGGCTGTCAGGAACTTAATCTCAGGAGTGCTCCTGAGGTAGTGCTGGGTGCACCTGACAGCTGTGTTGGTGACCACAGGACATTTTTTACGCATGCAGAGTAGGAGCAAATGGCAAGGCTTATTTCTTGGCAGTGGTCTTGGAATCACTGCAGAGGTGGTTTATACATATCTTTAGGGGAAATTAAGTAGGACATAGGACCCTCATACAGGCTACCCAAAAGTACATATGGGTGTTTGTACTGATGTGTACATCCCGTGTGTAACAGTGTATGCATTCTTGTACAGTGAGCTGTTCTGTGGCATTATCTGATAGATATTTCCAGATATTGTTTTTTATTATTAATTTAAAGACATTAAGTTAGCATGGCATTAAGTTAAGCTAATGCTATGTGTGTCTATTTTAGACTATATAAAACAATGGCATTCTGCACTTGCTGTCCTTCATACTGGATTCACAAATTAAATTTTTACTACTCCAGGCGGAGGGTTCCAGACTCCAGAGAGAACTACGAGGATATTTAGCTGCTATCAAAGGTAAGAGTTCAAAGTCTTATTTTGTTAGCATTTGTTTTTTAAAAACCTGTTCAGACAAATAGGCTATTATTAATTACACTATGACAAATTGGAATGCAGTCTTTTGGCTTTCTTCATGGACAAGAATCACCGTTGTTCTCCCCATATATCATTTCTGATTTGGAAGCCAGCATCAGCACTGTGGTCTAATCCCAGATTTTCAGAATGTGACCCCTCTTTTTGTAGCATGCAGCCTTACATGCACAAGTTTTTATTCATTATTCTTTGTGCAGACAATTGATTTGTTTCACCTGGACAAACTCACATCTGTGCAGATAGATCAAGCACAAATGAGATTTGCCTGGGTAGCTTCCATTATTCATTTTCAGAGAGGGGCCACCAGTGAACACGCTGACATCTGTTACCACTCCAGTTGTTCTCTGCAGCCGCAGTGCCTCCAGATAGTGCTGCTTTGGCAGTGGGAGCCATTCTTCCCAGGTTTTTAGCCTTTTTGCCTTGAGATGTATCACACCTTTCCAATAATCAGGTTAACTGTACTTCCTTCTGCAGAAGCAGAAAAAAAAGTTTCTTTTTTCATATTAAATCAAGGATTGAAGTTATTTTCTATACTCTTTGTGGAAGCTCAGTGCACATTGGCCAGACATCCAGAAGGAGGTAAATTGCTGTTTAAATCCTTGTGAATATATAACTACATCCAAACTATTGAACACAGTACTTTTTCAAGAAAAGTTTTTTTATTTTGCTGTTTGCCTCTTTAGACAAATTTTAGAAGGTGTTTGAGCTCAGGTAATAGGGGAGGGAGCAGTAAAGAGACAGGGGAAAAGCTGCTAAAGAGATGGTAATAGCTTTGTAATTCTTCACCTGGCTTCTTTTTCAGGTAGCTCTAACATAAACCAGCTGACAGTCTTCTGGCTGCAGTAATTGCAGGTCATAATACAATTTCAAAGGCTTTCAGTAGGCTCAAGAATTCTTGTTGATGGGAATCAAAACCGTAATCAAAACTGTCTGAAATTGTTATTAACCATTTACAACTTGTATAGTCTTGCAAGGAACTGTACAAAGAAAGTCAGACAGGAGCCAGGGCATCCCTTGCGTTATGGATTAGGACGTGTTATTTTATGTTTATAATGGATTACAGCTTCCCTTATTATTTTGACATCTGATTGGGACCAGCTTTGCATCCTCACTATTAAGACCCCTAGTACCACCAGCTGTGCGCTCAGTGAGATTTAATATGCTGTAGTTGCTAGTTGGCCAGATGGTCTTTTTTTCAATAATGGTGACTTTTTTCATGCTGCTCTGAGTTCTTGGATGGTGAAAACAATCGTCCTTTTCCTTTTTAATATTTTGTACATTAAACTTGGTTCTGTACATCAAGCTTACTTTTAACTTTACATAAAAGCCCTTGATCATTTAGTCTAACCCCGTGCCAGAGTCAGGATCAAAAGCCTGTATCCAAATCATTCTATATCAATCTACTGTCTAACCTAGTAGTGAAATTACACAGTCAACCTGAGACAACCACAAGGCACAACATCCTAATCTGCCACTGGTAGAGTAGGGGGATGACAACAGCCAATGTCCTGCTGCTGTAACAATTGTAAAAATATACAGAAAAGATTCCAGGAAGAGGGCCCCACCCCCCACTATGGGGACTCCAAAACCCTCACCATCCATACCAATCTGACCATGGGATAAAATTTCTTTGTGACCCCAAATGTGATTGACCTCACCTTGAGCGGAGGTGCAAAACCCTCTAGCCAGGAACCTCTGAGTTTAAGTTCCAGCAGGAGCATTTGCACACCTTAGTCAAAATCCCCAGCCTTGGCTGTAGCTAACACCCAGTGCTTCTGAGAAAGGATTAAAAAAATCCTGACACATGTAGCACTGGGAGAGTGAAGGGTGTGGGGGGGATTCCCTCCCAGCCCCATGCAGCAATAACAAAGCCAGTCATTTTGAATATCTTATAAGGTAGCTTGTCATCTACATGTAAAAATCTTTTGAACTCATCATGTGCTGAATAAAATATGAGTAACCATGTCACAAAAGGAACGTGATCATAACATGCATCAACAGGTGTCATTGTTGGCAAATGTATTTAGGAAATACCACTGAAGAAAAAGGGATGGGGGGCCCGATTCAAGCACAGCACGTACCATTATACGAAAACAAAATATACTTTGCACTCCAAGAAAACCAGAGCAAAAGAGTACCAGGTGAAGATGCCATGCAGAGGACAGTGTTCTCATATCTGTAAAGTGAAATATTTTGGTAAATATGTTGAGATTATGCAAATATTATACATATTATTTAACAAAAACAATCACATCCTATTGCTTCCCTTTAAACGAGATTGTGTCCTGATTCTCTATGGCCCTGCAAGAAAATCAAGGGTAGTCATTCTGTCTTCCCTTGTATGGTCATGTAGGACTTCAATGAAGCTTGGTTTGCATGGGTATGGAGAAAAAAAGATCTGCTTAAATCAGCTGAGCATGAGGTGAATTTAGATCCATGAATACTCTTTGCTCATTCCTCCCCTGTCGCTCACCTCCAGCAGGCAGCAGAGCTGATGCATATGAAGAGAGAATTTACATTGTCTTGTAAAAAGGCTGTAGAAAATGCCTATTTTTTAAACCCCTATTTCAACAAGTAAGTACTAGTAAGTGCATTGTGTGAAATTCACTTTTTTGCAGAGGGCCCACACAAGTTCTTGTGCCCTAGATACATTCTTTCTAAAATCTATTAAAAGCGACTAAAGTGAGATTTGAAGTGCAATGTAGGGCTGCTGGCCCTAGGGTTGAGCTTTATCCCATATAAGTATCTAAGATAGTTATATATAAAGTATGAAGATAACAGTTAATAGATTGTTGGCTCTTATAGGTAGAGCCTGTTTGCATTTTGTGTCTTGTATAGTGCTGAGCCTGTTGTTAGGATTTAAAAAATAACAACAACAGCAGTACTAATAAACTATATTCTGTCTTCTAAGATATGGTCTTACAAAGAGAAAACTTCCTTACTGTTAATATGTTGCAGAGTCCAAGGAATAATTAATACACTTAGTCACTTTCTAGCAGGAATTATGTTCTCCCTTCTACACCACATCTCCCTGCTGACTGTATTTGTATATTGTCTAGCACAGCAGAACCTGATTCATAACTAGGACTCTTAGGTGCAACAGAATTAAAAATAATAATCAGTCATGTATTTAGATGATTGGACTGTCACAATGTAAGAAGCAGCATCACTAGTGTTGATGAGGAGTAGAATTTTGATATTCAAAACCCAAAATGCAGAAAAAGGCACTAAGATTCTTTTGCATAATTGTGGATACCTTTTGATGAGATGATTCATATCCTCATTAGACTATATACAGTCTGTCCATTTTCAAAGATACCAGAAAAGCAGTGAAGTATCAAGATTCTCAGGAAGTGGCCAAACTTGAACAGATAGTTAACTCTAATTAAAATAATTTTCCCCCTTGTTTGGCAGGCAGCTGACATGGCATGAACTCTAGTAATGGATTTAATTAGGATAACAGAAATTCTAGAAGTTTGAGGTGGAAAAGCCCTAGCAGAGCATAGTCAAATGTACCATTTTTGCCACTTTTTAATACATTCATTTTAATATACAAGGAAGGTACGTTTGTATTTAATATAGTACATTTCTCTAAGAGATGAGTGAGCCTTCTTAAGTCTCTTCTTTCTTGACTGTCTAGATACAGTTCTTTAGTGACTATTGATGAGATTGAAGTGATGATGTTAAATAGATGTAGAATATTTCTAGATCTCTGTTTAAACAATATTAATACTAATAGTGTGTGTGTGGAGAGGGGGGTAAAGGAATCAATAAAATTACCATAACACTCTCCCCTAGTTCCATTATCTGATGACTGGGTCTTTTCTTCAGAAGCTAGAGAGTGACTACTGAATTTTTTGTTATGCCACTAATCATTAAAGAACTCAGTCTCCCTCATTATATTAAGAAGTTTGCTTACACTCATGTGGGGGTGCTGGTAAAAAAGGGGATACAAGGCCAAACGAGGACTGACCAGCACTTAGTTGAGTTGGTACTATCATCAAGATCTTTTTGAATTCCAAATCTTGTCAACCTTCCTCATTTTGGGTCATCTGCAAATGTCAGCCTGCATTTAAGTCTTTGATAAAAATATTAAAAATAAAGTAGACCTAGAATGGGCCCCTTTGGACATGGGCAGCTCTAGGATTTAGAAAAAGGTGGTGCAGACAGTGCAGTGCTTCATCACATATAACACAACACTAAATTTTTCTTCAGTTAAAAATAAAGTAGAAACTTTACTGATATTCTAGAGGCCTAGAGCTGTACTACTGAGTTCAAGATCAAAACAAAAACAAATATAACTTTTTTGGAATGGTCCTTCCTATATCATATATTATGTATAAATCATAACAAACTAGGCAAAAAAACCCAAAATATGTAGACCTGTAGTTATTCGAATTAAATCTACATCTCTTTCAGATTCATAAAGCAAAATCTAGTCATCTTGAGCATCTTATCAATGTATCCAGTGCTTCACTGAGCATTATTTCTACACCTGAGTTAATATGTCTAGCTAAAGTTAAAAGTCTGCTGGACTGATATAGGAGCTACATTACCAGGAGTAGCTGAAAGACAGCATAATTGCAGAAAAAAGGATACTTAATTAGTGGAACCATTAAAGACCATTAAAAAGAAGAGAGGATCATTAACACCTGTAGAATGGAAAGTTTAGAACAGAGGTGAGCAAAATATGGCCTGCGGGCTGGATCTGGCCTGCCAGGTGATTTCATCCAGCCCATGGGCAGGTGCCTATCAATTCACTGTTATCAGGTCTGGCCCCAGGCTGCCCCTGCTGTGCATGCATGGGACTGAGTCCTGCTTATTCCTGCAGGGTAATGCATGCTGCACTCCTATCCCTGCCTGCAGGATGGCCCTGACCCTGGCCCCACAGGTAGGGCTGCGGTGGTGGGCAGGGGAAGTGGAAGAGGCAAGGAGAGTGGTGGCGGTGGCAGGTGGGTGGAGGGAAGGGGAGGAGGCCAGGGGGACAGCAGGCGGGCGGGTAGGAAGGTGGGCAAGTGACAGGGAAAGGGCTGGCAGTGGTGGTGGTCAGGGATAGGGGAAGTGGTGGAGGCGGCAACAGCAGTGGTGGTGAGCAGGCAGGTAGACGGGCAGTGGCAGTGGGCAGGTGTGAAGCAGCAGTTGGCTGGGAGCATGGGGCCTATGCTGGTGCCCTGGGATGGAGCCAGTGGGGACCCATGGCAGGGTGGCAGGAGCACAGAGCCTGGGCTGGTGGGAGTGCAGGATCCGCCTGGCTCCATCGCCCAGGGCTCGCATGCAGTTCCCAAGTTATGCATGTGGGGGGAGCCCTGTACAATGGAGCTGGGGGCCTGGCCTTGCTCACTGCTATGTGCAGGTCATGGGGAATGGCGCGGAGCTCTGTACTATGGAGCTGGGCCAGCTCTCCCTGCTGCCCCAGCCGAGCCCCATGATCTATATTGCCGGCTTCATTGCATGGGACTCCCCTGGGCAGCGTGGGGCTCAGGCATGTGGACCCCACACAATGGAGCCAGTAGCCTGGCCATGTGCAGTACTGGGGCTTGTCAGGAACATGTGCTGCCAGCAGGCTCCATCTGCTGTTGCTGCTGGTAGCAGGGGCTGTGCGCAGTGGGTATGATTTGTTTGCAGGTGGGGTGGGGCCACCCCCCCACACACATGCACCCATACCCCCATGCACACCCCACACGCACCCCCAGCACCCCACATGCACCCTCCCCTTCCACATACCACATAACCCATCCACACACCCACAGCCTCCCACAAACCCCACACCCACTCACTCACACCCTCCCACAAACCCCACACTTACATCCAAACCCACATCCACCCCCACACCCCACATCCAAACTCACAAACATACACCCACATCCCCCACAAACCCCATACCCACCCACACCCCCCACAATATACAAGAGTAAGACTTCCG
>NW_005841953.1:3424426-3437175 GCF_000455745.1 Alligator sinensis
GCTCTTCCACCAAACTAGTGACAAAGAAGGATATCAAATTGGGTTGACATGATTTTGTTCACTAGCAGCCAAAATGGATTTGTTAAAAACATCCCTTAATCCACCAAATATTTACAAATAGACTGTTTATAATTTTCTTTAGTAACGTCCCAGGTATTGAACTCAAGCAAATGGTCTTTAATTCTCTAAGTCCTCCCTTTTCTCCTTTTTAAAATTGGGTGCTATGTTAGCTCCTTCTGGTTTTCTGGGGCTTTACCTATTGCCCATGACTTCAGCACTCTGGGATGAATTTTGTCAAGCTCTGGCTGACTTAAATTTATTTATACTTGTCAAAGGCATTCTTAAGGTTTGGAGGAGATTGTAGGAAAGCTCACTTATAAAGTTACCACTCTAATGGCAGATGTAGGCATTTGTATCACATATCTATATCCAACAGCATAAATTACTTAAAATTAGTAATTTAGTTTCTTAGAAGATAGAAAAAATGTTTTATTAAGAGTCAGTAATTAATTAAGAAATAATTGCATGACTTGGGAAAACATTATACTAAATAATTTGCTTACTCTTGAGATACTTGCATGGGAGAGACTCACTCCCTACTCTTGTAGTTAAATAGGAGGAGCCATGCCAGATTGTTGTACTCAAAAAAGGCAGGGCAATTCCCCTTTGGAACACAGTCAGTCCAATCCCAAATCTCAAGGAATCCAGCAGAGCCCAAAGTTGTCTGCTTAGCAGCCCTGTTCCTCTGGACCATCTCCATGACTCCTTGTTGATCTTGGACTGCATGGCCACTTGGTTTCATTGGATTGGTGCTATGCAGGCACCCACAATGGCCTCTGGAAATACCCAGGAGTGAGAACATCTCAGCTTGGAAAGTCCTGTTTTAATGCAATTACTCCTAGAGTTAGAAGAAACAGATTCCTTGTGTTATTTGCCTGCTGCCTTCAGGTTTGCTCCTTTTTATATAGGCCAGGGACAGAAATTACACATAAACTGGTATAAGTGATTGGAAACCAGTTCAAATCTGTAACACAACAGAAGTTCAGTGTGTACAAACTGTTTTCAAAATGGCCGAAACCAGTTTAAGATAAACCTGGATGCATGTAGTATCAGATTTAACTGATTTAGGTTAAATTGGTTTATTAAACTTCCATCCCAGATTCCCTCCAGATTTAAGTTAACTCACAGTCCCCCAGCATCCCTGGATGCCTGCGACCTCCCCCGCGAGTTCCCGCCTCACAGGGTGGGCAGGTTAGCCGTGGCCTAAGCTGTCTGCTGTAGCCGAGAAGGGAGGCATGCTCTAACATCTCACATGGCTTCTGGCCTGGGCCACTGCCGGCATGTAGCTGCATTTCTGAAATTACAAGTAAATGTTTGTTCATTTGCTTATGGATTCAATCTATACATTTTAGACTAACCTGCAAAGATTGAATTGATTTAGCCTTGGGTTTTTTGTACTTAGCCATATGGATCCCTGATCTTGATGTGTGGCTCTGTGACACTTCCAGAGATAGTTGCTTTTCTCAAAAAAAGAGTGAGTAGATCTTTTCAATTTGAGGGTCTCAGGAGAACGATTCAGTCCTCAGTATTATTTAGCTTAGTTATTACAATGCAATTTATTTGTTCCATTTTTGCTAGTTATTAAAATAAGTAATTGAATTACTAAGAGGAAATCAAACAATTTATATTAAATGTGAACCGCTAAGCCATTCATTATGGGTAAAAATTATATTACCATTCATCAGAACTTTAATAGCATGTTGTAGTTCACTTGTATGTCCTGACATGGACAGACTAGTCCTGACAATTGTCTTTGATGGTAGTTAAGGGAGACAGAGTGAAACAGCACACAGTCTAGGAACGATACCAATTCTTTTAATGTTATTACTGAATAACATAAGAAGTATCAGCACATGACAAGTTATTCAATGTGCATATGAATAAATGATTTCTGGATATGATGAACTCAGGCTAAAGTGTGATCATGTGCACATGTGCAAACACACGTGCACACACAGATGGGAAGCCACATTTTTTAAATCTGCCATGAGATTATTTTACAGATGCATACACACAGAAAAATCTCAATAATTATAAAATGAGAAATATAGTCATGAAGCCAAATGGTGCAACTCCCATTACCTTAAGTCAAGGTTGAATTTGGTCCATGAAATTTACAAGAATGTAGAAAAGATTACTAGGCATTGACAAATCATTTTTGCAATTTTGGTGTTTTTGATGTAGGTCAAATATGGTAGATTAGTTTGTCTTTTTTCTTATTCAGACAGAGGTATGACTAGGTTCTAGAATATTTAAAGAGAAAAGCATACATGTCAGTAAAGATTATATAATACATAGAGCCCTTATTTTTTATACAGTGTCATATCTGTGACTGAGCTGAATGTAAACTGCAGAGAGGTCAAGAGAAGAGCATTGTCAGAGTGCATACTGTAGGAACATATGTTGCAGGTTTAGCTGGCAGTACGCTCAAGGGCACAAGAGCAGAAGAATGATATTTCAGAATGTTTCAAGTGCAGGTAAGAGGGGAGGAGAGTCTTCCTGATATGAAGCAGTACTATATCATTTCTTTTCTGAGATCCTGAATTGATTAATTTGCTAGCAGTGCAAAAAAAAAAGGATTTGAAACAGAGCACTACTTAAGAAAATACTTGAAAATCATCTCCATTTTGGTGCAGTCTGGTAGATGCTGAGGCAGCCCCTCCCTCCCACTTCTCTCCAGAAATATTTTTATGGTGCATTGATACAACATCCTCAGTAGGGATCATTTAACAGTATCCAGAGAAGGAGATTAATTTTAGCAGAGGAAAGAAAATCCCTCTTCAGTCTCTAAATTCAATTTTGGCTAAATTGTAGCATTAACTAATAGCTCTGCATAAGAGAGGTGCAGAGCTGTGCCAGCCCCAGGGAGCACAGTAATGGGAAGCTTAGCTACTGTGCGACTCCAAACTCAGTCTGTCCAACTGACCTTGTATGTGGGCAGGATGAGATGTACTTCACACCCTTGCTTCACCTCCAGCTTGTCTTGACTCAGCAGCCCTGAGAAGATGTACTCCCAGAATTTAATCAATCAACAACCATTGATTTAATGGTCAAAGATTAGGCTGTCTGTGCGAGTATTCTCACTGTGCTTGACCTACGCATAGGGGGCTCTACTTACATGCTTTAGCTTTCCTTCCCTTTACTTTCCCCAGCAGAAATTGGGTACAAGCTGTGCCTTATGCACGTGCATGTGTCTGCCTTTCTTTCTGTTATACATGGAGGATCATTCTTTGTAACAAGAAAAATACTTTGTGTCTAAACTTGCCTGTCTTGTGTGTTTTTAGAGAGTGGATGGGGAAAAGGGGCAGGTTCTGCATCATATATGCAAAATTCCAACTGGTTCTCAGAATACTCCAGTGCTGGGGCAGGGGGATTCTTTGTAAGGAAAATAAAATATACTCTTGTTTTAATTTGGTCAAATAATAGTTAACTCAGAAAATTACAGCAGAGATATTTCCAAGGCACAGCAGATGTGCTGCAGCAAGCAAAGATGCTAGCTGAATTTTTTTTTAAGTTATAAGTGAGTATTTATTTTTAAGCGTTCTGTTTTGTTGCCATTTGAATTCAACTCATTTAATCAGCTTTACATAAAAATTTAAATGTGGTTGGTTATAATTTTTAAAATAAGAAAGTGCTAGTCCTGGTCTGATCCATAACATAAAGGGGCACAAAGGGAGGGGCAGTATTAGAATCCTACCAGTATTATATCCTATGAAAACAATGACCACATTCTCCCTGGGTGTATCTACACATGCAATTAGTGAGATGCAATAAACTCCGCTGCAGTTTGCACTGGAGTTAGCTGTTCTCAGGAACAGCATTTTCACAAGTGCCTGAGACTGCAGCATTTAGAGCTGAGATGCAGCATCCCTGGGCTGGCAGGTAGCCTGGGGGAGACAGTCCTTCACTCCAGGTTGGGCAGTGGAAGGGCTGGCTGGGGGTAAAAGGGTGCTAAAGTGCAGGGGTGGGCAGTAGGCAGCCCCTGAACTTTAGCACCTTCACCACCATCTACATGAGCATTTCGGTGGAGTTAATTAATAGGCCTGTGCGAATAGGGAAGTATTCGAGTTGGATTCAGATTCAGCCAATTCACAGACAGTGATTCGATTGGGAGATTCCGATCACTGCCCCGAATTGAATCAGCCATATTGGCTTCAGAAGTTTCAGCGCTGATTCAGAGAGATTCGGTGATTTGGCCACAGACTATAATGGGGAATCACTGAAATACCTATAACTTTGTCATTTTTGGACAGATTTGGATAAAAACAGCAGGGATGGTTGCCCCTTCTGAGGGCAGAAGCCTGCCATGTTTCAAGGAGATAGGTGCAGGGGTTTCTGGGAAACTGCACCTCAAGCTTCTGAAAGCAAAACTCGTGACTTTGTGTGTGTGTTAAGGCACAGTGGGATGAAAACAGCAGGGATGTTAGCCTGTAATAGGGCACCTTCCCAGTGCTGGTTAGATCTGTCTGCCCACCTGTTTCTGGGCTAGCTACCTGCCCCTCTTTTGCTCAGGCAGAAACAGCTCACAAAAAGCACAGAATGCCTGCAGACAGAGGCTTATATGCTGTTTTTACATCCCTCCCCCAGAGCACTTCGATTGGAAGGGGACTCAGGGAAAGATTATAGTCGCTGGCCAACTACAGATGTCAGTCTTTCCCCCCCGGTCCCCTCCCTCTTCTCAGTTTCTGTTCCCCTGCAAGACTGCCTTCTGAATCGCCGAATCTCTGAATCTTTTTCCAAATTTTTTCTGAATCTATTAGGATTTTTTTTTGTCTCCCAATTTGATTTGGATTCAGTGATTTGGCCTCTGAATCAGGCCAAAACTTCTCTGAATCAAATCGGCGACCAAAGCTTCACACACCCCTATTAATTAATCTATTGTTCCTTAAAACATCAAACTTTATAATATATTATAGAATGATACTAAAAAATGTTCCTCTGTTACCAGCAGTGACTATTGCTTTAGAGAAAGGTTTTAACCTTCTCAGTGTTTATTTGGCTCAGTATACTGCAGACATTATTAGTCTATCACAATAGGACTTTCTGGGTCTGGGCAGAGTCTAGCCATAGTTCCTAGCTCACAATCTTCTTTAAGTCTTCCTAGGGTTTTTCTATACCTTGAAACCAGTGCCACAGATTTCCCATGCCCCTTAGCCATCACTTTGTAGAAACTAGATTTCTAGTCCAGCACATTTGGAAACAATATATCAGAAAAGCGAAGAACACGGACTTGGAATAGGAATTTCTTAAACATAATCACTTCTCTCTTAAATATATTTGAAAGTCCTAGATCTTTGAAAACAATGGTGATTGTGGCATGTGGAAGTGCTTAGCCCTCTCTTAAATAGCATCTCTCCTCAGTGCAGGGGCGACATGTAGGGTATGCACATGGGTGCACGTGCACCCCCTGATCGTGGCAGTACACCCCCTACAAAATGGCGCAGCATGTGCAGGAGGTCTGTGATCACTGCTGGCCACCACTGACGCTGCTGGCAGCATCTGCAGGTGTTTGCTGACCCCTGGTTGATGCTCGCCACTGCTCCCCTCCCCCCCCGCTGCTGACAGTGGTGTCTGCAGGTGGTTGCTGACCCACGGTTGGTGCTCCCCCCCGCCCCCCCCCCCCCCCCCCCGTGCCACCCCGGCCTTAGGAGCTCCTGCTTACTGTGACTGTGCTCTCACCGCCGCCATGCCCCCCAGCCTCCAGGGGCATGCATCATTCATGCCTCAGGGCACTCCTGGGATTCTTAAGCCTTGTTCTTCTTCCACGATCATGTTTTTAGCATCCACATAGTAATTGTTAACTCAAAATTATTGTTTTGATGATTTCTCTATAGTAGTCCTTTAGCGAGGTACTGTATGCCTTTCCTGTGCATTGTCACTGTCTAGAATGTAATGGTACAAACTTTGTATCAACATTTGATATACAGACATAATTCATCCCAGCATAGTCATTAAGGAATAATCTAACCAGACAGGAAATATTTTGTTAATCTCAGATGATTAGCAATTGTCCTGAAATAAGGCTTTTTAAACATTTTTTTAATAGACAAGAGAGAATCGTATTGAAAGAAAGTGGAATGAAATAAAGATCTGTCTCACTGTTTCTTATTTTCTATGCAATTGTAGGCATGCAGGAGGCCTCTAAGAAACTTACTGAGTCCCTTCATGAAGTATATGAGCCAGAGTGGTATGGCCGGGAAGATGTGAAAATGATCGGAGAGGTAAGAATATGGAAAGAAAGGAAACGTCAGGGTACAAGGCATCTTATATGCACATTTTCATGTTTATATGCACTTTGTTTCTTCAGTCAAATGTTCTGTATCACTAGATATGGTAATCCCTTAGGCTAGGGACAGAAATTACACATAAACTGGCATAACTGGTAGAAAATTGGTTCAAATCTGGAAGACAACAGAAGTTCAGTGCACGTAAACCACTTTGAAAATGGCTGAAAATGGTTTAAGATAAACCTGGATGGATGTAGTATCAGACTTAACTGATTAGGTTAAATTGGTTTATGGAACTTCTGTTCCAGATCCTCTCTAGATTCAAGTCAACTCAGAGTCCTCCAGCATCCCAAACACCCCATTGCAGGGTGGGCAGGCCAGCTGAGCAGGGAGGCATGCTGTAACACCCCTGGCTTTTGGCCTGGGCCACTGCAAGCATGTAGCTGCATTTCCAGAATCAAAAGTGAATGTCTGTTCATTTGCTTATGGATTCAATCTACACAGCTTAGACTAACCTGCAAAGATTAAATTGATTCAGCCTTGGGCTTTTTGACTGTCTATACTTTGCCATAGTGTTTTATTATAATTGTAGGGCCAGCTATAATAGAAAGAATATGTGAAGGCATACAAATTCTTCTTTAACTAGAAACAAATCTTTTGTACATTGATGGAAGTCTGGAATAACTTCACAGTCTTCAGTAGAGTGGAACATGATCTTTTATATTTCGGCTTTTTCTTATAGGGTGGTTTTTATTCTGTTTCAGTCTTTAGAGTGTAATAAATAGCAGGGACCAAATTTAGATCTAGTGTAAATAAGATAAAATCCTATGGATGTCTCTGGGCAGATTTATTACTGATGAAAACAGGGTGTAACTTTTTACTGATGCAGCTTGTACTTATCTGGCATTCAGTGTGGGAGGAATAGCAGGAAAAGCAAATAAAAGGAGCCTGTAAGATATAGCACCCTAATCAGATGTCCTTGTTGATTGCTTTTCCTGCAGTTCTCTTTCCCTCCTTCCTCTCTGCAAATGGTAACTTACATGTGCTGAATGCCAAATCAGTGTAACTGACTGCTTTACCACCTATGCCCACTAAATTTGTTGTTTGGACTTACATCCCAATGGAGTAATTCCTCTTGCATCAGATTTAGATTGATATAAATGATAATGGCCAAAATCTGAGAACAGTCTTTGCTTTCTATTCCACATTTGGAAAATCTTACATGTTACCACTTTTATGAATATTGTTTCAAGCAGAGTAATATGTGAAACGTTTGTGCCATGTAGCCATTTTCATTGTAATCTGAACTTTAGATGTCATGTCATATATTTATGAATAGCTGAAAGTATAGTTCACAAGAATGAGAAGTTCACCATATTTACTCGTATATAAGATATGACCCACCATAATTAGGTTCTTTATATAGAAAATATATAAATGTGTTAAAGATGTCCAGATATAGAATCTAATTATTGGAGGTTTGTCTTCAATTTGTTGCCTTCTCACTTCTAGAGCAGGGAAACTATCTGGGGGTTAGGTGATCCCCATGCCCTCTGCCCTCCCAACTTCTTCCCCCTGCAGCCCTTTTCTGCTCTCCTCCTCCCCCCTTACTGTCAGACTCTGCTCTCACTGAGGACATGAAAGTGAGGAGCAATTGAAAACACTGACTTTGAAAAACATGCCCGTAGTAATTTGCATATAGGCTTAATTCATCCAAAATTGATTTGTTATTACCTTTTGTTGAAACTGCTGCAAATTTTAGCACAGGTAGTCCATAAACATACTTTTAAGGAGAACTTTTCTACCTACTTATGCATAGTACAAACTTTTGTTTTGCAGAAACAATAAAAAATTATAATAAAAAAAATGTGTGTGTGTGTGTGTGTGTGTGTGTAATGTCAAGTGACGACTGTGGTTCACTTGGCAGACCAAAGGATACTTTGACAGTTGTTACCAAATTTGCCCGTTACTTTGGGGTGTGCTCATTTATTAGGGATAGTTTCTAGGGTCTTGGTGATTCTGTCAATGTGCTGCTTGTGTTACTATATGGAGCTATATCTCTCCCTTCTGCAAGCCCTCACCCCCAATGGAGCTATCTTGCAGGACTCAGTCTCAATGGGACTGGCTTCCTCCAGTCACCAAATCAGTCATACACACAAACACACACAAATTAACGTGACACGCCTGACCTGGCTGGGCTGATCAGCATGGACAGGCTGACACCCTCATATGCCAAGAATCAGTTCATAAGAGCAACAATAAAATGCAGTCAAACACAAGCACACAGGTAAACAGAATCCCTCTGAATCCGGCTGGGTGTCCAGCTGACACCCTCATGGGCCAGCATTCAGTTCATAAGGGCACGTCTGAGTCAAACTGGGTCAATCAGCCTGTACAAGCTGATCCCCTTATGTGTTTCAAACTCAGCACGTCCCAATCTTTGACCTCTTGATGAGCAGACCCCACAATATTTTTGGGCTTCACAGGGATCTTTAGCTTAGGTAAAATAAGTGTTGCTGCAGAGCACGGGAGGAAAGAGAAGCAGAGAAGGAAAAATATACCCAATTACTACCAGTTTGACTATAAAAGTTATTTATTGCTAAGCATATGAAATATATAATAGTACTAGTAGTAATAGACATGCAAAAGAAAAACAAACACCAACAATGACAATACTACCCTGGTTTCACTAAGTATTTGGGGAAACTTAGCTCAAGCTTAACTGATACAGTTCAGGTTCAGAAGTTTATGCCTAGAAAGAAGACAGAGAACGCTGGGATCTCACCTAGTCCACGGTACTCAGGCTGCAAAGCTGACAGGCACAGTCCATAGCACAATCCTTGAAGAGAGAGATGATCTGTTCTTCCAGCGTCCCAAGAACGACAGGGGATGGTGTCAGCACAGGGGTTTTCTTCTTCTCCTTCTTTCCTCCTGCTTATACTTCTTTTCCTTCCTTTTCCTCTTCCTCTTCTCCCTCTAGCAGCACACACACTTACAGATTTTTATACCCTCAGTTCAGCTGCTTCGAAGCACCCTCAGTAGTGTAAATCATTGTCTTTTCTATTGACAAGGGGTTATCTGGTTTGGACCATCTCAGGAAACTGATTGATAATCAGGAAACACTTAAGATTAGGGAGTAACCCAAATACTTGGGAGCCAGCTTGAAATTCCTATGGGTGGCAGATATACTGATGGGATATCTCATGGTTTCTTCAGGAACAATAGATAGCTTGCAGCATCAGGATTTTGGATTTTTACTTGTTGTGCACAAGCCTCAGCTTAGCATGACTTTTCCAGATCTTACTATAGTCTTTTAACAGACTTAAAGCAATTATTGGGGTGTTCATAACCTTTTGTGGAGAGGACTCCCACCAGTCATCTCGGGAAAAGTATGACAACACCTGTGATTAGGGCTCCAGCAGGCTGGATGCTGTGATGAACCCTTAACCATTGTTCAAATGTTGCCCATACCCCCTCTGACTCAGTCTCTTGCCTCAGCATTCCCTAACCCAGCAACTGAGTTTTAGTCAATCAAGTTTAAATAGGCCTCCCATAGTGGGACCGGGGAATGTACGGCTCGAGATGCCTATTAAACTTAGAGGTGTGTGTGTGTCTGGTGGGGGGAAAAGTCCTTAGTAAATCCAGATTAGAACTGGTCTGATAAATGCTGAGCTGGGTGTGTGTGAACATGGGTTGATTAACATTTGGAGCACAGATTCCCCATCATGCAGTGCTCCCCTGCTTCTCTGGTCCCAGAATTCACTGCAGTCACTGCTTCAGGCTTTCTGTTCTCCATCTCTCATGTAAATGAATGGTCATCTGGTTCCATCTCGGATGTAAATGAGACCTAGGGTGTCATTACCTAGGGTAAAGGGTGACCTTGTCACCCTTATCTGGAGGGTCTTAGGTGTTTCTCTCACTGCATCTTAATCAAGGGGTGAGTCCTTTGTGAGTCAGACAGACTGCATCCTGTGCCAGGGTTGCCCAAGAACATACAGCTGAGACGTAACACAGTTAAACTATTTTAATCCCATTACACAGTTTGCACCCGCGCATCCATGTTTCCCTCACCATTCCAGTGCTTTCACTTTTTGTTCTCTCCAGAGGAATTGCATCTGAAAAATCTATGCTAGTCCCCTCCCCACCATATGAGATCTGCCATTTCTTTCCTATTGTCCTCCTTTGTCTTTTTGTAGTACCAGTACATTTCACTCAGCCCCATTTTAATACAATCCTTGACTGGGTCCTGAGTGTCTGTTTATGAGCAGGTTCCTGGCTTTCCACAGGGAATATCTGAAGCAGGAGATGAACTGGTTAGAGCAAGCTGTCGGGGCCCCTTATTGTTTGGTCAAGTGCTCATAGAGGATCACTTCTCTGGTCAGCTTTCTGAAATCTGTCACCACCAGGAGTGCACAGACTTTCTTCCACACCTATTTGGCATATAGGAAGTCCCAGAAGAGGTGGTTGATTGTTTCTGCCAGCCAGTGGCAGGTCTGTCTCAGGCAGTTCGATGGACCTCTCTGCCTTACACTCTTTTTCCATGTCCATACGGGGAGTGCCCTATGGGCTGCCTGCCAGTTTAGGTCTCTATGCTCCTTCTGCAGGTCCTTGTGGAAGATTTGCTCCCACATGGCCTGGTAGCTGTCACCAGGTAGAAAATCTGCAGGTGATGTGGCATCTCTTGCCCTTACCACCTCTGGTATCTTGCAGTTGTTCAATAGGGTTGCTAGGGTAGCATCGTGCAGCTTGTATTTCTTCTAGAAGCTTTTCAGGAACTCATAGAACCATGGGGACACCATGGTCCATGGGCTCCCATTGATTGTTCTGTAGACCTGCTACCTTCACAGCAGCTGCCCTGAAAAATACTTTGCAAAGCTGGCTGTTTTGGATTACACCCGTGTTGCCAGTTTGCAAACCTGGCTCATGTACTTGGTCCAGAGGAAGAAAAGGACATCTGGCATTCCTCTGCCTCTAGACCATTTCACTTCATACAGCTTGGTCCTTACCACTTTCTCCCATGTGGAGTTCCAAAAAACCCTACACATGGCTCTTTGGATTCTGTGAACGACTTGTTCTGAGGGGGCAAAGACTACGGTGGTATGTAGAAATATCGGCCGTAGCACCACCGTCATCAGTGCCATGCACCTCCCATTGACAGGCAGCACAATTGCCATAGCCCCAGTTTCTGTCTGACCTTGGCCTCCATCTTTTCCCATGCCCTCTGCCTCGTCAGCTCTGGGTCAAACTCCATCCTGAGGATTTTTACCCCCTTGCAGGGGATGAAAACCCCCGGGTGCGACACATCCCTGAGCTTACCCAGGACTAGGCAGGTGCTTTTGCTCACATTGAGTTTGGCCCCTGCTGTTGCTCCATATACCTGGGTGTGTTGTAGTATTCTTTCCACTGACCCCTTATCTCTGCATAAGATGTTCAACTATGCATGATATCAGTCCAAATCCAAAAGGCTCGTGATTTATCATATAGTTCATTGGACTGGGCCCCAGCAGAGTCCACAGTGTTTCAGTTAATTGCTCACTCTGTATGTGTACTCCATATACTCCCCCACAAAGGATCCATGTCCTAATTAGCCCCTCCCCCGACTGGAACAAGGTGTTCTGTCACAAGTCCTGGGCTCTTCCAAAAATTTATAAGGAGATGAGGTGCAGGGCAACCTTGTCTAGCTCCACCTCATGGATTGTGGGGCCACACTAATCATACACAACAGGCTGAAAGAGAGGGCAACAGAGGGATTCTGGGTGAACTATTTGGTGGGGGCATTTGCTGATGTTTGCCAGACATTTAAGGCTGATGAAGAAACAAGAATAATTGGAAATGGGAAAGAAAGGAACAGTTCAGCTGTGGGAGTGAAGAAGAAGTTGAAAATATGTTCATTGTAGTGGCTTACCATGACTTGGAAAAGAGTCAGCACTGAGCAGGGACTGAGTGCAGTGGGTGTTACATGTATCTTATTCAAATGGGCTGCAGTAATCTATTCTTGTTTTAGGTTCCCATCAGCATCTGGGCCTCTTGTGGGCTAAGATCAAGTAGGTGAATTTAAATGGCATTGTGTAGTGGAGGGTGCACCCCCGTCTGATGCACTGTGGACAGGACACCCTATGAGTCTTGTAATTAGCTTCCCACTGGCCAGCTTCCAGTGGGAGGATCTTGGCTACATGCCTGCTTTATGGAAATGGGGGACTCCTCCCTAGCTTCCTCCTGTGGCCTTTGGTTAAGGGCAAGTGAGGCTTGGACAAATCCAAGCCATAAGCCTCTGGGCTTGGGCTTGGATATAGGATGCCTGCCAATGGATTTGGGGGTATCTGAAGCCCCAGTCTGAAAATTCTGGGGTGGAGGATACTTACCAGTTGTAGCACCACATATAGTGTTTGAACAATTGAGTGTTGCTCATTGAGAGGATTCAGAACTGATTTGCCTCATTTGACCTGGAATATGTAAAATTTG
>NW_005841953.1:3437185-3484171 GCF_000455745.1 Alligator sinensis
CCCCCCCAAATTAAAAAAATCTCAGCCTCTTGTGGTCTAAGGTTAAGTGGAGGCATCTGAATCCCAAGACATCCAGGCTTGGGCCTGCACATAAGATGCTTGTCAATGGATTAGGGAGTATCTGAAGTCATTGGGGTGAAAGCCTGGGACAGAAGATGCGCGCTGGTTGTAGTGCCATACATGGTGTTTAGAATAATTGAGTTCTTCCTGCTCAATCCATATGGTTTTTGGAATGATTGCATTGTGCCCAATCAATATGATTTAGAACTGATTTGGCTGACTTGACCTGGAACACAAAATGTATTAATAAAAAAATTTCAGTCTTTTTGCCAAGATCAAACATTTTTGGCACCAAGGGGACGGTTTCAGGGCTGGCTCTGGTATTCCTAGCACTCCCTTGTTATTGCAGTACCTCCAAACCCAGTACCAGTTCCATGTGGCAGGAACACCCTCCTGTTTTTCTTTTAAGGGTCAAAAAAAACCCAGGATTCCATCAGCATGTTTGCCCAATAGAGCCAATGTGTTTTATAGTCATGTTCAGTGTTGGTTGAATTTAATCAGCTTCATAGTTGGTTTCCATTACTAAGCACATGCTGCTTTTGACAGCAGTTCAGTGATAGACAATGTATTTAATGAGTTTTTCTTGTATGTGAATGTAAGATAAAGGGCTTTTAAAACCTTATCTTGTATTCGAGTAAATACGGTACCTATTCAGATAGATAGGTGATTATTGCTTAATTGTTCCATCTTGCATAACATTGATCTTTAATAGAAGTGATGATGGTTAGAAACACTTTTGAACAATGTTTTTCAGTTCTTTTAGCTTTTAAAAAACCTCCGAGGTTTTAATTTGTTTATAATTTCTCTGCAAATTATTTTCAGATGAAAATGTGCTACGACAGTTACTTGCCATGATCTACTTTGTTGCTCTCTCTCCCCCACTGTGATTAAATATCATGTTAATAAATAATAGTTTTTAAAGTGTGATTAATGGATTGTAATAATTCAGTAGAGGCTGCAATTAGGATAGGAAATAAATACTGGCATAGCCTATTTACAATGAGTCTTACTATGGCACAGAATAATTAACATACAGTGGGTGCATCTACACATGCACTTTACTGTGGAGTTGACTAATTAGCTCCACAGTAAAGTGTCAGCATCTACACGTGCACCCATAATAGGGGGCAGTAAATTAATTAACTCCGCTCCACTGTAGCTCTCTCATGCCCCAGCCAGCCCCAGTCACAGTCTGCAAGTGTGTTTCAGTATATGTAATTTCTCCATTGTAGGATAGTACTTCTCCCAGACAGTACTATCCTACAATGGAGAAGTTACATGTACTGAAACACACTTGCAGACTGTGACTGGGGCTGGCTGGGGCATGATAGTGCTACAGTGTGGGGGCTGCCTGTCAGGTAGCCTCACACTGAAGTACCTTCATGCTCCAGCCAGCACCTCTGCAGTATGTTGAGCAGGGGCAAAGCAACCCTGGGCTGGCAGGCTGACCCCCAAGGCCTTTGCCCGCCAGGGCTGTGCTGCCTCAGCTCCATGTGCTGGAGTCCCAGGTGCATGTGTAAATGCTACACCCAGGTGCAAGAAACTCTGGTATGAACTGTGCCAGAGTTTATTGCTACATGCTTATTGCACGCGTAGATTTTCTAGCCATACTGAGTACAGTATGGCTAGAAAAACGTCTCCAGGAATGCTGCTTTCTCAAGGTATCAGTAATTTGACAGGACAATACTCCTTAGCCTTTTCCATATTGGAAAGCCCCTGAATTCATCTGACTAAGTTCTAGCTGGGAACTCCTTCTCTTTTGATAGGTGATTATGAATTTCTGATGTTTATGAATTTCTGACGTTTGTTTGTGATCTGCCAGATTGAAAACCCAAGTCCTGCAGGTGTTTAAAAAGGCAGTTTGCTTTTGTGCCAGCACTGTACATCTGGCATGGGATTCCACTCCTCCCTCTACACCAGTGGGGGACAAGCTTTTTGACACCTGTGCCACAAATTAGCCCTGGACCCTTGCCCAATGAGCTGCTCTGCTTTTTTGCCTCCTGCCCTGTGCTGCAGGCTTGGCCTGCTGCTCTGCTTTCCGCCTCCTTTCCTATCTGCTGCTATGCTGCCTGCCCCTCTTTCTGGCCCTGGACAGAGGCTGCCCATGCCACTTGTGGCACATCTGACACAGGTTGGGCCACCCCTGCTCTACAGTATTCCAAGAGAGCTCAGCTGCATTAAAGCGGGCAGGAGAACTCAATTGTTTGTATTCCTCCAAGAGTGAATATAGGAGTGGGCTATTCTTCAGCCACATTAAATAACTAATGACCTTTTTGTCAGTTGATAGAGTAATGGTTCAGATTCTGAATCCAAGTAATCTAATAGATCCATTGAGTTCTGTGAGGTATGCTTGGCTATTAACCCTCAGATACTCTGGTTTGGTAATATTTGAGAAGCTTATGTGGGGAGTTGCATTTTCTGGAGTGGAAAGATGACCCCCCCATAAATTTAAATGTATTTAAAAATATAGGCCCACACAATTAAAACTACAGATCCCTCTATGAATTTTGTTTAATTTTGTTTTCAGTTGTATCTTGCTGCTTATTAAAGGAAGGTTCATTATGCAATCCATGAGCTTGTATGGGAACTAAAATACCTTGATGACCAGCCTGCTTGAGCTAATAATCTTTGGTTCCATTATTTCCAAGGCTGCTCCTATTGTTATTTTGAAGACTTCAAAAATGGTGCATTTGATTACCTGACTAAAATCTATTTTACTGTAAATTGAAACTTGCATTGGAATGTGCATTCTTTATGAAAAAAATAAGAAGATTTTAGAAAGATTAGTTTGCCATATACATTAGTATTTCCCCTAAGTTTTGAGAGGAATTAAAGCAATTTTCAGTTGTATTTCTCTGTATCTCATTTTTCTTTACAGAAATGTGATGAACTCTGGGAAGACTTTCATCAAAAGTTGGTGGATGGGTCATTGCTGACTCTGGATACATACCTGGGACAGTTTCCCGATATAAAAGTACAGTAATGCTTTACTATGGAGGGAAGATTTTAAAGCTTACCAATTACTTTTGTTTCATAAACAGAAGCAATATGAAATAAAGGGTATATAGGAAGGCACCACTCATGTGGCATATGAAACATCCTATTTTATAAGCAGGACCCATTTGCAGACTGAACTGTTTTATTGAATGAACAAAACAAAGTATTTTGCCTTAGGAAGTCAAGGTAAATTAACCTTTTTAGTACAAACGTTTTAAAAAGGTTTTGCTTGCTCCTATAGATATGAGCAGGATAACTTCAGTGATGCTGGATCAAGCCCTTGAGCCATCAAGGAATTATAGAATAACTATTGTGATAAGAAGAGCTTTTCCATGCTCTTGTGGATGTTTAGAAGTCACTGATTTTCTATCTCTGATTTGAAGCCATAAATGGCTTTTGTGGTTTCATCAGTCTCAGTGTCCATAGGGATTGCTGCTATACAGGGCAAAGGTCCTCTTCCATTAGACCATTTTAACCATATCTCCTCTGTAAGGATTTCATAATCACATGTCCCATGTGTCTATGGGATATGGCTGTAACTCCCTTATAACAGAATTATCTATAGTCCTTTCCAGTTTACAGAAGAAGCTAGTCTATACCAAGACAGTTTAGAGTTATGGATGTTCAAAGGTGGCCTAAAGCCCTGAATCTGCTCCTGAGAGATGCCAGGTTTTCATTAGGTACAGCCTAGGATTTGAAGGAAATTTTATGTGCAGTATGCATCATTAGAAAATCAGCAGCTTTCGAAGACCCACTTTTATTGTTATGTTAAATATTGAAAAATAACTATAATAGGTTAATAGGAAATCCCTTTGTATGATGGCAGTATTGAATGGATCAATTTTGTATCAATGGAATCCTAGAGAGATTTGTGTTTGGAAATGTTTTAGGAATGTGAAAAATAATATAATTATTCATTAAATATATATACCACATGATGTAAAAGGAAAGACAATTAGTATCAACATTATAGATTAAAGAGTCAGTTTGCGTTGCTGGAGATTTCTAGCAATACAGATCAAAATATATATAATCAAACTGATATCTAAGGTCCCAGTGGTTAGGCTAGATATACACAAAACCCTTGTCAAGTAATTAATTCTTAATAAATAGGCTCCTTATTAATCTCTTTCCCCAAACTCACTTTAACCATACAATATTACAGCAAATAAAGTTTTGATTGTAAAAGAAGAGTTGTTAGAAAGATTCAAAGACAAATCAAAGCAAAACTTACATCAAGGTTGCACCTATGATAACAGCTCTGAATTTTATTTTTGTAACTCTCTGCAGACTCGCATTGCAAAGCGAAGCAGAAAGCTAGTTGACTACGACAGTGCAAGACATCACTTAGAAGCCTTGCAGAGCTCAAAGAAAAAAGATGAAAGCAGAATTACTAAGGTAATACATTACTTCAAAGTGATACTGGCAGAAGTCAGCTTGAGTTTGGCTAAAATTCACTTTTGTGCAAAGCTTTTATTCAAGGTCTATTCCAATGATCCCCAAAGGGTATGCTACAGCACACTAGTGTGCCAATGAGAGCAATGGAAGTGTGCCACAAGATCCCCCTGTGTGAGGAGGTAAATGCTCTCCTCCCTTGTCTGGCACCCTATCCTGCACCTGCCCCAGCTGCTGGTGCCTTCCCCTACCACTCCCCAGTCAACACCTATGTTGCCCCAGCCTCCCCCTTCCCTCCCTCCTGGGGTCCCAGCAGCACACTCCGCTGCAAGTGGGCAGGCAGGCAGACATACAGGCAGAGCCACGCTTTGCAGGCCAGCTCGTCCCCTCCGCTTCTCCCGCCCTGTAGGTATATTTATAGTTATAAATATTAATTTATACATTTATAACTATAAATATAACTTTTCAGATGTAATATTTATATGTAATATGCTCCTTTGGGGACTGCCACTGCTGCCTTCCCCAACCCCTTCCCAGGGAGCCCACGTGCTGCCTCTGCCCCTCTCACCCATAGAGTCCCAGCAGCACACACTGCTGCAGGCATGCAGGCAGACAGACATACAGATGGAGCCTGTATGTATGCATGTGTGTGTGTACACATACACACACACACACACACACACACACACACTCGTATATATAATAGGTCATTAATATAATTAATTACTATAATTTATGTGAAAGTGGAGAGTGAAATGTATAATATAATATTGTAAGATTTGTATTACAATATACTGAAATATTAATTTATACATGTATAAACATAAATATAATTTTTCATGTGTCAGAGTGAAATATGTCACCAATTTTAATTCAGAAAAAGAAGTGTCCCAGGTATCAAACGTTTAGGAAACACTCATCTGTTCTATACCATTAAAGGAAACAGAACTAGTCATGGATTTAAATTTAATCAAATGCTAACTATTTGGGTGGATTATGGTCAGATTGTTTCTTGAGACGAGGGCCCATTTAAGCCCTAATTTACAGTTTTGACTGGAATATACACATCTGGGGCTGACCTGTGGTACAAGGTGGAATTTGATCTTTTATGAGATTGAAGATTACCTCTGGGAGATCTGCCGTAACCCTTACTCATGTGCGTAATCTCATTGAATGAATAGGATCACTAACGTGAATGAGGTTTTTGTAGGATCATGCCCCAGAATTTTATCTGTCACAGAGTGTAAACTATACAACTATAAGTTAATGACATTACTGAGTGAGTTTTCTATAGACTTGTCTTGTTTTCAGTTTTGTTACAAATTTGGCACTCAATCTATATTCATCAGAAGATTTAATTTAGTCTTGAACCTTTGAAGCAGGCTCCAAAGGTTTAACATTTTTCATTAAATCTATGGGGAACTCATGCCTTTTCACATTTTGGCAGAAGACAGGGCTGAGTTTGCACCTTATGAACTAACTAAAGTTTTAGTTATAAATTTATAAAATTTAATTTTAGTAATAACCTAGTTATAGAGGGGATGGAGAAGAGCTACATTTTAATTATTCTGTGAGGTGCAAATCTACCCTGCCTTCTGCCTGACTTCAGACTAACATGGCTAACTATCTCTCTTTTCACATTTTGAAACAACAAATGGAATTTTACTTCCAGTCTGGGGCATTTACTTCACTGGAACCAGAAGTACTCAGGTATACTATTTGCTAGATCCCTTGCAAACTGAAACAACTGCATTTGCACAGAAGCCTGAAGTACTTTTATTAATAAAAACAAGATTGCCCCCGTTTCATTGTATTTTGGCATGACTATAAAAGTTCACCTGTGTTGTTGTGATGTAGGCAGAGGAAGAGTTTCAAAAAGCACAGAAAGTGTTTGAAGATTTTAACTCTGATTTACAAGAGGAGCTGCCATCTTTATGGTCAAGGTAAGCCAAAGGATGTGTGCATCTAACTTTTAGAATTTGTAAAGTCTATTAAGAGAATGAGGCACCAAACACCTACTGGCTGAGGGGTGCTCCAGGTTCACGCCCTGCACCTTACCTACAGTGGCTCTGGCTTCAGTGTGGCTCTGACAGCATGGAGGACAAAGAACAGGCAGCAGCATGAGGTGCACAAGCAGCAGCTAGTGATATGCTGTTGGTGACAGAGAGGTCACCTCCTTATTTTGCTGCTAAAAACTGGTGTTTAAGTGGCCACTCAACATGTATGTTGGCAACAAGAAAAAGGTGACATCTCTCCCAGCAGCAGTGAACCTCAGTCCACTGCCCTGTACCATGTGCTGCTGTTGTCCAGGGCACAGTGCTGGCCAGTTACACCTCTGCTTATGATACTGTAGTTATTACAGTATCTGAGAACCTTTCAATCTTCATCCTCATGAATTTCCTTTGAGGTTCAGAAGTAATATTATCTCCATTTTGTGAGTTGTCCATGGTCACGGAGAAATATCTGGCAGAACATAGAACTGAACATTCTCAACCTCTTGTGGCTAGCCCTGTTGCCCAAAGATTTCCTGAAAGCTGTCCTAACCTTTCAAAAAAAAATCCAAACTGGTTTTTATGCCAACCTTTAGTCCTATGCCACTCCCCATCAGTGTAAAAATGGCCAACATTTTGATAAGCTAATATGAAGTACAAAGTAACCATGTATCTCTGAAAACTGAGAATTAGTCTCTCTACTTGCCAGACTGATAAAAAAAATATATTATCCTGTCTTTTATGAACTATAGTAAAGTTGACATGTTATGATGCATTAATTTGTTCATAAGAAAAGACTTTCACAAGTTTATAATAAATGTATGACAATTCTTTTCTGCAAACCTCCTGTAAAGTAAAATATCAACAAAAGTGTAAGTAATGAATAATAATATTTACCTATAACTGCTTCCACCTATACTCTTTTTATGTTAGTACTTTGTATAGTTTGAGTCCCACATTGGATGTAGGGTATAGAGGTTTTATATGATCCAGGATCATATGCATTGAAGATGGGTAATCACAAATAAAAGTGTTTGGAAGACTTCCAGTGTAAGAGATCTTGTTTTCATTCAGATGGCATTGTTTCTTGTGTTGCAAGTTAGTTTAAAAAGAACCAGAAAAGGGTGTATGGTTGTGACTTGTAGTGAACAAAACTGATAGAAATAGAGAATATAGAGAAATAGTTGTCTCATCTGAGTGCTACATTCTTTGATGCTACATTCTTTCAAGTGACACTTGAAAAAAAGTGTTTTGGTTCATCAGAGCTGCCTTTTGTTTCCTATTGCTCTCTAAATTAATTCATTTTAAAAGTGAAATCAATAGGGATTTTCCTATTGATGCTGTTAGTCCTATCAGCTAAGAAGTCTCATGTATCTTCAATATATTTGTTTTATGGGATGGGGAAGGAAAAAAAAACCTGTTTGAATGGTTTGGAGTACGTGTCTTTTTTATTACAATATGTTCCCTTCTAACTAGTCTAAGTGGTTGATAGAATTTCATTGTATAGTTGAGCCTGCAGACATGGTTCAGAAAGCACATTCATTCAGAGTCCTGTTTTTAGGTCTGTATAGCTTTACAGAGAAATTGGGCTGAAATTTCTCAGGCTTGTCCTCAGCCCAGAGTTGATGGTTTGCTTTGTTATTGTTTTTTGTTTTATTGGTTAAAATTTGTTGAAATTGCACGTAGAATTTCTTAGTGGAGGCAGGAGAGAGGAGAATTGGAAATGATGGAAAACTCAGAACAGTTTCAAAATGTGCTTATACACATGAAGTACAAATATTTGCTCTACCAAACTTTGCAAATATTTGCATGCATCTGCAAATGTGTATTTTATATTTAAATGTACTTTCTTTTACATATATATGTATATTTTGCAGCCACAATTTATGTATCTTCTTTGTTTTAAAACATGCTACTAATGATCAAATGTTTTAACTTCACAACAAATCTGGGTGATTTTTTTTTTTTTTAGGCAAATGCTAAAATAATAAAATATGGTTTCAATCATCTCAAACTGTTTCTGAATTCAGGTTGAGTTAACCAGAACTTTTCAGGTGGGGGTGGAAAATCAGGATTAGATTAATAAAACTGTTTAGAAGGTCCAGTTTTGCACTTTGGCCCCAGGCTGGACAGACCATACTCACTTATCTTACAGACATGGTGCATGCGCAACCCAGGCACATGTAAGAGAGGAAGGAGCATGATTAGTTGCTCTGTGGGTGTGGAAAATGTAAAGTCTGATCACTAGTAGGAAACATGAGAAGATGGAGCATGTTTATTTGCTGTGTGGAGATGGCATATGTACATTTTTTACAACCATATGAGCTGTGAGAGATTGAACTAGTGTTCAGTGAAGGTGGAGCTGCTAAAATGAGAGATGTCTGCTCAGCATATTAAATCAGATTTTTTTTAGAGACTTATAATTTGGTTCCAATCAGCCAGATTGTCATGATGACAGCCAAGGGCATATCCTGGACACAGAGCCTACCAAACGTAATGTCCTTGCCACAAATCACGGGAGTACTAACACTTTTCCAAAAGAAGTTAACAGATTTTTTTCACATGGGCAACATGCAACCTCAGTAGTAAACAGGAGTGATAATTCTGCCTACGTTCTCAAGTTCATTAATGCCCCTATATATTTGTCTGGGATGTAAAAGGCCAATAAAGAAGATGGATATGGAATTCATACTAATATAAGCCCCTATTATGCCATCAGATGTTAAATGAACATCAGGGCCACATTCATCCATCAGTCTACTTCTGTACTTTAGAGTTAAATAGATATGGCACGTTTAATTTTATTAAGTACTTCTGTTTGGAAAAGTTAAAAGCAACTGAAAGCAGGGTCTTTGCTGGAGAAGTATCTTGTGAACTTGATAGGCAATACTATTAGTCCCACCTATAATAAAGTCTTAAGATGACTGATTTACTATGGAAACAATAACTTTATAAATACAAAGTAAAATTTTCCTTTTATATACATGCCTCAACTATATCAGGGCATTCATTATAGTATTTTAAACTGTGTTATAATTTTAATCTTGATATAAGGCTATAATGTATAATGTGTGCTTACAATTCATTTCACAACAGTCCACAAGTATTCTTTCTCATAGGAGTGCTTTCCATGCACAATGATAATATGATGATGGGGATTGTACTTTACATAATAGACACTGTTTCTGTTTGGCTTATTACTACAACTCTGAAAAATATATATATATAAAAAAAAAACTCTGAAAAAAAAAATGTATATCTTTGCCATCCCATGGCCCTAAGCCTTTTCCTACTAAAACGAGTTGGAAAATTTTAATTGAAAGTGTTTTTCATCAGAAAAGGCCATTTTGATAAATTTGAATTCTTTAATGAAACTGTATCGACTGTTATGTGTCTTGTGAGACTGAAGAAAAATGAGAACTAAATTTCACTTAAGAATATGAAAAAGTTTCTATTTTTGTTTAATTTTATGGATCTGTTTTTCATTTTTATTATTTTTTTAATTTATAAAATGTCCATAGCAGTTTAGTATTGTCACTATCATAATATTCATAACTAATCTTAACATGTCAAAATATGACAAAAGTTGAAATATCCTATTTTACTATTTTAATTTTAAAATCACTAAGGGCAGATGCTACATATTGATGAGTTAAACTCCTTATCACCTTTCCCCACCACCTGCTGCTCATGCACTAGGCCACGGCTCTACCCTGTCACCATGGTCCAGCTGACACTGTTGCTCCCCGCAGGCCATGGCTCTACCTTGGGGAGGAGGTGGGGTGGTGGGCAGTGTCACCTGTGCCTTCCTACCCCCTGACATGTCATCTATGCCATCCCTCCTCTCTCCCGCCCCATAGATGCACCTATGGGGAGCTGTAGGAGCTGCTCTCCATGCTGCCTGGTTGTCACATACATGTGTGCACATGCACATACATGGGGCACCCCCTATCTGATCACTGTTCTCCCATTTCCCCAGCCCCAAGCAGTCCTTGCAGGCTGGAACTCTACCAGCCTGCAAGGGAAAACCCACGGTTTCTCATGTTTTTCTCCTTTAAAGGAGACTCTATTTTTAAAGTTTCTTGATCCGTTTTTTAAAGTTTGTTCATGACCCTTCCATATATTGTTATGACCCACTTTTGGAACACAACCCACAGGTTGAAAAACAGTGCTTTAAACTATACATCCTTTTTCAGACGTGTCAAAAAAACGTGATGGATATGCCAAGTCTGTAGAACGTATTCTCTTCTATTTAAAATAGGCAGCACAGTTTAGGTGGCTAGCATGGTCAAGAGACCATTAATTGGGGATTTGGGAAAACTGGTTTCTATTTCAGGCTCTGCCACTGACCTAGCATGAGACTAAGGGCAAATCACTTTTAAGTACTTCTCTTTTCTCCTCCCACCTGTCAGTCTGTCTTACTTAATTAGATTGTGAAACTGCTTGGGAATGTCATTCCATTCATTTGGAATTTGTCTAGCACAAAATATACCTGTCTCACAACTGTTATTATTGTAATACAATACATGTATATAACAATAATTCTGGAATGCTAACACTGCAATAGTCTCCTTAAAATTAATGCTTCTCATTTTATATTGATCCTTATTGCATTTGAGCCAGTAATAATATTTTGGGGACAGATTTGCCCACACTCAGTCTTATTAATTTCCTCCGTAAGTATTCTCCTGAAATAAATGGGATCACGTTTGGAATACAGTAATCCTTAACACTGAAAAGTAAAGCAAAATCTTGGCCCAGAGGTGTGTAATTTAAGAAATACTTTGGTCATCAGTAAAAGAGGATAACATTGTTTAATATTGTGCCAGTATTGTGAAAGAAATTAACATCTCTCCTTTTTTTTCTCTGCACACTTTTTTGCCTTTTCTGTCATCCCTTCTTAGACGAGTTGGCTTCTATGTGAACACATTCAAAAATGTATCCAGCCTTGAAGCCAAGTTTCACAAGGAAATAGCTCTGGTAAGTAAAATTGAATGTATTGTGTGAATGATATAGCAAAAGGATGTCCTAGTATAAAGCTGTAAAAAAATCTATTAGCAGTGTGTCTGAAAAGTTACTCTTACAGCCTTTGGATGCCTATACACGAGCACAGAGGCTGCTTCGATGTGCTGGAATTCCAGTAGGTTGGAACAAACCCAGTTAATTGAGTCTGCTGGAGTGTGGCAATTGCCACGCTCCAGCAGCCTCCTGAATCTCATGTATCAGCATCCCCACGCTTAAAAATGGCGCTGGGGGTGGTTGAGCTGAAGCTTGTCAAATGAGCTTTAGTTCAAGTACCCCCACTGCCATTTTTTAAGCATGGGGATGCTGATACAGGAGATGTGGTGTTGCTTTAATTTAGAGTGGGTCTTGGACTCTCCTTAGTTAAAGCACCAGCCCCTGGAGCATGCGTAAAAGTGCCTTTTATCTCCTTTATAGTATAGTACAAATATTAGTTTTCATCACATATTTTTTGCATTTTTGGATTATAATTGAAATGCAATTTCAACATTCAGCTGGGTTTTTAAAAATGTTTAGAGTCTCCACATCTCCCCCCCCCGCATATTATATTTTGAAATTATTATTTTGTATTTTGAAATTACTGTGTTTTGAAATTATTATTTGTACAGTAAGGTTGATAGGCATCAGTTGTTATTATTAGTGTAACATTGCATCATCCCCCTAAGCTCAAGAAGCAATGTTTATACCGCTCCCTTCAAGGTCTAGAAGTAAACTGCCAGTAATTTATCAGTACACCTATGATTCTCAGGCAAAATACAGTTACTTCAGAAATACCTTTATGCATACAGGACCTGAAGGCTGATTTACACACCCAAATCAGTTAAATTAAAATAATATCTTGCCATATTCCAAATAGAATTTACACGGTCCCCTACGTTTGTAGGCAGCCAGTTTTCTGAAGGTATAAATAGAGGTAACCACTGCATCAAATGATACAAATATAAACTGCTGTGATGTAACTGTTATACTTGTAAACTCCAGTAGCAATACAGGCTAGTTAAATTGCTGTAATTGTAACCCTGAATGAAACAGGTTTAAAATTGGATCAGTATACCAACAGGAACATTAAGACAAAACCTGATGTATGTTCCCAAGTGGTGAGTCCACCCCATCCCTTTTTTAAAGTTGCCAAAAATTATATTTGTCTGTAATGTGAAAGTGTCCACAAGAAGATCTATTCTAATCTCCCTTGTAGAATACAGTCATAAAATAACCTATAATAAAACTCTATAACCTGCAACAGCTAACATGTAGGAGGGACAAGGGCACTGCCAAAGCCTTGGTACTGCAGTGGCAGAGAACTAATTAAGATATGCTCAGATAATCCCAGGAAGAGGATAAATGAGCAAACTAAAAGCACCACGCAGACCATACCAGTCTTCTTCAGGGAAAAGTTCCTTTCTAACCCCAAATGTGATGATCAGTTTGACCTTGATTCATGGGATAGGCATTTGAGAGGTTTGTAGTACCTTTGGGACCACATTTGGAATAAAATCATCCTTAACATCGAAAAGTAAGGCAAAATCTTGGCCCAGAGATGTGTAATTTAAGAAATACTTTGGTCATCAGTAAAAGAGGATAACATTGTTTAATATTCTGCCAGTATCGTGAAAGAAATTAACATCTCTCCTTTTTCTCTCTGCACAGTTTTTTGCCTTTTCTGTCATCCCTTCTTAGTCGAGTTGGCTTCTGTGTGTACAATCTTTTAGTTAATAGTATAATCTTTTATCTAAAAGCAAGTTTATCAAACTTGTGTTTGTCTCCCTAGCTATGCCACAAATTGTATGAGGTGATGACCAAATTGGGAGATCAGCATGCAGACAAGGCCTTCACTATCCAAGGAGCACCCAGGTGAGAAATCATTTATTAAAGTACAGTGAGCTGTCACTTTTCTATCAGTCAGCTACAGCACATGGACTAGTCAGCACTGTGAAATCAGCTGCAGATATTTAGGGACTCAACAGGGCAAATTAGGTGAATAAGGTCTACCTAGTATGAGTAAACAGTGCCAAAAGGCGCTTAGTTTTTTCCTCACTCCCTCTTCCTCCTCTTCCACTTCCTCTTCTTCCTCCCCCATTTCCTGCCTTCCCTCAACATTCAAGCCCAGTCTCAGCTGGTGTTATTGAAAACAGCTCCACTAAAAATACATGGCACCAATTTGCATTTGCTAACTATCTGGCCCTTACATTCTTATACACTGAGCTTAATAAAGCATTGCCACCTTTCATGTTTTTATTACAAGTCTTGAGACTACATGTTATGTCCCTGCCTCCCAATTGCTTTTGTCAGGAGTGAGGGAGAAAAGAATTTCCGTACCTGCAAAATAATATCTGTTGGTTAATACAATCTGAGATAATTCTTTGCTATTTTATTTTTTAAAATCTTTTGGTTTTTGAGCTTTCTGGGTATCACAAAAGCTTTTTCCCCCAAAACATTATGTGGCTGTATGATTATTCTTACTACCCAAGTTAGAAAGCTTTTCATTATTACATTAAGATTTAGCATCAGGGTAAACCACTAACATCTTTGAGCCCATCTGTTTTGCCAAAGACCCGTGTAAAGCTAACTGCAGAACACATGCTGAATTATTTTATGTTCCAACATGCATTGAATCTTGTATGAAATTCAGTCTAAAACCTTTGAGGAATCTATTCATTTTGCTTAAAAAAAATTACTCTGGAACTCAGGAAGCAGTCTTTGCAGGATAATACAATGGGATAACAGCTAATGTTATTAATGTTATTACTGCACAAGGTAAAGATAGAACTATAATGAAATTTGACCTTTGTCCTTAGAGGGTGAGAGTTAAGGGGAGAAAATAATAATAATAAAAAAGTTTTAAAATTGTGCATGTTAATGAATACTGGAGGTAACTAAAATAGATGGGAAGGAATGTCTTAATAACTTCTTATTCCTTTTTTAAAATATTTTCACAGAGAGAGGTGGTGAGTGTGAGCTAAAATATGTCCTTGCCAAAGAATAAATTTGCTTTGCTTTAGTATTAAGGCCATGATTGTGAGCTGGTCTCTTCAATCATGTAATGCTTTAGTTCTGTCTAAAGACATATAGGAATGGTCCTCCTCCTATTAAATGCAATGCTCATAGACTGGCATAGCTTCCAGGCTCTTTCATTATAGAATTTAAATTCTGTTTTCTTGAATGTAAGCTTCAGAAATATTTAGACACCAGAAATATCTCAGACCTTGTGGCAGGTTCTCACATGGTCTAAATAGCATATCTCTAGGGAAGACAATTGAGTTATGCTAATTTATGCCAGTTGAGGATCTAGCCCTATACTCTCACATAACCTTTGCTTCCTGATTATATTTCTTGTTGCTGCTGTTTTTATAACTTTCATTTTTTATTATTGTGCCTTTTAGGGAACTGAATATCCTAGGAGCTTTTTGCATGAAGCAAATTGATTAACAAACACTAATTTGTAGTGACATTTTACTGTCAAATTTGTACACGTGGAATTATTTAAAATACAGACTCTTTCAAAATCACATATTCTACACTTTTTCAAGATATAACTGAAGGTAAATTGGTACAGTAGAAGTTCTAGAAAGCAGAATGACTAGAAAATTAGACTTTCCTTTGACGCTATATCACTGATAGCTTGAATTAAATCACAATTTTAATTGTGCTTATTATATAAGGGACCAGATTCATCCCCATAATTCCATTGAAGTCAATGGAATTCCATCAAAGATGAACTTTGACTATTGTGTCAAAAAGATGGATGTTGGAGGTGACAAGCAAAACTGTACATTTCTCAATGGGTTCTGAAATGCTTCTCCAGGTGCATAGTCATCAAGCCTCATGATTATATACAAAGATATATAGTGTGTGTTACTTCGTGTTCTTCTAGCGACTCAGGTCCACTCCGCATTGCAAAAACACCATCACCGCCTGAGGAAGTCTCACCTCTTCCTAGTCCTACAGCTAGTCCTAATCATATGCTGGCACCTGTTTCATCACCAGCACCTGCCCGACCTAAATCACCTTCACAGGTAGGAATAAAGCTAACTGGGCTTAGGTGTTAGTTATTTAGATGTTGTTGATTTTTTTTTCTGAGAGTTCCACAGAAGATGCCATTGGGTGGGATTTAACAAGCAGGGGCTGCAAGAGAAAGGAGTTCTATATTAAGATGATGGCAGCGTGGAAAGGCTCCAAATCCATTACTTTCCCTGACTGTTCATTTCCATGTTATAGGGGGTGGTGGAAAGTGACCATAATAGGGATGGAGGAGTTGGAACATAAATTGGTATTTTGTGAATCATAGATAAAGCGTAGAAACTACTCAGAAGCCCTGTAAAGTATTGTGTATTCAGCTCCATTCAGCACATGAATTATCATTTGAAAAATTATTTAAAGACGTCGATACAAAAAGAATAGTTGATTACATTCCATTTTTTATTTCTTGCACATGTACCATTATGCCATTAAAAAGTTAGTCAAGAATTGCCATTCTGCAATTATTTCTGAAATACTTATATCTAAAATATTACTGTTTTCCTTTTTGCTTGGAAAAGGAGATAAATATGGAAACTCAAATATATTTGTGGCAATTATTGGTAAAACACATATTAGACCTGTTTTTTTCTGTTATATCAGTTTTACAACAGAGCAAGAAGTTTGACCTTTAGTGGGGTTACTTGTGATCTTACCAGTGTGAGATACAAATGAGCCTCACTAATGACAACTTCATTAGCGCAAGAATTGTGTATACTTTACAGATATATCTAAAATAGAGTTTCTGTGTTGGGCAGGAAATTAATTTCAACAAATAGGAAATAATGAATACCCTTATGATTTATTTTAAAAACATCATAAAACTACAGTGTTAAGTGGTCTAAAATGCTAAAACAAAAAAAAACCCTGTAATATTAGAGTGCATGGGGCAAAGCATAGAGTAATTTGTACTTTCCATATTGGGAGCAGTTCAGAGTTCATTGCCATTGTCTATCTGTATGTGTTGCACAGAGGGGCATTGTTTGCCTCTGTCCTCCATGCTGTTTCCAACACTTTAGAGCTAAATGCTCAGCTGACATACCTCAGTGTAGTCCTACTGACATCAATAGAAGTGCATTCGTTTATAGCACATGAGGATTTTATGCTTGGTTTTAGTATCTCTTGTAAATGAAAAAATACTGATATGTTAGGCATTATTCCAAACTATGGCTTTATTCTGCTAATTGTGCTCATGAAATCAGTGGGAGTTAAGCATGTAAATAGGAATTGGTAGTCTAAATAATTTCGGGAATCTGGGCCATAGTTTTCCATACAAGTAGCTACTATGCTAATATTACTATGCTTAAACTACTACTAATTACTACTAATATTTTTATGCTTACATAGTAGATGAGCATAAATCAGGAAAAAAACCCAATGATAACCTGAAACAAGTTTTAAAACCAGTGAATGAGACAGCTTGGTTTCTGTACACTACTGCAGTACGAATGGTATTATGGAGTAGAAGAGGGAAAAGTATTCCTGAATCTTAAAGTAACAGTTATAATCTTTTCCTAAGAATATTTTCTTACAAGTACTGCAAATCTGAGTCTGAATAGACCTGATATGTGTATTTTAAAACCATTTTCTTCCTCTGAAACCCATGATGCTGAACAATGTAAAGTTCATGCTCCTGTCATGATTTTATTATTAGGGCACTTCTTGAATAATTCAACCATGGTCAGTGGTGTTACTAAGCCAAAAGACAAAGTATTTGCTTTTGTCACACTAGCTTAAAACCTAAAGGCAGGCTCAGCAAAATGAACTTTACTTCTTTATTTACTTTACTTTTTGCTCTTTGCCTAGTTGAGGAAAGGACCTCCTGTCCCACCGCTGCCTAAACTCACACCCACAAAGGAGCTGCAGCAAGAAAATATCATCAACTTCTTTGATGACAACTTTGTTCCAGAAATCAATGTGACGACTCCTTCACAGGTCAGCCTCAGAGATCAAGGTTTGCTACAAAATATGGGTCTGATCTCATCAGCCCTCCAATTCTCCAAATGGGGAAATACTGTTAATTTCAGTTGAGATTCAGAGTGCAAAGGACTTGAAGAATTGATTTTTTTATATTACCATTGAATGAGTTGCACATAATATTCAATCTCAGAATGATAAGCAATGGCTTACTGAAAACTGATTGGCTGAGCTGACTCCCAGTAGAAGCTTTTTGAGATATTTGCAGCAAGGATTGAGACCTGATTTCAGATTTCAATACAACCTCAAAGTTCATCCCAGATTTTTTCAGATCATTCCAAACATCTTTATGCCCACTTCTGAAGATCTTTTTACTGATTCATGTATTTCATTAAGCAGATGAAAAAAGTAAGTTTTTCAGATTCTGATGCAAACAAAAAGAAAAAAAATAAGGAAAGAAAAGAAATATAGCGGTTTCAACAATGTTATGTGGGTTTTATCAATGAGTATGTGGTTTGAAAACAAAGCATTTACTTGAAGGTATCCATGCACAGCAAATCTGATTGAAGCAGATTCAAATAGTGAATTAGTGATTGCTAGCCAGAGTGGCGATAGTAGTTCTTCCAGTCTGAAATCTAAGACTGTATGCATAGACACACAATATGTTTATAATAGTGTGATAAAGACAGATCATACAAACCCATAAATGACGTTAACTTTGTTTAAATATACTATTGAATTATCACTGGAAGAGTCAGAGGTAAGATCCCATCTGTGTTAGGACTTGGTCTCCAGCCTTGTTAAGTAGGAGATCACCTTTGGCATTTAAAAGCAACCCAAGATCTACTATGCACCGCCACCACCCACCCGCCCAGCAGGTAAGTGTGGGGTGGGAAGGTGGGGGGGACAAATTGAGGCAGAGGGAGAAAAATTTATTTATGGGCTCACCTCCCCAGCAAGTAAATCCCACCCAACTGGGAACCCACTCAATTTACCTCTGCTCCAGCCTCTGTGGCACTGTCCCTCACTGCAGGGGCCTCAATTTAGCCCCCGCCCCTTCTCACCCCCACAGACTAACCTGCTGGGGTGGGGTGTGCACGTGCATGCATGCAGGCACTCAGCCCCCCACCCCAGCCTCGGATCAACTCCAAGAGGCTCTGAGATCTACTGGTGGATTGAGATCCACTAGTTGGTGACCACTGGTGTAAGATATACCAGTTTAGGGGTCTTCTGTTCATCTTCATCCTAGAATAGCTGTTTGCTAAAGGCAAAGAGGTGTTTTTGTGCTTCTTACCACCTGGTGGTGAGGCACTGTAGTAGCTTCCTGCTATGTGTACTACAGTAGGACAACTATTTGCCTGTCTGCTGTAGGTTTCGGGGTAGTTCAGGCAGGTACACAAAGCCTGTGTAAGTTACACTGGGGTACACGATTGTCTGTCTATGCTCTATGTTTGGTTTGCTTTATACAGATATACAGAGCATGAAATAATGGATGCATTTAATCTAATTTCATATGAGAAGATAAGAGGGCATAAACAGAATTAAAATGAAGTAGCATACAAATAACATAGTACTGGTTTGGGGTTTTTTCGTCTGGGAAAGAAAGGATGTTGCTGTACATTGCTGCTCTTTCAAACTGTGCTGGCAGATGTTGCCAGAGAGGTGTACTGAATGGACACATCTCCCATCTGCAAAGCTACACCCACTTCTCTGGGCCAATATTACTAAGAAGGAAGTTTTTGCTGACTGAGCTGTCAGCTTGCTGCTTCTGGGAGCATGAGTCCTCAAGTGTGTAGAAGCCAAAGAAATTTACAAAGTAAATGATCCTTAAATGACTCCATAAATTGCATTCCCATGATACTTGTGACCCTTTTATTCTGCCAGATTGATATAAAGGATCCTTATTACAACTAAAAATTCAGGCTATATGATATATGGACATAGATATAGATATAGATTTGGTTATACAAAATGTATATAACACATGAAGAGAGGGAGAGAGACTACTGTGTGTTTTTATTAATGTGTGTTAATGACTTTTGTACATTTCTGCAAGGGAATTAATTATAGATAATATAAGTAAAAAGAATAGAAAATATACACATATGGTTCTTGTACATAATTTTTATTTAATATTATTAATATGGTACTGTATTTTTCCCATTGCTTCTGCGGTACAAGTCTGAGTGGCTCTATCTGACAGTAGAAGACAGCAAGTCTTCAAGCCTATAGAGCCCTCTAATGGTGCAGGGCTTTACTGTTTTCCTTGGCACTTTTACTGTTAGCAGAGTCAACGTTTATGAATGATGACATGCTACTGTATGCACACGTTCTTCTAAAAGTTGTTCAGGGCACACAAGTCCATTTCTTGGCAAGAAGGCACATAGGTCCATTGGTAAAAGACAGATATAGTGAAGGAGGACATCTTTGGAGATCCTAGAAAGGTGATGATTTTTGCCAATGCTTATAGTGTTGCCCTATTTTCAGGTATTGAACTACCAGTTAAAATACATAGCTGTTTGTTGTAGGTCTTTTATAACATGGCTGTGACTGTAGCATCCAGGGCCCAAACAGATTAGGTAGAGATGAGGAACATATGAGGTAAGCAGCCCAACAGCTTCTGTTACTTTCTGAACATAAAACTCCACTCTGTTTATTTCAGAGTGACATTAAGTCATTTGTTGAACACTTCAGAAAATTCCTGGGAGGATGGAGACTAGGGCATTCAGATCATACTTGAAGAGGATACTGGCCAGTTCCATTGACTCTTGAAGGAGCAAAAAAAACCCCATTCCATTCATGCCCTCTTGTTCCTAGTTTGGAGGGACTCACACTTCTAATGGCCTCACATAATTTTTGCACTCTGGGGTAATAATAGTTCACATTGCCAAGCCCTGGAGTGAAAATATGTGTATCTCTGGCATACATGTGTTTAGACAGGCATAATCTCACTTTTTCCACAGTCCTAGGCCTTTTTGGAAGAACTCACACCAATTCTTGCCTCAGCTGATTCTAGTAGTCTGTGTTGTGTATTACAGATAGATAGATACTCACATATGATATACTATATATAGAGATATCTATATATATATCTAACGTTATGTATATTATATATCTATTGCAAATTTAGGAAACTTTTTAATAGTAACATGAAACTCATAGAAATGTCTTTTAACTAATTAATTAATCAATAGATGTTTCTATGAGTTTCATGTTACTATTAAAAAGTTTCCTAAATTTCATATAATTTAGTATCTAAATTAAACTATATCTTTTTCTAAACCATTGTCCTTACAGTTAAAATGAGTATGCTGTTCATTTCAGCATAAATTTAATTAATGATGCAATAATCACTTTAACAGTCAGTAATCAGTACCCTATCACGATAGATATTTTACTTGTCATTTTGCAGGGGCTAATTGAGACATCTACGCATTTGTTTCAGTCCTCATAAATAAGAGCTTCATTCCAGAGCTTCATTAAAAAATAATTAACTTCTCCGTTTTCAGTCGCTTTCTCATTACATACTGGTTAATACGCTGAGTTATTCCATCAAGCCATATGACAATATGCACGCTAGAACCTCGAGGGCATAATGTAATAGAATCTTACTATTGCTGACAAATGACATTGGAAAAAAATCTTAACAGTAGACAGCATTCTAGTGTGGGGGGTTTTTTGTTTTGTTTTTTTACTGGAATATTTCTAATTACTATACAGTCAGTATGTCCACATAGCACAGACTTCTCCTTAAACCAAACTGGATTAACTTCATATAAATTTCCAGGTGAAAATCACCAGCAGAAAAGTAGGGTTTTTTCCAGTATGATTTATTACGCTGAACAGAAACTGACGAATTCTACTTATAGATCATTTTCAAATCAAGTATCTGAATAAATAGTGGCCACCTTGGGCCCGATTTTCAGATTTCCAAGGTATCTAATTTGCATACATACCTTCCATGTCTAATGAGCAGACCAGAAAATTGTTCTTGCAAGAATACTTTGGCATATAACACTTCCCACTAGTACACTTAAACTTTTTTAAAACCTGGCCTTATTCTGTTAAGGCATCATCTGATTGGGACATGTGACAGTAATAAACATTTACCCTTGTATATCTAATCTAAATTTATTTTAAAAATATAGTAATTAATATTAATACTAAAAATTAATACTACAGTAATCTACACATTCCACAGTTCATAGAAGCAGTTGTCTTTCTCTCCACTTCTGAACCAAGATTTAATAAGCACATGCTTTGGCTTCATTGGTAATACTAAGATTCTCTTTTAGAATATCATCCTTAGTAATTACATGTCAGTTAAAATTGTGAGAAATAGCATCTTGCTGTGCAACATGCTAATTATTTTCTTTTATATATATATATATATATATTTGTTTGCAGAGGGCCTGATATAAATCCCAGTGAATCAGTGGAGATGCCTATATTGATTTTGCATTTTTTGGGTCAGGCACTATTTGCTAGTTCATTAGTAAGGTAGAACTATCGTAAGAAATGAAAGGTATTTATTTGAGTTTGGAAAACAATGTGAAATTAGATGTGAATATGTATTTGCTTTCAGAAGTGAAATTTGATTCATACATATCGATAGCTCTTTTCGGTTAATACTTAACAGTTCATGAAAAATGTTAAGGTTGAGTTTGTCAGCCCAAGGAAGCTGGATGCCCAATAAAATCCTGCTGTGTGGCTCTTCTTTAGGCTGTCTCATTGTCTGAGTGCCCAATTTGAGACATCTCAGTTAGGCCTAATAGTCAGAAGATGGTGTCTCAGCATTTTAAAAAAAATATCTGCTGCTGTATGCACAGAGAATTGTTAATGCTAAACCTTTGGACAATTTTCAGATTTTCTACCTCTTCTGTTATAGCTCTGAAATATGTAAAGATCTTTTCCCCCCCACACTTGCAAGTAGATAAGAAACAGTCATGTTTTGCTTGCATAACATGGTGTCTGTAAGTCCTAAGACTGTGTTTCTCCTGTAACAGAATGAAATTCCTGAAGCCAAGAAAGAGGAATCTTTGCTAGATCTGGATTTTGATCCTTTCAAGCCAGAAGTGATATCGGCGGTACCAACACATTCCCCCATGTCTCAGGTATTTCTTTACTTGAGATCTGCTAAGCATGACTACTTTATGCTGCATCAAGAATTTCCTAATCAATCAATAAGTGATGGCCTTGCCGTTTCTGGAAAACTGCCGTTTACCCAAATACAAGACAACCTCGAATTTATGACGACCCTCCCCAACCCGATGAGATTCTATACACGGACAATTTATGAAGGATCATCTTCAATTTGCTCCCCCACCCTTCGCTGCTGCAGTGATGAAAGCAGTGGCAGGGGGGCAAGCAGTGGCGGGGCACAAAATAGGGGAGATGTTAGGCGGGTAATATGGTAGATCTTTCTGCATAGGTTTAATTAGGCGCAGATACTCCCAGTTCAGTAATGCCTGTGCTCCCTGATGATAGGGAGGAGAGAAAAAGTGTTCTACTAATATGAGACACTAGCCAAGGAGACCAGCCATCTGTTGCTGAAGGCTTGAACCCCGCTGCATTATACCATTTTTTAAGCTCTGAGCAACATTTTGATACGACTCTCATTCCTTTCTAATAAAGTGTTCAGTTCTTTAAAAAGAACATAGGGAACCCTTTGTTGTGCTCTCCCTGGAATCCATCTGCCATCTTTTTGCTTTGATGGAGTTTCTTTTCTAGGTATAGTATATAACCTGATTGACTTACCTAAGATAAATCTATTCTAGTCCTGGCCACTACAAGAATAAAAGTATATGATTTACATGTGCATATTAAGGCAAAGCAATAAACTCTAGTGCATACTGTGCTGAAGTTTATTGCTCCTGGAGGCCATGTTTACATGTGCACCCGGGACCATAGCATGTTGAGCTGGATCTGAGCAGCCCCGGCTGTCACAGGGCCCTGGGGGTCAGCCTGCCACCCCAGGGCTGCCTTGACCCAGCTCAGCATGTGGTGGAAGGGCTGGCTTGGGGCACAAGGGTGCTCCAGCGTGGGGATAGCCAGCAGGCAGCCCCCTGCACGGAAGCAGTCTTGGGCCCTAGCCAGCCATGTCAGCATCTATGCATGCACTGCTGCAGAGTAAAAAAACTCAGCTGCAGCATAGTACTTGTATTTACAGGTAATAATAACCCGCGATGGAGTTAATTAGTTTACTCCAGCCTAACAGCCCTAATTAGTTTACTCCAGCCTAGTAACCATCTAGACACTGAGATGAGTACTGCAGAGATGATTAGGCAACTGTGTCGACACAACCTGCCAGTAGGAATGTCGGGTCCAAAACAACTATTCAGGAGCCCAGTGGTAGGGGAGGAAGGAGAAGACAGGAAGTCTTGTGGCTAAAACAATGCAGGTTCCCAGATGACTTGTTATGCATTGTGCATCCCTGGTTATATGATGAGATCTGTTGTGATATATCTGTGGACAGAAAAAAAAATCACAGTATCAGCCCTCCAAGCCTCAAGTTAGTTTTCCAATTTTCATTTTACTAGGAGGGTTTAATTGTAGTGGAAGTTTGTCCTGCTTGTTTTTCATCCCTTCCCTGTTAAAACAAAAACAACAAAAATCAATAGACTGCATTGTTTCAGATTTATGCATTTATGTTAACAGAAAATACCGTCTTTGACTCCTCTAACTAAATCCTTTCATGTCCTCTTTTAATAATCCTGATTAAAGTAGTGGTAGAATTAAACTGAAAATGTTAAACTTTGGGAAGAGCAGCTATTTGCTGACAGCACAATGTATATATTTTACTAGGCTTCATTTTTTTCAGTGGAAAGAAATATTTTACTAGATAATCCTACCATGGAGTAGACTGAACTGTTTATTAGTGAAAATGTATATTGGCTATATATTTCCATGTGGGTATAGAAGAAGCATTCGCTAAACTCTTCTCCCCTCCCCTATCCTACCCCAAATAAACATGATGGTGAGATATTATCTTTTGTGAGGTTAAATCAGAGCCCTGTCTTTAGAAGGAAAGGAGGATAGCCCTGCAGATTACAGTCCATTAGTTGGACTGTATGTGACTGAGTCATTTACTATGGAGATTTATTCAGAGTGAAGTACGTGATCTCAGTATTTGAAGAGCCTTGTGCTATTTTAAGTGGAGTTAATGTTGTTAGTACATTTTCTAAATGTGTGTTTAATTTTACTCCAGACTCCTGGTTTCAGGGCACAAGACCATTTTTCCTCATGGTAAACTTTACTGAAATAGTGTACTGAAGATAGATCTAGTCAACTGTATAGGGCTGCTTCTAAATATCTGATACAACTTCCTGACTTGGGCTAAGTACAGACAGTCAAAAAGTCTCAGGTAGAATCAATCCAATCTTAGCAGGCTTTTCTAAGCTATATAGATTGAACTGATAATTAAGTGAACTCACATTCAGTTTTCAACTGGGAAAAGCAAGCAGATGCCTGCACTGATTCAGGCCAGAAGTCAGAGGGTGCTCAAGCATGCCTCCCATCCTGCCAGCCACTGCTGAGCACTGCCAAATGGGGCTATTCCCAATTGGCTGTCCAGAAAATCCCCCCAACCCCCTGCTGTCCCCCCACAGGTAGGGGAAGGAACACTGTTATCTCAGCACTGATAATTAAGTGAACTCACGTTCAGTTTTCAACTGGGAAAAGCAAGCAGATGCCTGCACTGATCCAGGCCAGAAGTCAGAGGCTGCTGCCCCTACTCCAGGGCTCCATGACTCACCCCACACCCTGTCACCTCCAACTGCATCCTGCATGGTACTTCTTCCAGCCCCATCCTGGCATAGACCCCCACCCACTGCCCCTCCTCCTCCTGGCTCCACAGCTCTGTTCCAGCTGTCCCACCCTCATTCCATGCCTCAGACTGCTCAGAGCTGCATGGTGGTTGCCTACCTTTGAGATGAGCAGCCATTGCAGGTAGGCAATGGCAAACAGGATGCAGCAGCAGCACATAGCTTGGGGGTGGGGTGGGGCAGTGTTACAGAAGTGCCTGTTGTGCCACACAGACCTGGTGAAAAGTTTCCTGCTGGGTACTACACCCCCACTCAGATGCAACATAGTGCTGCTCTGCTCCATCCATTGCATCCATCTTCATTCTGACCATGGATCTTCAATCAAGCTCACTGGTCCTTAGTTTTTTGCAGGCAGATTTACAGACAAGTGGTTTTAGCGCCCCCTCCCCCCCCTTTTTTTTTTATCCTCGGTTTTAGCGCCCCCCCCCCCCCATTTTTTTTATAGACTGACCATAACATTGCAGACAGTTGGTAACCCTGCCTTTGTCCCTCCTCCTTCCCTTCCTCAATTTCCCTCATAATTATAAACCCTACTAGTGTCCAATCTCAATTACATCCAGCTGCCAAGGCATACCACAGAAACATTCTGACTTTCTTTGGCTGAGCCCTGTTCCTCTCCTGTTTCCCATAATACATAGTCTTCTCCTGCCTCCCAGCTGCAAAATCTCCTGGCCTCCAATAAGTGCCTGACTTTGACATCTCCACTGTTAAAATCCTTAGGTGCCATCCATGTGAAAATGACATCAGGTTGACGCCAATTTAAATTGTTTTGGCTGTAGATATGTTTCATTTTGACAGGCAAGTTAATGCATTTCAGGATTACAGAGGCAACTACACAAGCCTGTGAAGGACCAGCATTGAGCAAATTTATTTACTTATTTAAATAGCAGAACTGAAGAAAAGATTTCCACTGACATGCCACAGTCATGCTGACTTCAAGGACAGGAGAGATTATGATGTTGTGATGAACAATGTGCTGCAAAGAAGCTTCTTCAGTACCAATGTGTGAAATTAGAAAAAAAATCCAGAATAGGTTTACAAATGGGAATGTGAATAGCCTCTATGCTGCTAATGTCAGATGCCAACATTTGGCTCAGTCCTGCTGTTCTGATTTATATAATTACATTTGTGTAAGTAACATCAGTGAAGTTCATGGGACTGTTTGGTATAAGTAAATACGACTGATTATGAGTTTATTTATTTTCAAGAAAATATAAATATTTAGATAATAGACTATTAGAATGCATACAGGTCAACTTGAACTGGGGTATGTACGCTAAAAAACCCACTTGTTATGGTGTCCCCCTCCCACAAAATCACAGCAATTGAGACTAAGATATTATTTTTAATGCACTCAGTTTAGGTTTTGAAATAATGATTTTGGCTATGCAAATGACTCTGTAGCCATAAAAACCTGAAGCATTTGATTATACAGACAGCAGGTTTATCAGGCTTTCCTGAAATTCTGGGGGCCGCCATTTAGCAAAACAGGAACCCCAATGAAATACTCTCCACCTGTGAAGTTAGGCAGACATTTGATTGTCATTTTAGAAGCTGCTTTTGATTTTAAAAACATTCTAAGCTCTCTGGAATATGATTTTTGCTCTTGGCAAAATATATCTTATTTGTTGAAAAGCATCCCAATGAGCCTTTATGATGATATTCAAGACCATTAATGTCAGGACAGACTTAGCTTGCTGTCTTTCATTCCTCCACTTATCCCTTCACCCATCTCTACTTCTGTTTCTTGAGTTGATAGTTTTCAGACTAATCCAAGATAAGCCAATTGTTTGGATTTGAAGTTTGTAACTGATTTCTCCTAAGTATACAGGTTTTCCTTGAGTTCCACCAGAGCTTCTCAAAGGGCTGGGAATCATAGTTACAGGTGCCTTGATGGTCATGGGAGGCAGAGCCAGCCACCCTGCATCAGATTTTGCTAAAGTAATCATGACAAATTCTTTCAGCTGTGGGAGTCAGCTGTCTCCTCTGCTGAGAAACCTTTGGACAACTATAAATGTGCTTGATGCCTGGTCTGATTAATCAAGTCTGCTGGAATATGCTAATTAGCATGCTCCAGCAGCCTTGATGTCTCATATATTCAGCACCCTGCACTTCAAAATGGTGGCAGGGACATTTAACTAAAGCTTCTTGAACAGGCTTTAGTTAAAGCACCCCTGCCACCATTTTGAAGTGCAGGGTGCTGAATGCACAAGATGCTACGGGCACTTAAATTAAAGCAGCTTTCAGAGCCACTCTGAAGCACCCCCTTCACCACACAGCGCATGTAAAGATACCTGTTAATTTTAGTGGTCTCTAGCCACAAGGAGGGAAACAATTTCATTGCATTAAAGGTCTAGCCTGCAGAATGAGAGACTGAGAGCAAGGCCCCTTCTAAACATTACAGGTGTCACACAATTAACTGGTTAATGCACAGTTATCTTGAGACCAGCTACATGTGCAAAGTACCTATGATGCCATGGAAAGCTCCACCAGCTTTAAGTTAGACCTTGGAAATGGGTATTAACATTATAGCTTGTTGCTGTCAAGCTTTAATTTACATGTGTAGCAGCATCTCCCCTGTGGCTGGGAGCCCTGTCTCTGACCAGGCTCCCAGTCACAGGGTTGTATCTTCCCCAGGTGAGGCTAGGATCCTGCAACCGAGGGGACTCTCAGCCCCAGCAGCTGCCAAGACCCCCAGCCCTGGGGACATGTAAAGTCCCTGGGGCTGGCAGATCCCAGCTGCCACAATCTCCCAGCGTCAGGGATGTATGAAACCCCCAGGGCTGGGAGATGCAGCTACCATGGTCTCCCAGCCTCGGGTGCATGAAATCCCTGGGCTGGGAGATGGCAGCTGCCATGATTTCCCAGTCTCTGGGGTTTCACACCCCCATTCCCCCTGCCAAAGCTGGGAGATCAGGGCAGCTACAGTCTCCAAGTCCCAGGAGTTTCATGCACCCCCAAGTCTGGGAGACTGCAGCAGCTGCAGCTGCCAGCTCCGGGGGGTTCATGCCCATTGACAAGGCTGGGGGATCATGGCACCCCACAAAGCTGGGATTGGGGTCTCACTGCACTGGCAATAAGGCACATGGGGATCTAATGTGCGATTGCACAATCATGCCTTCTGCCACACATGTGGCATGGCGGGAAGCACTATTGTGTGCATTAGATTCCATTGCTCCTTTACTTGCATGTGTAGAGGGGCCCCAAGACTCCTGAATTCTGTCTCTGGCACTTGCTGAGTCCCAATCCTTATTCCTTTTTTCTGCCTCTGTAAAAAGATATTGTTTCCATTCCTCACACAAGCACTGTGATAATATCCCTTTGTTGATCTCAGAGGCTGCCTAGGATGCTTTACACTGACCATATCTCCAACTCATATGAGCATCTGTCCCTTGCAAAACTCATGTACCGATTGATGCCTATAGATAGACACCAACCCAAACATCTGGCTTCTATTTCTCCAGCAGTAATTTTCTGTACAGGCCAGATGGGTACATAGGGGCTTGAGCTCACTGGAAAACAGCAATTATTTTGGGCTAAAAAGCATCAGAGCATCCTGCTTACTGTTCTCCTTCTTCAAAAAAATATGCTGAGGCTGATTCTGAGGAACACTGTATACAGTCACAGCACATGTAAAACACATGATATTTGAGCAGTCTGTTTTAAGGATATCTTTTTCTCTTTTCCTTTTTTCTCAGACATTGCCCTGGGACCTGTGGACGGTAAGACTAATATTTACCAGTGAGCATTGGGGTGCTTCTGTGCCTCTGATTCTGTAACATACCAGTGGATTGTAATAATTTTTGCATTAGGCAAGATTTCAGTCTTTTACACAAAAGAAAAAAGGATTCAGCCACTGAATAGACATGCTAATACTAAAGAAGAATAGGTATTTGTAACAGTGAGAAAGACAGGGCAGTGATAAGGGTGGTAAATATTTTAGAACTGGTTCACTCATTCAAGGTGATACTGCTGAGTATTTGCTGCTTTTATTTTCATGAATTTAATTGTTGTTGGAGGTTGGTGATGGAGGCTATTGGGCACCTGTTTTCAATTGCCTGAGGCCATATTTCTTGAGACCATTCTTCCAGTAGATCCCCATTTTTTCAAAATCCAATGACAGAATTTATTGTAGGTGTTATAAGTGGGTGGGCCATAAACTGGAATAATTTAGAAAACAGTCACTGCTATAGAAAATGTCATTGCCCTTCCTCTTGCCTCCTGCTGCTAATTCAGATATAATGATCCACAGGAAGAAAACAGATCATTTTCATGAGATATCTTCCCACATTTTGTTGAAGTGATGGCTGGGATGACTTCCTGTGGAGCCTAAAACTATTCTGTGACCTTTTGCAGGCATTAGTATTTCATAAATCTGTGGGACTCAAATTTTGCAGCAGTTTTGTATGAATGCATAGCAAGTGCAATGTGTTTACACTAGTCTTTTCTTCTTAAGAAGAATTAAACAGAGCCCAGAAGAAAAAATAAACATTGTTGATGTCTTGAGACGATACAACTAAACTAATAGATTTTTATAGATGTGCCTTTTTGTTACATTTTACTTGGTCAATGTTTTTCTTTATTCTAAGTGTTTATACTTCTTTCCACTCCTATAAAAACAATGCCAAGTTTCCTGGCTAGATAGTTTAGATCAAGGGTTTCTTAAGGTTCTTTATATTATGGGACTCTGCTTCATAGAGAAATTGAGCCAAATTTGCTTTTGCTCTGGACCTTATGTAGTGATATTGGTTCAACATGAGTACATGAATAGCTGGCACTTTAAAGTGGCAGCTTCCTGCACCCACTTTGTGCTGATGCAAAAGCTGAAAGAAGATGCAGGCAAAGAGAAAATCAAACTTTTTAACACTAAGATCCCCGCACATTGCCACAGGCAGTTTATATTTTTTCAATATGAATTTGCAGCTGGAAACATGGAGGAGAGCCAGTGTCATGTGATCACCTTCCCACCATTTCATAAAAACTAGGGGTTTGTGTGCCACTGATAAGAATCCATTGGTTTAGATAAACAACAGAGTTTAACTCTTGGTATTACAGGGGTGGGTTTCTCTTTATTTATTTATATGGTTTTCTTCCATACAGACAAGCAGTGAACTGGTGCAACCGGTAAGCAGGCCTACTAAAAATCTCAATCATTGTAGATGCATGGTTGAAAGTATAGTTTAATATAATTTTTAAATGCATCTATTAGTACTGCTCTTTTAGACTGCTAGCTATTATCTGCAAATGTTACCAACAACAGCTTTTCTTTAATTTGTTTATTTTAGTCATTTTCATTCTTTATATTAAAATTACCATAAGAAAACTTAATTTTGTGTTTTCTCATCAAGTCCACCTTTATCTTTTTCATCTTGTTTTTTTCTTTGCTTTTTTGTCTGCTTAAAGCCTGATTCTTCAAAAAGTCTTTCCCTGTGTAACCTGGTCATGGAGGAAAGCCCAAACAGTGGGTCAACAGAAGATGTTAACCGATCCCAAACTGATCTAGGTTCACTCAACTGGGGCCTAGATGTTAGCACGCCCAGTGTCAGCCAGGAAATCACTTCAGGTGGTTCTTTCTCTTTCCCAGAAGAGGAACAGACTTCAAGAGAACCCATTGACACACTATCTACTACTGTTTGGCCTGCTGTAAGTGAGCAGGAGAATGATGAAGCAGGGTCAGCCTCCATAGAAGAAAATGAGAGGACTTCACTGGAGGCACAGTCGGATGCTAGAAATGTCACATCGAAAGATTTGAAAATTGATCAACCTTTAGAGAGCAAAAATGGTTCTGAAATACCTGATGTGGGAACTGATAGCTTGTTGGATGAATGTGATTGTGATGTGCAAGAGACAGAGGATCAGAAGCAGGAAGAAGAAGAAGAGTCTATGTGGGCAGGTGTGGAGCCAAGTGAAAAGGTAGAGACCAGAGCTGTTAACTTCCAGGAGATAGAGCGTACAGATGAGTTTGAAGAGAGAGATTATGAAACTAAAGAAAACAGTGACATAGAACATCTTAAGGGATTAGGAAAACTAAACCATGAAATCCTAGAAATTACTGAGATAGAAACTGGGCAGGAGTCAGAAACTGTGTGGGAATCAGAATATAATAATGGGCAAACTGAGACAACTATTAATAATTACCTTAAGGAAACTGACCTAGAAAATCATGAGCAAGTAGAATTTGAAGGGCTAAATGTAATTCAGGAGATAGACAGAGAAGGTTCTGGGTGTGTACTGGGCACAGGGCTGGAAGATGAGGCCCAAATAGTAGCAAGCAATTGTAAAACTGTAGAATATGCTGACATTGAACCTGATATCTGGAACCAGGACCATGAAACAGCGTGTGTGGCTGACTTAGAACATCCTGGCAGTGTCACTGGAGGGAATACAGCCTTGGAGTGCATAAATATTATGGAGCATGTTGACCTAGACATAACTGACCACCCAGAAAAGGACACTTCATATGTTGGAAACATTGTGTATGACACTGAATTATTCAGTGCAGAAGACCCTGGTAAAGGAATTGAAGACAATAGCATGAGCATCTTCCAAAATGGTAGTGCAGCCAATGAATGTCAAGTTGACTTCGTACCCTTTGAGAAAGAATTGGCATTGCAGCCTGAGTCAGCTGACACAACTAATGCAAACTGCAATAATTCTTGTTTAGATAATATGGAAGATAAATTGATAGAGAGGGCAGCAACTGCAGTGACTGAAGACCATCATAGTAACAGTAGTATCCCTGGAGCCTCAGAAACAGATCCTTGGCTAGCAAACTGGGATCCAACAGTTAATAATGATTCCTGGGGGTTTTCTAGTCTGCCCGATGGCCAAACAAATGGGTTGGATAATTGGCCTTTTTTGCATAAGCCACAAGACTCAGAGGAAGGTAACATGGAAAACAATTGGCCAGGCTTTAAAGATGAATGGTCTACCCAAGACTTGGGAGGCATAGATAAAAGCTGGGGAGATGTAAGTGTAACCACAAGCAGTAAAATTCAGGAATCACCTTTAAAACAAGGCTCATCTGGGGAGCAGGCAAGCACTAGCAACCTTGGACCAAGCAAGGAGATAGCTAGACCCTTGGTTCTGTTTCAAATGGGAAATTCCAGAAATGCTAGCACCGAGAGTTCAACTAGTCCCAAAGACAATGAGACCAACAACTCAGATTTATCTGAAGATGAAATTGCTAACTGGAGATATGGATTGTTGTACCAGGAAACTGAGGCTGATAAAGAAGAGGTACCTACCCCAGTGTGTAGCATAGTCTAGACAGACTTCCTTAGGTCATACATAACCTTGTTTCTTATAAAAAATCCATTTACATGTTTCCCCCCCACTCCTCTAGACCCTTGCTAATCTTGTTGAAGATTTATCATTCAACTATTTGAATTGTGGTGCACTCCAACAACATAAGTATAGTAGGCTGATAAAAAAAAGGTTGACTGTTGAATGATGTTCATAAAACATAAAGTTCCCTTTGATCTCATTATTTAAAAAAATATTTCCAAAAAATGCACTTACATTCTTTTCAACATCTCAGTAGCATTCTACCTTTTTTTAAGCCTATTAAAATGTTACCAAATAGCGTTACAATTTTGATCAGCATTCTTGCTGTCTTGTCCTTCATTTTTTTTAAGTTCAGCACATTTTTAATTTGCTAATAAGAATAATTTAGCTTAATGGTCTGAGTTTAATAAGTAGTTATGACAATTTTTTTCTGATTTTTTTTCACTACTTAGGCATCCAGCAGCGCATTTAATGGATTTACACAGGTAAGAAATACTTATGGTCAAGAGACTTTTCTGTGTTGTTTAGAGTGGACTAGAATTAGCAGCATGAACTGCAGAATGCCAGGAAGGACAATACCAAACCACTAATTACTATTACCTTTTCTGCCACCACCTAACTTCATTGATATATTGCCAATATTTCAGTTAAATTTTGGACTCATTAAAGTGAATGGCAAATTTCCCATCACTTCAAGCAAGCTAAAATTTCACCCAAGTTACTATGATTTAGGTTTTAAGTTGATTTTTTTGGATTAGAGTTTACTCATGTCCCACAAACATTGGCAGGCATGAGTTTCACAAGTAGCCTAGCTAAGGGGAGCGAACAGGGCACCAGCCCTGGGTACTGACTTGGGGGCGTGTGTCCAGAAAAGCAGCTGCCACTCCTGCCACCCCAGTGCCGCCACCAATGTTATTAACCTTGCCACTGCTGCTGCTGCCTTGTGTTCTACTGCTACTCAGGGTGCAGAATTGCCCAGCTGTGCCTCTGGATTTCATATAATTTCATGAGCTTTTATACTGACTTGCATATCTTTGTCTTAATGGTTTTAAACATATATATATTTTGAAACCAGAGGTTACTTTCTGCAATATTTTGCAGAAATTACAGAATTACAGAATTATACTAATGATCAGGGATCTGGGTTTTCTGTTTCCCACAGAAAAATGAAAAAAACCCCCGTGGATTTTTCATTTTAATGGAGAAACATGTGGATTTTCCATTTTTGCAAAGAGCTCTCTGCAGGTTGGCAGAGTTCCAGCCTGTAAGGGACTGGGGAAAGCAGGAGGAGGGCGACCAGGCAGGGGGCGCCATGTGCATGTGCGCGTGTGCACGTGCACATGGCTGCCAGGCAGCCTGGAGAGCTGTTTCTGCAGGTAAGTCTGGCAGCAGGAGGGAAGGGAGGAATTGAGACTCAAAGGGAGGGAGGGAGGAAGTTGGGCAGGGCTGGGACTGGGGCTGGGGGCTGGGGCTAGGGCTGGGGCTGTTGCCCAGCCCGCACGGTTTTTGGGGACCAGGGCTGGAATTGGAAGCAGGACAGAGATGCAGTCTTGTCTGGGGTGGGGTGGGGAACTGGCTCCCCAACGCTGCGCACATTCCTGCAGAGGAAAGTGGGGGGCATGTGCCCCCCAGATCTGTGCATGGGGTTGGGATGGGATGCCCACTACAGACTTGGGCTCCCTGCCCTGCTGCCTTCCCTGCAGGGCCTTCACAGCTCAGTGGGTGGGACCTGATGCAGCAGGGCAAAGGGGTGCCGGGCAGGTAAGCTCCTTGCCTCTGCAAGTCCTGCATTGCCCTGGCAAAGCACCCCCTCCCTACCTGGCAGCAGTGGGGGTGGCAGTGCAGGGTCCCTGGCCCTATAGCCCTGGCACCTGGGGACCCCCCCTGGCAGGGCTGTGGTGGGGCAGTGGGTGGTGGGAAATGAGGGGCACCCACAGGGCTGGGAGGCTGTGGGTGGGTAGTGAGGGGCACCAGCAGGGGTGGAGGGGGCTGTGGCTTGTGAGTGAGGGGCCTGGACCTGCATTGTGGTGAGCGAAGGGGGCAAAGGGAGTTCTGATTTTCCATGATAAAAAACCCCAAATCAAATACCAACTTTTATAGATACTTAGAATCTATTTCATTATAGTGAGTGAGGCACTGGTAGGCTTCCAGATTCCTTTAAAATTGTAAATATATCCATAAAACATTGTGTTCAACTGATACCTATACATACATACATACATATATATATCACACACACACACACGTATAGATACATATACATATATATGCATACATATATATATAGTAGCATTCCATTTTAATTGTGGGTGCTGGGTTTTTAAATCAGAGAATTTGCTATTTTTATCAGAGAATTTGTGATTTTTAAACACAGAAAACCAGGATCCCTGAATGATGATATTTTGTGCTAGGTCTCTCAGAGGTGCAGCATATCAAGGTGTTGTGCCATCTTTATGCCCTTACAGTCTGATGCACCAGACCTTTCCCAGTGCAACTGAGACAACACTGGGTTGTGTTTAAGTTACAGCAACCATCACAGGTGGCAGGATGCTGCTCATGATCTCTGCAGCTATGGATATTGTGGTGCCCCTCTTCCTGAATTTACCCCATCCCCAGCACATCATCACCCGTTAGACAATCTTCAAGCTGCCTGTATCAGATCTGGATCTGAGGTTCTCACCATTGCTTTGTATTGATCCAGCCCTTTTACCTACTGTAAAGGGGAGGACTGAGGATCTCACCTTTTATTTCCATTAGGGGCAAATATTTTCACCATGGAAATCAAAAGTGACAATTTCACATACTTCAGTAGGATAAGATTTTAGGCCTTAATATTTTGTGAGTGGCCTGGCTGCATGTTGCAATCCAAATGATCCATTTTTCACTTTTGTATCTGCTAATTACAGTTGTGATTTTTCATCTACCATTTTTTTACCAGGACAATTAACATCAAGGAGACATCTTTACATTTGCAACTTTTTGTGTCCTTTTCAGTATGAAAGATCAGATGTATTCTCACCCTCTTGTTTTCTCAATTTCTGCCCCCATTGTCGAGGGCTGGACTATCTCATAGATCCAAGATGATTGTGATCAGTGCTGCTCCCCTTATGGAGCTGGGGACAGGCTGCTATAACGTAGTTTAAATTATGCTGGAGGGTACATTATAGCAGCTCTGAAGCAAAAGGGCACAAAGGTAAATTATAGACACCCTAGTCTAGTCCCCCTTGCCTTTGACTATTAATTGCGTGCCTTACCACTGAAAAGCACAGCGCAGACTGTTAGCTGGTCTGTCTGATGAAAGATGATTGTAAGTTAAATGCAAATTTTATTAGTGAAAATAATCTCATCTTTCTATTCCTACCTTAATATAAAGTTTAATAAAATATTTTTCTTTTCTTCCATTCTGTGATTTCTGAAAAAACAGAATGTGTTTGATAACCTATTTAAATGATCCATTTTTTATCTGATTCTTCACTGCTTAGTTAGGTAAAGTAACAGGTCCTCTCATGCCGAGTCAGGCCTGCATGTTTCAAACTTACCTCTTATAATATTTTTTCTTGCCTCCTTTCTCTACCTGCGCATCTAGGATACGTCTCTATTTGCAATGCAGCCAAATGAGAATGTGATAGATTCCTTGGTAAGTTTTGGGATTTATTTCATGATTTGTTTTAAAATGTTCCATCACAAATTATATAATTATGTTTTTGCAAACACATCTGTTCCACTGAGCTTCCATCATTTAAATCATGTATCCTTTAGCAACAAAACTGACCTATGCAATTGATTGTAGCTATGAACTTTTCCTCACTCAAACTCTTCCACAAAGAAAGAATAAGTTATGATCCAGAGCTATTGCCCAACCAAGAATCTACAAACCTTTAAAGGTATTTCACATTTAGTGGGTTGGGTTTTTTTTACTTTCAAAATATAACAACAGCATTCTCTTATATCTGTTGTAATCAATGCAGTCAAGAAGTGATATTAGCAACCATCTCTGTGCAATGCTAACGAAGCAGGTGCTATCCCAAAGGCAGCATTTTTATGTGCTGGTAACATAATATGATAGCTTTATCCATCCAGAAATATTATTTTAGATAAATGCTTTTCCATCTATTTAATCAGACATACTCATTTTTATAGTCATAAAAGATTTTAGTGATGTTTTTGCAAGAGATCATGCTTTGACAGGCAATTTATTCCCAGCAATTCTCTACTGCTGTCTTAATTTAGGTTAAGCTGATATGGAAGTAAAGCACCAGTATAATAGAAAAAAGGAACATATGAGGCAGAGTTTGAGAATATTATTTAGTGTTGTTTTTGTACAGTGCATAATGTAGATATGTGTCCAGAATGGTGATCAAACCCATGCTTCCACCATGCATGCGTTATACCATGGATACAGCTTGTTGTAGTTCAAACACGGCAAATTGACTAAAGATTACTCGATAAATTTAGTTGTCCTCAAGCAACTTGAAGTAAATCAATATAATCTGCATTATAACGTTGTCTAGTTTCTAAAGTTATTTACAGAATTAATCCTCAGGATACTTATTGTGGTCTTACCTAGGTAGAGCTGCCTTTTTCTTTTTTGCAGTTCCTATTTCTTTGTCTATTACTGAACAGCTAACATTAAATCAGTGCGTAGAATTGTGCTTTGCAGCATGGTATTATATAATGAAGACTTCTTTAGAGCATTTCAAATCCTGAGGTTCTTACGTAGACAAAATTCTGTTCACTTCACTAAGAGCAGCCTGTTTAAGAAATGAAAGAATGAAAAATAAGTAAAGGTCTCTAGCTATTTCTGAAAAAAATACTGGGAAAGGAAATATTTTTTCTCTCATAGAGATCTGTATAGAAGTTTTCTGTTTTACTGTGAGATCTTCCAAACAAGCAAGTGTTGTTAAATGTGACTGCAGAGGTTTGATTAAGCTAAATAAGTGAGTTGTGTAGGAAATTTGTTTATGGTGAAAAAGCCCATTAAGGTTATTTTGTCTAGTTGAGCCAGTGATTCTGTATGAATGATGTACCTTTAACTTTTCTCTATATGGGATTAATCCTGCTCTACAAGTTTTTAGCTCCACGTGAAATATAAATATGCATCAATAGCTTGGAAAGTTATCTTTAAAGAACTGGAATGTTGGGTATGTGTTGAAAATTCTCCTTTCTTTTGGGACCATTTTGTTGCAGAATTGAGACTACAGAGGACTGGTGTTCCTTGGTGCCTTCTTGTACTAATGGAACGTGTGTGTTAGAATTTAAAAGGCTCTGAATTACAGTAATGTATCTGAGAAGATGTATTCCAGTTTGGAACAAACAATATCTGCATCTGACCCCAGTGCTCTTTTTTGCCAAGGCAGGGGGTCGGACTCGATCTGTTGAGGTCCCTTCCAACCCTAACATCTATGAATCTGTGAATATATATGATATGATTACATTTGGCTTATGTGGACAGTATTTAGTTAATTTATTTTCAGACTAGACAGAACATCATTAAAATGAGTAAAAGATCAGTTAAAAAATCTTAATTAATCCTATGGCTAAGGCACTGGTCTGGAGTTCAGAGTTCAGTTTCTGGCTGTGCTACACACATTCAAAATTACCTTAAATTAATTCCTTTTAGTTTCTTTTCACCTTTTTTGTCATTGGGATGCTAATACCTCCTTTCTTCACAGCGGGGCATTGTGACAAGCATTAAAATACATGTATGGTGCTTTGAAGGCGAAAATGCCATTTGACTGCAAAGCATTAATTATTGTTAGTAAGCTCAATAAATGCTGTCTTCTCTCAGGCAAAGATCTGCACTATCAAGGCTGTTAGATGGCTTCTGTCAGTGCAAGAGGACTGCTAGTATAAGTAGAAATGTACTTGTGCACTCTTCCCCCTTCCCCGTTATCAAATGCTCTTCAATGGTTTTTCAATTTTCTACTTAAAAATCAAAACCAAATAAGGTTGAGACGGAAGAAGCTCCAGCTGTAGAACCCAAGGCTGTGGAACCCAAGGCTGACGAAGCCCCAGCTCCTCCTGCTGCTGCCATTCCTCCTGAAAAGGAAGCTCTCCCTGCTGAGCCTACTGAGCCAGCAGAGGAGGCTGTGGTGAGTGACGTCATATGCCCCAGAATTCATCAGATTCTTCTTTTCCCATTGTCTATGTGTCTACTGCATTTCCACCTCCCTTTCCATTTTTGTCATCTTTAGGACTGGCTTTCCTTACAACAACACAGCAAGCTCGCTAAATGTGTGCATGTTATGTAGCCCTAAAACGCCATTCCTCCACTGGATGGCATTTTAAAGTGAAGTTTAGTTGAACATCTGTGTATTCAGATGTTGCAAGTTTTGGACAAACTCAACAGGAGAAAATGAATTGAATCCCATTGATAAAAGGTGCTGTTGCTTTTTTGAGGAATAAGTCCTGGGCCAACCTATTTGTAGAATGCTGCTTGCTTGAGCTAAGTGACAACATTGCAGACTTCTACCACTGACTGAATATTAGAAGCAGCAGCTGACTGAGGAAAAAAACTCCAAAGCTTCACAAAAGCATACAAGGAGATGAAAAGTTCCTATGTCAGCCCTGAAGAATAGTGGAAGTGCAGTGGTTTGGGAAACAGTGAGAGCACTTAAAAAAACAACAACCCCACAGTAGGATATTCTAAGACTCCTTGCTCTTCACACCCTCCTTGTTACACTTAGAAACAAATTTAAAACCAACATTTTAAAGTAACTCACACCTATAGGTTCCTCAAGGCAGCAGTTCTGCATTTACTTTATGCTATTAGGGCTCCATTTTCCATGCTGGAGCCCTTGCTGTGTCCTATCAACCTAGCTGGGGCTCTTCTCCATTTTAATAACATGGGGGGGGGGGTGGCCCTCACAGGCTAAGAGTCTCTGAGCGAAAGGAAATTGCGTCTATTCCAACTGGTTCTCAGCCTAACAGTCTCTGAAACCAACATGAAGAAGAATGGAGTTTGACTGGAAGTCAGAAGGGTCATAGTCCATTCCCATCCAAAAACATCTGAATCATTCCTTTTTACAGTTAGCAAAATAATCCATTGAGTTATTTGATATTCCCCATCACTGTAACAAGAATCATCTATAGTCAGGCAAAAAGCTGAAGGATTTACCTGCGTACTGCTGTAGACTTAGAAGTCAGTAGGAAAGAAATGGTTTTAGTGTTCAGTTCTTCCCTTGATCTTTCTTTGACTATCATAAAACAGGTTGGTCCAATGAATAACTACACTGGGATGGGACTTAGGATGCCAGGGCTCTGTTCTTAGCTTTGTCACTGACCTTCTAGATGGCCTTGAGTAAGTCTCTGTGCCTCATTTTCTCTATCTGCCTAATAAAGATAACAGTGCTACCTTCTTTGTGAAGATAAATGGTATTAATGAGAACAGAATTAGTTCTCCCTTAATTTACTGTTTCACTGAGAAGACCATAAATACTTAATATGGATAATCTCCCTGTTTAACTAGATGATAATTCAGTTTTTCAAGGAAATCAACACAGCCACCCTCTTCAGTAAGTCAAACATATTATTTCCAGAATGTATTTATGATAACTGTACGACAGTGCCGTAGTAGGGTTTTAAAATCATCCTACTGATGCAAAGTCTGTGTTGAGTCCTAAAGAAAGATGGCCATTTATTGATATTAAAATTTTCAAAATTCAGCTTGAAATGGAGGGCAACTTCTAAGCCAGCGAATTCTCTTAGACCTATTGTTACAGGAAGTATTTCTGCAGACTCAGGCAAATGTTTTCCATCACCGCCTTAGGTCACATACAGAAGCCATTCTTCACAACCAGAAAATGAGAAGCTTAAATTTTGTAGGAATTGCTCTGGAGATCAAAGAAGGTCTAGTATTGCTTATCAACCATACGTATAGCTAACATGCAGACTGGTAAATTTTGGTGGGTGGTATAAGATCAGTAATCCTGCTGTCAGCTCTCTGTAATTCAAAAAATGGTCTCAAAGGTGAATGAATCCTTAGTAATAATTAGGTTAGCTTTAGCCTTAAGTCTCAGCAGTCATGAAGTCATTATTTCTTCCCTCTTGCTCGGGGGGGGCAAACAATTTACTGCAAGCCAGTAAAGGGTGGAGCATACTTTCACTTATGCATCTAGCTGGAGTTTTCCAGACAACCTAGATTTTTTTCTTTTGGTGTGGGGAGGGAAGGATTTAGTGTTACACCAACACTTCTTTCTTAATTTGCATAAGTTCATGCCCGATGTACACTAGAGTGAGTATGCTTAGAGGCAGCTCTCTTCAGTAATACATACAAAAAAGTCAACTGTCCAATCTGTGGCTGCACCCTTTCCTTCTATATGCTTTCTCTTGAATGGGTATAAATCATAGTAATAACTTGTCAACTCTGTGGCAAGGCAAATAGTGCAATAGCTTGTCTAGGATGCAATATTTTGTCAAATTCTTGTTTGAAATGCTTGTTGTCTAGCTACAGTATATTTGATAGTTTAATAAGGAAAAAGAGGAGTGAAACCAAACTCAATCCATAGCCCAGATCTTGCTTTTTTTTCCCCTGATAATTGGAAGAGAAGTAATTTTTGAAGAGCAAATTATAATTAAGTTGAAAAGGTTGTTTCTAAACTTGGTTTTGGGGTTTTTTGGGGTTTTTTCAATGGATTCCTAAATGGAAGAAATCTTTGAATAGTTTACTTACATACAAGGAGAGATTCTCAGTCTCCTTTTATTTTGTGCTGGGGCAAGGTGAAGTACAAAATCTGTTTTACACCTTAGCTGCTAAATCAGGGGTGGGCAAAATGCAGCCCGGGGGCCAGATGTGGCCCGCCAGGCCATTCTATCTGGCCTGCGGGGTCCCTAAAAAATTTAGAAAATTAATATTAATCTGTCCTGGGCTGCCTGTCATGCGGCCCTCGATGGCTTGCCGAAACTCAGTAAGCAGCCCTCTGCCCAAAATAATTGCTTGCCTGTGCTAAATCATTGATAGGTTATAACTGTAGTCACCACACTTTCACTACATGGCCTTTTTAGATTATACTTTTATAATTAAGTATTATTATTAATACTATTATTATTAACACTACTATTAATATCATTATACTGATTATACTTTTTGCTGTATTAATAGTATTAATAATAGTATTAATGTTATTAATATTATTATACTGATTATACTTTTTGCGGCTGTTAGTAAATGTTCAGTCATAGTATAGTCCACCATAGGCAAAAATTACAGAATGACTGTGAAAGAGGGAGACAAGTATAATCTGAGAAAAGAGAGCGTTAGTAGCACTTCAGATGAAATAAGATAAGCATTAAATGTAAGTTAGGTGAGTTTTTTTTGTTTTAAAGTTGAAATGGTCTTTGCTGATTTGCAGAAGGATCTCTGGGAAAACAAGAAGTAAAGCATGTTTACTTTAATAATGATGGAAGTACAGTTACTGTTAGAATCTGGTCCTACAGAAGAAAAACAACTTAGGGAAAATAGTTTCTAGTGCCTGTTGGAAGTTTTTGAAGCTTAAGATTAGAGAAGAAATTGGCATATAAGATCAAAGTTAAGAAAACGTTCAGTGGACTACAAAAAATGAAAACATGTCATTCTTCTGTAGCAGTTGTACATTTGTTGAATTTATATGTGTGGGTTGATTAAAAGGAAAAAAGAGAGTTATAAAATATTGACACTTTTTTCTTCTGAGGGATATCTTTCCATTATTCCTTGTTTACAGTGTCAGTCACTACTACGTATAATTCTCCTCTTGGCAAATTTACTGCAGATGATATTATACCAGAAAATTTATGATGGACATGCATTACGTTCCCTGCAGTCTGTAAGCCATTTTTTGCATAATGTAGCACTTGCTTTTAAATCAGACAAGGAAAGGTTGTCCAGCTGTTAGGGCACTGCTCTGTGGTAGTAGATTAGGCTTCACTTCTGCACTTCTCCATTGTCTTCCTGTGTTATGTTAACAAGTCTTTTAGGAAAAGAGTTGCAAAGGTATTTAGAGACCTAAACCCTAAGGCTAAGTACAGACAGTGAAAAAGCCCAAGGCTGAATTGATTCAGTCTTTGCAGGTTAGTCTAAGCTGCAAAGATTGAACCAAATAAGCAAATGAACAGACATTCACTTTTGATTCAGGAAGTGCAGCCACATGCCTGCAGTGGCTCAAGCCAGAAGGCAAGGGGTGCTAGAGCACGGTTCTCTGGTGCACAGCATGGGCTGTATGTTTACTTCCTTTTCCTGCTGCCCCAAGTTTCCTGGGATTTGCAGTCCACAATCACAGCAGCAGGACTCTGCAGGGTTGCTCATCACTTCCTCTTCCTGCTTCCAGGTGCCTGTGGGATTTGTGGTCCACAGTTGCAGTCAGTGGTAAGTAAGCAGGACAGGGCAGTTTGGTACTCGGGGGAAGGGAAGTTTAACCCTCCTCCCTGGCCCCAGACTCCAGCAGGGGGTGGGGAGCATAAACGATGTGTACCCCCAGAGGCTGGGGGGGCACGGTGACTGCCTGTAGGTGGCGGTGGCAGCAGCAGAGGCATGGCGGTGGCAAGCAGGGAGCTCTTGCAGGTGGCCACAATGGTCTTGGTGGTTGGCAACTGCTGATCAGTGACCGCTAACAGATGCCACCAGTAGTGTCAGCAACACAGGGGGTGGCAAGCAGCAACTGCCCGCAGGCGCCACTGGCAGCATCGGCAGCACTTCTCTAAGGGCATACACATACACCTGTGTGCACTGCTATGCGTTGCTATTGCTGGGGGTGCTGCCAGTGAGCCATCCAGTGAGGCCTTTGAGCCAGCCCTCAGTGTTCCAGCTAGGGAGCAGAGGGGCAGGGCCAGCCCTGTTCTCTGGAGCAGACAGCACAGCACAGCCCATTCCAGGGCTACAAAATGCTGTGATGCTGGGGGACTCTGATTTAACTTGAACCAGGAAGGGGTCTGGGACAGAAGTTGCATAAACCGGTTTGACCTAAATCAATTAAGTCTCATACTACATTCAACCAGGTTTATTACTTAAACCAATTTATATGTAACTTCTGTCCCTAGCCCATTGGGTTTTCTAATTTGCCTGAAGTCATATTTCAGTGGCATAGGTACTTATATAAATACCTCTACAAATTTTGACTAGCTTTGCTCAGACCTAAGCATACCTCAGACCAGCTCCTGAGTCCAGTTGACCAGGGCATCAGATTGCCTTCAGTTTTCTGAGCAGATTGTGCTACACAGATTGTTCTTCTCCAGTGGGGTATTGCATATTGTCATGTAGCAGGAAAGGTAGCATCAATCAGGTGTACTGTCCTGACTTTCTTTGCTAAGTACAGACGGTCAAAAAGCCCAAGGCTGAATTGATTCAATCTGTAGGTTAATCTAAACTGTGTAGATTGAACCAATAAGCAAGTGAACAAACATTCACTTTTGATTCTGGAAATGCAGCCACATGCCTGCTGTGGCTGAGAGCAGACAGTTTGGGCGAAGGCTAGCCCACCCACCCTGTGAGGGGGGTTTGCAAGGGATTTGCAAAGCATCCTGGGATGCTGGGGGACTATGAGTTAACTTGAATCTGAAGGGGATCTTGAACAGAATTTCAGTAGACTGATTTAAACTAAATCAGTAAAATCTGATACTACATCCATCTAGGTTTATCTTAAACCTGTTTCAGCCATTTTGAAAGCAGTTTATGCACACTGAACTTCTGTTGTATTACAGATTTGAACCGGATTTGCAATCACTTATACGAATTTATGTGTAATGTTGTACCTAGCCCTTATCCACAACCAAAATGTCTGGTCAGGCACATGGTACAGTTCACTCTTAGTGGTGGTTGTATCCCAATAACTTTTGATTTTGTCATCTTCCAGCACTGTATTTATACCAAGGAGTAGTGGCTTTGATCAGCTATTTTTATTAAGCCAACTGCTGATGCAATATCTTGACCACAATATTGTGCTTATCACTGTTCCCTTGAATAGCAAAGACCTGGCAGCCATCTTGATATTTTGCTTCATTTCACCGATGAGGCCACATAGTCTGCAATGTCAGGCATGCATTATTTCAGAATATATTTTTAGTTTGTTACAAAAATCTGGTCTTAAGTAGCATACACAAAACTTACTGCATCACCAAGGAGCTCTGTATCTCCAGCCACCAAGTACTGACAACTGACTCAGTCCATGGAGAGCACAGAAGTGAACCTACTGTATAGTACCTTCTACTGCCACCCTGAATCCATTTTAACCTGGTCTCTGCCATTCCATCTCCAGTATTTATCTTCCCAATTATAGGTCTGTAAAAATCCTAATCATCCCTAACAACTTCCCAGTGCAACAACAAGTCTTTGCTTAAACAGTATTTCCTCAAGCCTTCCACCTGATTATTGCTAAAAACTAGTAAAAAAAATCAACAACCTTCTTTCCATCTTACAAGGAATGTCCTCAATTGCTTCTTTAGTGTTTTCAGACTTATCTTTGATCGCTTGAGTATTCCGAAGGTACTGGTATTTCTCAGCTCTCTATTGCCACAAATTTGTTTCTGTAATCTAATTCAATTGTATTAAAGAACATTTTGTCATCAGTTTTTCTTTCTTAGTTTATGTATTTCAGAAGTTGGTTCAGTCCCAAATATTTGTATGTCTACTCTGTGTCTAGTTTGTTGATATTGGTTCCATCCCTAAGCAGCAGATGGTTTATCTGACCACACTTTGATGTTGAACAACCCCAGTCTCATAGAGATGGAGCGACGGAAGGAGTTGGCAATTTTCATCATACTCTGGAGCTGGTGTGCATTGGCAGCATTCAGTCTGAGTTTGTCCTTATGGAAATATGACAATTGGGGCTGCTGTTTATTAGTTGCATAAGTGTAGCCAGACTCGCACAGTATCTGGCACAGTGGGTTGAATGCTAGGCAGAGCCACAACAGACTCAAGCTATCTTGCTGGAATATCTCCTTGACACATGCAGCTGTGTACACTAGATTGCCATCAGACACAAAGGAACAGTTATTAAATTCTCATACAATTTGTATAACATGAGCACTCCAAGACAGGAGTGAGAAACTGAGGCAAAGGCATTTGTATTGCCTATCCAGGTAACAGAGGTTCCTTTATCTTCTACTTGTCTGAGTAGAGATTACATTGCCCATCAATAGCAGCTCCTTATGTTCTCTTCAATCCTAAGTACAGCCATTTTGCTTAAGTGCCCAGCTGTTCGTAGATAAAGGCTAGTTCCTTTTTTTAACCTATCCTGGCAATAAAGGTTTTGCTAGCAGTTGACAGGCATGTTACAGGTCTGAAATTTTGAGAGTTGCTTACTGTTGATTTTTTTGGCTTCATAAATATGATCCCTTCTATCATAAAGTCTTGCTCCATTTATTTTCCTTCTAATCACAAGAATCTTCACATCATTGTCTCCTGTTAGTAAGTCAGTTTTATGCTCTCAGGACTTTTAACCTTTTGAGAGATGTTATTGGGTGCACAGGTCCTAATGCCTAAATATCTTCCATACTACACACGTTGTGCCAGCATCAAACAACTGCTGACTCTGTGCAGTATAGTCTCAGTACATATGTTGCATTTTTTGCTTTTGTCTGTGACTTCTTCAGTTTTCGCCATATGACATCCTAACCATGCATGAAGAGTGTTAAGTAAGCTGTTCTTAGACACTTAATGCTGATGAAGATTTCTCTATGATTCTGTATCCATTTTTCATCATGATTATTATGATTATGATATACCTATTACCATTTACTTGCTGATCTCTATTCCTTACATGTTTAACAAGTTTCAGTCACCAAATCAGAAGTCAGAATCACCACAGCATGACTTTCAATAAATGAATCATACCTATGTCAAGAATATAAAATAATCAAAGTGAATTATTCTCAGATCACCAAGTGCCTGAAAATTGCTTTTCCAAAATATTTAGAGAATATTTAGTAACAGCCCACTCAGAATTCCACAGTGGTTCTTGAATGATTTGCAAACAGAAAAAAGGCTAAATTGTTGTGTACTTTTTTACCTGGTGAATAATTTTGATTGGCTCTAAGAAGCTAGCTCAGGATAGGTATAACAGGATAGATATAATAAGCCTTGCATCCGTATTAGCAAGTTTTATTTATATACTTATTTATAAGAGCATATTTTCTAAAGGCCAAAACCTTGAAGTATTTATTCTTAATGCAGGCATAATTTTCACTAAAACAAGAAATTGTCTCTTTTTGCCTGATGTTTTCTGCAGTGTCAGAAACATGAAATACTTTCCCTCCTTTATTTGTCTTCCACAACAAATTTAATGTTGGGATTAGAAGGAAACTTCTTTTTTTCCATTTGTGTTTCAGAATCTATCTGTCCTTCTTATAGGATCTTACTGCATGAGTGCTGTACCGGAACTTATTTCATGCTCCTCTCCTTTCCCTTTTGTGGCTGCAAATGCCACAAAACAACTATTAGTTTTTATTTGTTGTTGGCAACAACTGCTCCATTATTTAGTGTCTTTTTTTTTCCGTTTTTTGTGGGGAAAGAG
>NW_005841953.1:3484202-3503249 GCF_000455745.1 Alligator sinensis
ATGTATTTTTCTCCAGCAGGGCTCAAAAGACTTAGCATTAGGAAAAGTAGAAGCATCTTTAGCTTTTTGTGATATAAGAAGGGCAAGCTGAGCATTAATACAGCTATTTGGACACAGTGCTGTCATCATTTCTATGTATTGCCCAAAAGAGGTAGGTTACTATTGGTATATCACACTATTGCCGCTATAAGACAACTGGCAGGAACAACCTGAGGAGCCAGTTTCACCACCCTAAGGACATCAACACTTGCAGTAGTATACACACCTGCTGAATATGGCTGTCAATTATGGGGGCGTAGTAGCCACACCAGCAAAGTTGATGTTGCTCTGAATTCAATGAGAATAGTAATGGGGTGTAAAACATATATCCTGTTGGTACCATCAGGGAAATTACCTCCCCATCTAAGAAGACAGAAGGTAACTCTTGGCCTCACTCAACACACCCAGCAAAACCAAAAGCACCTGCTTCATGAAGTCTTAGAGCAACCAGTACATAAGCGACTGAAGTCCAGAAACTTATTTAGACGGGAGGCATGGGTACTGTTGCAACAGTGTGGAGGTAGGAGTGACACCCTGTGGGCACTTGAACAATACCACAAAAAGTGGGATGAGACTGAGTCTCACCTCAAGCACTTCATAAACAACCCAACACCCTATCCACTTGGGTATGAGCTCCCCTGTGACTTATCGATTAAACAAAACAGGATTGCTCTGGAGCTGGACACTTTAACGCTATACTCTGTAAGATTGGCTTAAAGGACAGACCAATATGTGAGTGTAGTGAGGCACCACAGACTGCTGACCACCTCCTTACATATCAGCATACCCAGGATGAGGACCTGGAAAGTGTCAACAATAAAGCAGTTGTGTGGCTCCACCACATTAATGATGTGTTTAGGGGAGAATTAAGTATACAAGAGAAGAACCCTCAAAATAGATGTAGAATAATATGTTAAAAAGTGCATAATGCATGAGCCATTGAGGTCTTCCTTCTTCTGATTAAAAATATTCTTTTTACCATAAGAATTTTTCACATTCAGACTTTGACTTTGTATTCTTTGGGCATGTCACAGGGCAAATGAACCTATCTTCTTGCATATGTGGGGAGGATAAGCACTAATTTAGCCAGTCTGTTCACAGTGGACCCAGCATTGGTATTAAAATTGTGCACATGATAACCGAATTGGAAAACGGCTAGGAAATATTTGCCCAGTGGAAGTCTGGGAGACCTGTTCTGCTCATCTGTTTTCCAACAGCACTTTTTTTTCCCTGTGCATGTCACCAAATAATATAGAAGTATTTTATGTTCAATATATTCTTCTCCATCTTGGAAGAAAAGGAAACAGGATCAGGAATGAAGGGTACAATACAGTATATGAATATGAATAAGCCATGCTGTATCCATTCCTTACCGTCTTACATGTTAGATACACTCTCGTAATGTTTATTAGAGTTATTAATAGATCATTAAGATTAAAAAAGACTTTCCAATGTCTCAAAACTAAAGCCAGCAATCTTTTCCCCCATTAAACTAGTCCAAGACTAACACATTTTATTTTATTTTCTTTGCTCTGCTCAGACCTCTATCCAGAGAAGTTCCTTGCAAGCACTGAATGAGTACAGCATATATTGAGTCACATTTTGAGGGTCCCTAATTATGGTTTTATCAACTTATAGACACAATTTCTGGCACTCATGTGCCTGACTCTTCCTGATTTGAAGATGCAATAAGGAAGGGAGACAGTGAGAGACACTGAAGCATGAATGGTGCTGCTTGCCTCCCTGCTGCAGAATACTGCAGTTTGGTTTTGGTTTCATTAATAAAGAAAAGGGGTCAAGTACAACAAAGTCGGGTCTCTAGATGAGCGCAGAATGATATGTAGAGTTGTCACTTCTGAAGTTAAGTTGACCTGGAAAATTTATATGCTGATATAAATTTAGAAGGTTCCAAGTCCATAAATAGGGAGAGTACTACTCAGCCAAAGTGTCAGTTTGAGACATAGCTTTTATGATCAAGAGAAAAGAAATCTATTATAGTCTACTCAGAAGAAAATTGTATTTGACTTTTGCGTGTGGACATTGAGCATGAAATTATCATTTTTATGATCAGTATTTGTCCGTATGTTCGTACACCCGACATTCTCCCTCAAACTTAGTGTGAAAATGCAAGATACAAACCAGTAGGTTTGGTAGCTTCAAAGGAGAATTAATAATAATAAAAAAGGTTATATAACGCTATAATTTTAACAGGATAAAGCTGTGAGAGGTTTCCATAGTAACGCTGCTGACAGCAATTGACTTGCCCTGGCATCTGGACATGTTTAGGGCTTATGATGTGACTGCAGGCAATACTAGAAGGTTAGATTAGAAACAAGCATGATTGATATGAAGTTCTGAAATAACGCAGCATCCCTTTATTAAAAAAGAAATATCCAGCCATTTCAAATGAAGCCTATGAAATTTGGGGGCAACAGTTACAGGCTTGTGAAGGCAGTTAACCACGGTCCAGTCCACATTAGCGCTTGTAACTATTTTGAGACAAAGGTATAGCTCAGCATGACTCTTCGTTCACACGTCATGCTGGTTCGTTACAGCCATCTTCTGAAAGCACACGAAAAAACTGCTAACAATATGTAACCTATATAAGGGTTTCTTCCAGCATAGCTGGCTTTTGGGAGAAAAGTCTTTTTACAGTGGACCCAGCATTGGTATTAAAACTGTGCACATGATAACCAAATTGGAAAACAGCCAGGAAATATCTGTCCAGTGGAAGTCTGGGAGAACTGTTCTGCTCATCTGTTTTCCAACAGCACTTTTTCCCCTCCTATAGAGTATTAGGTGCTATTTGTTCTGTAAAAAAAATAACAAGCCTGGGAAGCCAAGACAGCAGTCTGTTTACACAATTAAAAACGAATTCACCCAAGACCTTTTTGCATACATCTGAGGCCCTTATTCACCAAAGTATAAGCTTTAGTTTTTTAGCTTTAGGCACTGCTGAAAAAGTACTGAATCAGAACCTCGACTAGTAGCTTAATGAGGGAAAACAGTGCTTTCTGTATCACAACCTCTTTTTTTTGCATAGTACCTTTAAATGTGAAGGTATCAAAATGTTGAGGGTGCACATAAAAAAACCTACCATTATTGAGAAGTTCCACGAGGAACATTCATGTTTAACATGTTGTTAGGTCTCAGGGGTAGGAGGGAGTCATGGAAATAATTAGATATAGCTGTGGGAGAAGTCTGAGATTCTTATAATCCAAAGTATCAGTGGTACTCTGGGTTATGTACGTATCAAAAACCATTCAAGGGTAGCACTGATGGGAAAAAACATCTTAAAATTTGAAAGAAAACTAGTCAGTTTTGTAGGTTTTAGACATGAAGCTTTTGTTTTTCCACCCATGATGATGAGTTGCTGAAGCTATATCATAATAAGAATGGCTTGTTTTCCAAATAATATCTGAACACGTTTCCATATGTTATACCATTGGACTCCAGCCATTCATGTCATTGCCTCTAGCACACATCCTTCTTCCTTTAAGTTAATACCAATTTCTCAGCTGCTAAAACTTTTACATGAGTGTTATGACCATATTTTCTTTTTATACAGGACAATGTTGAGGCAGGGGATGAGGAGACGACTGAAATTGCTGAGAAAGAGAAAGAGAGTGAGGTGCGTATGAACAGCCTCAGGAGGGTGTCCATTCTTTAATATCTTAAGAAAAGGATTGCAAAATTGTTTTTGTTGTTTCCATATGATCCATATGTGGGCCCATAGCATGTGATTCTGACTTGGAGCATTTGTGGTTTTAACCACAAAACATCTTTCAATTCAGCAGGGACCTGTTTCAGGACATATCTTTTGCAGTGTATGCCATCATAAATATTTTAGGACAGCGAACAATGCAGTGGTGTAATAGAAGGTGGTATAATGTTATTTCTATTGACATTTAGAGTGAGCAGAAAATATGCTGCTATGGAGTCTGTGGATTTGTTTCTTTGAGCTCCTACCATGGTCTAAAATAGCTTTCATTCATCATGCTATTTTCCTGGCATGCTATGCACTGAACTGCAACAAGAATTGAAAAATAATTATGTTTCAGCTTTATTTTGTAAAGCACAAATTGGGCATTAAATTAGATATAGTTAAAATCAAATTAAAAACAACTCAAAAGCTAAATGAGATATTGAATTTTTCTTTAGTCTATAAGAGGATTCCTGGACTAATGCTTGTATTTTGGGTTATATTCCCTTATGGGTGACAAGACTTGTACTTCTTATTCTGGATCTTCGCCTATTAAAGTGTAATCTTGAAAAGATGTTCGAAAATATATCCAAGTAGCACAAGGGGGAGTTCAGGCTTAGTCCCTGTGAATTAAATTCAGAAATAGGAAGCAGGGCTTGAAAAGAAGGGTGTGCCTCTCCATTAATACTCAGTTTGGGTTTAAACCTCCAACAGGTTGACCACCTCTCTTTTTATAAAAATATGAACTCTGATATTAAAATATTTGCTAAAAGATCATATTCACCACTGACTCTAGGTTTAGTCTGCTATAACTCCCATGTCTCGGATTCTGCTCTTGGTAACAGTGGTGTAAATTCAGATTAAATCTACTAGAGTTAGTAAAGCTTTTCAGAATGTATTTCGAGGATAAAATGTTGTTATTTGCTTTACTAAATTTTAATACTGTCTGTGAATAGAGCACACGGCCCTGAAATGCCATGATGATTTTTTCATTCAAAAAGAATGATGGGCCCACTTCATTACTGCATTCCTCTACCTTTACACCAAGACACCTGTACTGAAATTCAGTAGAATTACAGAAACATTAAACTGGAGTAATGCAGCAATAGCCTAATCATATGTCCCTAGTCTCAGGCTGGAGCAGTCTGCTCCTCCCTCCGACCCTCCCCCCCCCCCGCCCCTCTTCCCCTGCCACTCTTCTGCATGCTCAGCTGTCTCTTGAGAGTGGAAGCCAGGGTGGGAGTGGGGAGGAGGGGGATTATTTGGAGTGCCGGGAAGTGGGAGAATCCCTTTATCAGCACCTCTCCCAGGCATGTTACTGAAAGAGGAACAAAAAGCATTCAAATGATGGGATACCTAGGACAAGTGTTTAAAACAGAACTGTCTTAAAGAAAACGGGATGTGTGGTCACTCTACATATCAATCAAGGTCTACCTGAGTGTTTGAAGAGTACCAAATACAGCTTCCTATGGTCATTTGGCTTATCTCTCCTGACCACTTCTCATCCAGCACTGTGCACCTAGGAAATCCTGAACTATTCCTAGCAGGCAAGGAGGGACTAGTTTTCTCATAATGTACTTGTTTCACAAGAGCCCTATATAGTGTATATTTATATAAGCTCAGGCTCTTGTATGTGGTACATTCAGCCCTTACATAGATGCGTACTTTTTAACTCTCAGATTTCAGGTTTGCTTAATACATGTGAACTGTTATGTAAAATCAAACCAGAAAGTCAGCCTAGTCTGATATACTGACTCCAGCAAAAGACAATACATGATGCTTGAGAGAAAGAGAGAGGCAACCTCCTCTTCCCTTAACTGGCTGTGCATTACTACATGTGGGAAATCTCTCTAGACCTCTAAAAGCAACTGATTCATGCCCTCAAGCATGGGTTTTATTTTCTTGTTGCTTTACATTAACTTGTTTAGCTGCTATTATAATAAATGTTCTTAACAGTTATCCATTCCATGGGGCCTGATCATTACTTGTTGAAAGCTAGCATAATTCTGCTCAAGTCAATAGGATCAATGTTTATTTCATAGTCTTCCTCCAATAACCAGTTCCATTATCTCACTTGTACTCCAGTATAATGAATTTGGTGGGGTTCAGAATCACTAAATTTGGTGGAGTTATTCCTCATTCACACTGCTGTTGCTGAGAAGAGATTCTGACTTAGTATATTGAATGTCCTGGGTAAAGAAGCTGTTTCTGTTATTGCTTCCAAGGAATTCAACCTTTAATTTCTTTACATGCCCACTTCTTTTGCATTATGTGACCCATAAAAATAAAAAGGCTCTTCCCAGAAGGTTTATGCAATTTAGGATTTTGTGGACTGTTGTACAATTCTTTATTTTGTATTCATTTTTCCTTGGGGGAGCAGATTTACCAACAAGGTTTGTTAATCCTATGAAATAAAGTAGCACATGTAAATGTCCAAGGGCCTCTGTGATTCACTGTAACTCATTAAGGTGAAATCCTACTGCATTCAATGTGAGTTTTACTGTGGTCTTCAGAGCTGGAGTTTTGTCCTAAATATTTTAATCTCAAAATCTTGAACTAGTATTAAAGTTCAAAATGAGAGACAGAAATTGATTCTTTTTCTGTTGCTTCCTTGGTCATCTTTGCAAAAAATGGTGTTTCTTGGTCTAGCTTTCTACCGTTGTTGTAGTCCGAGTCACAAGAATGAGTTATTACACAGGTTTTGATATGCAATATGCATTTAGTGACTTATAACAACAGTTTGTAGGAGTTTGACCTTTCCAGTGTACTGTATTTAGAGTTGATATATGTAAAACCATGAATCTCCTGTTGAATGGAATACAATGGGCTGCACAAATCCAATAAATAGGGAAGAAGTGTTGATCCTAACACATCAGATAGCAGGATCAATTTCTGTAGTATTTTGTTAGATGCATACTATATAAAATCAATCTGATGTGTACTCCCCTTCCCTTTCCTTTCCCCAGGTTTCTACAGCCATAGCTTATTTTAATCTCTTGGGTCAAGAATGCTGAAATTGGTAGTGCTACGAATAGCAAGCCTGAAGGCTTCCCTCACAAATCACATGTGAAGATACTGAAGTTTGCTAGGATAATGCAATGCCACTTATGGCCACAGCAATGTATAGTTGATTTGGTATCAGGCTTGGTTAAAATTAGTCACTCTATAAGCTCACACAAAATCTTGTAGCTTATCTTATCTTCTCAAAGAAAATTAGAAAGATTTCTTTATGAGTTCTTTACACTACAAATGAATAACAGGAGAAACCAGGGTAATGTCCAGAAGCCTGGCAACAATACAGTAGCAGCCAAATCAGACTGATTCAGCAAAGTTCTGATTTGAAACAAGACCCCTCTGTTAAAGGCAATCTAATTGATTGATGCAATGGTACTAAAGAAAGAAAATAATTTCCCCGCCAGCACCAACATAGTATAACATTAGGAGGTCCATACTGCCAGTTGATTGGCTTTGGGCTATGAGTTTTGCCTTTTGCCATATACTCCCCAGCCCATGTTTCATCTGTAAAACAATGTGACCTATAAATATAAGATGAAATACAAATAGGGACTTCATAGCAGCCACTTTATTAGTTGCCTAGGACAGTATCAGATAATCATGGTGCCTGCTGAGAGTGAGTCACCAGCAGATTCTGTTGTCCATTATAGACTTCAGAAATTCAGTGAGTTCCCTTTGTCATCTAAGGCAGATATTTAAAACAAGTTTATCCCCTTCCCCCACCTTATAATCCCTAACCTTTAAGCATGTGGAAGGAGCAGTGTGACCAAAAGAAAAATGTTGTTTAAAGACCTCCATAGACTCTTTTCCTCTGCTACCAAATTCCACTCAAAATCTAGAGTATGCCCAACAATGGGTAGAGAGGCTCAGATCACTTGTAATATGGCCCAGGGTTGTCGCTATGAGCATGAAATCACGAGCAAGTCCAAAATACCTTTGTCTGAACTGATGCCAAAGGGCAGTCACCTCAATAAATGCAGCAGAGCAGTAACCTGGGCAGCATCTGCACCAGGTTAAATAAAAGTTCAAGCTGGGCTCAATCCAGAGATGCAGTGGGAAGGACTCGGCAGCCTACTCTCCAGCATGTAACTCCATTCTACATTATACACACACTGAAATGAATCTGCTGTCAGAATAAAAATTCTCCTTCATCAAAACTCATGCAGACCAAGGCTATTTCCTTTATTGCCTCATGATACCCTGAGTACCCATCAGGAGCCAGCTCAGTTAACAAAGAGCCAACCCAATGTTAATTATTTCTGCAACATGATTGGCTTCATCTAGGATCAAATCCTAGGCAATAGAACTATTATTCACTTTCAGCTTTATATTAAGCTAAATGAACTAAAGAGCAGGGTCTGTGCTAATCAGTTCCCTAGACTCTTGAGATGAAACCCTAGGTGAGACGAATAGGGCTGATAATTGCCAAACTTCAATTACATTTTCCCCGCAAGGTTTCCAGCATGTGAGAGACTGAAATAACCAAGAAGCCTGTGGGAGTAATCTCTGCTGGATGAAGCCTTTCATATTCACCTGTAGCCTAGCCAAATTGGTGTACTTTTCTATCCAGCATTGAAAAATCAGAGTCAAATGCAAGCAAACCTTGTATATGACTTTCTGATTAAATGTTTTAGAAGTGCCCAGACCTAGGGAGCTTACAGCTGCCAGATTTTTTTAATTATGTTTTGGTTTTTATCCCAACATAGCTGGATATCCCATATTATCATTCGGATTTTAATATTGTTGTATTTAATTTAACCTTGAATGATATCAACTTCTTCTGTTACTCATCTCACAGGATGATTTGTCATGGAAAATCCACCTGCAGGCATTTGTGAAGGAATAAAGTTTCTTTCAGAACAGTCAAAATCTATATCAAAGACCAGGCATAATTCTGTGGAGTGGCATCTGTGCAGCTGGTATGCAGCATATGCCCAGTATGGCTGAGATATGTGAATGGTTTGTTTCCTGTTGGTCGCAGATGGTTACTCTCACCAAGATTTCTGGCCCGGCTGAAGAAGCTGGTATAACTGTTGTAACAGAAGCTGACGAAGGTGTTGTTGCACCTGAACCTGAAATAGCTGATGAAGGTGACAAAAAACCTCATGAAGAAGAAGAAGAAAAGGAAACAGAAGTCTCTCAAGTAAGTTCTTTGGGGAGATGCTTTTTATATAGCATTATCCAAAAAATGGTTTATTTTTCCTGGTTTGGCCTATGACACGACATTTTCTTTACCCATAATGGACCCTGTTTTGTTGTAAGTAAAGCCAAAGTAACTCCATTGTTTTCAATGGCACCAGCTGGAAGCCTGACTCAGCGTTCCCAGAATAATTTCAGATGATTTTCTAGTTCATAGATACACTTTCAAATGCATATCATATGCTGAATTAATCCTAAATGTAAGCAGAAGATATTTCATCCCATTAACTATAAATCTGGAGAGAAGTGGTTTGTCAAATATTGCTCATTCATGCTTCAAATGGAAATCTTAGCTATCTGCACTTTTCTTGTAATAAGTCAAAACAAGTGCTCTGGTGATTAGGGAGGACAAGTACCTGTAATTCTCATTGAAGCCAGTAGGAGTGGTGAGTGCTCAGTGGGAGTGATTTTCAGAGCCACAAATGCTAGCTAAGGCCTAGAGCTTTAGTCCAATTTTTTTTTTTTGGGGGGGGGGGGGGGGTGTTAATTACAGCTTGACAAAATCCTTTTTGAACTGAATCTTTTTAATCTGATGGTAATATTTGTAGTGGAGCTTCACATTTGCTCTCATTTATCATCATGCTAATCAAGAGTAAGTCGTTGGAATCCAGTGGATTTATAGTGCTGTAAAAACTTATGCAGGTGGATATAGAATGCCTAATTCTTACAAGGCTTTCTCACTGTTGCTACATCGACTTCGGTGGAGTTGATCCTGGTTTATAGCAATGTATTGGCTTGATCTGAAGCCAATAGAAAGACTCTTTTAATTTCCATTGATACTAAACAGAGCCCTAGGTGAAACTAGAATTAGGTGCAGAGTATCTTGTATAATTTATTATAACAAGTGTTCTTTGTCTTTTGTGGAAATGTAGAGAATACGCAAGAATGGAGACTAGGTCTCTGTAAGTGAGAGGAAATTATATTCCTATTTTCTAGTTTGGATAGATGAGCAATTTAAAAGAGTTAGGTTTTCATGCAATCTTATAGGAAGAGATTTTGTTCAAAAAGTTCTTTCAATTTTTTGTTTCCCCAGGAAAAAGTCAGCAGCATCCCTTCAGTAGTAATAGAGCCAGCATCAAACAATGAAGGGGAGGGAGAAGAACATGAAGTCATAATGAATGAGTCCAAAGATGTTGTGGAAGACATTAGCACTCAGGGCACTGAAAGTCATACTAGTGAAACTTCTGAAGTTGTAAGTGAGCAGAAAACCATTGAGGAAACCCAGGCAACACCTTCTCCAGAATTACCTGTATCAGTAGAGGATGCAGCCAGTGGAATGCCACCTGGATTTCTCTTTAAGGTTTACTTGAGTATTTATTCTTACATTCTTCAAATATCCCTTTAAATCTAGCTTTTAGATTTAAAATTCAGTGGCACAGTCTTTTTAAGCTGTAGGGCTGCATTGTTAAATACCAAACATTTCAGCCTGAGTTTGGCTTATATTAGGTTTTTTGTATTTTTCCTTTTTTTTAGTTTTTTACATAAGAAAGCTGGTGAAACATCAGTGCAAGTAAAATGTGTGTTATGCATTCATATCCAGTTCTGGAGTTCAGTCAAATGTGCAACTATATTCTTCTAATAAATAACTACATTATTTTAATATATTGAGATAAATTCAATGGCCTGCATTATACATGGAGTCATATTACATGACCATAAAGGTCCCCTCCTGGCACTAAAATCCGTCGCTAAAAACCTACTGAAATTGATGTCATTGTATTGTTGATTTCATTCTCTGAATGTATTTATTGTAAGAATAGCTGATCATACAGAAAAGCATCAGATTTCTAGAAGCAGTTAAAAGAAATTCAGCCTTCAGAGTTGGGTGGTAAGAACCTTCATGTTTCTTGGTTCTTTAGATTCTAATGATATTTCTCATTTCAAAATTTTTTACTAATAGGAAAACTCATTAAGGATAAATAAGCTTCTCCTATTTTGTACTATAATTTGCATATTTCAGTTTAAGTAGTCCCATTGCAGTCCGTTGTTATACTCAACAGATTTATTCATCTGTTCTCATATACAAATACTTTACATAATTTCAGAATAAAACTTAGGCAAGAAAGAGGTAGTTATCCATGTAAGTCTGAAGTTAAGTAGAAGGGAGGCCATGGTGGCACAATAAATACTAACTCATTCAGAAAATCATAAGCTTTTGTAGGTGACAGCATACTTCATCAGATGCTCTGTATGGCCTCACAGAAAGCCAGGGTACTAAATAGAAAGGACTACATTTATTTAAATACAAATGCAAGCATTTATTTAAATTACTTTATTCCTTTCTGTTTGGTACTGTCACGGCGGGGTCCTATAGGAGGGCCGTGATCTCCTTAAGGCCCTCTCTCCGTGCCAATTCGGCCCAAGGGCACCCTCGATTCTCGCCCGCCACGTCTTTGCTGTTTAATATATGTTGGGAGGCTGCCTTATGACTCCCTGGGCACGGATAGCTGGGACCTCTGTCCCCGGGTGTTCCCGGACCCCCTGGGGGTCTCCCGGTCTGATGGGTGCTCCCCAGGCACCCTAGCCTTATGGGCTACATGTGGCTCCTACCAACCCCTAATACCACGCCCCAAGCCTCGCAGATGTGATAGACGTTGGTGTGTCAACACGCCCGCTTCCCCGGGCTCTCTCCAATATACAGCCCCTCACTGGGACTCTCGTCGAGCCCCCACTGGGACTTCTCTAAAATAACCCAACCCGCTACGGGACTCCCTAGCGAGTCTCCGGTCCTTTAGGCCCACCGCACTGCTACCCTTTCTGGTACGGGCACACTGTGCTGCTATCCCCTTTTCTGGGGACCACTGCAACACCGCCCTTCTCTTGGGGCGCTGTACTGCTAACCTTTTCTGTCTGGGTCCACCGCAGCACCCTGCCCCTGTCCTGGGTTTTTCGTAGTGCTAGCCTGTTACCGGGCTCGCTACTCCTGTCCTGGGTTTCTCAATCTGGCCCCTCTTGGGCCTCTCACATATTGCCCACTTTGGGCCTCTCACATATTGCCCGTCTTGGGCCTCACAATGGTCCCTCTTCTCTGGGACCTTCCAGGCCCCTGCTGGGGTCCTTAGTAATACCACCCCCCCATTTGGGGCTCTCTATGCCCAGCCTGGGCTTCCTACTAAAATCACCCCTCTCTTAAGACTTGCTGTGCCCACACTGAGCTCTTTAAATGCCCCTCTCCGGGCTGGGGTCTACACACCCCGCAAGTTGCATCCCTCACTGGCGCTAGGGCCCCCACACCACTGTGGATCCCTTTGAGGATAATGCACCCTCTTGGCGCTAGGGCCCCCACACCTCTGGGGTCCCTATGAGGCCTCCTCCAACCCCTATAGCCTCACCCAAACCACCGGTGTAATACACAATAACACAAACATAAACTAGAGCCTCCTGGCTATAACCGCCCCTGCCCCTGCCCCTGCCTCTCTAGCTGCTGGCAGGGAACTGCTAGCCTGGCCTTGACTCTAGGCTTTATAGGAGCCAGGCCCTGCCCCCTACAGGCAGCTGACTCTTATTAGTTGCCCTGGCAACCCACAACTGTACTCATTATCGCTGCTAGGGCTTTTCCCCAGCAGTTTTCCCCTCTCTAGGAGCGGGGCAGCAGGGTGCGCCGCGACAGGTACTCTAGCTCTCTATGACTCCATTCATAATATCTGACAAAGTAGGCTGCCACCCATGAAAGCTTGTGCCTTTCTGAACAAGTAAGTCTCCAAGGTGCCACCTTGTCTTGTCTTCTATATAGGTAAGAGTGAGACAAGTCATGAGAGACTGATTCAGATATGCTGATAATGTTTCTCTATCGTCTTATTTTTCACCACATTCTCTTGAGTAAAGGATAGAAACTAGGAGTTAGGTCTACCATCTAGTTCTCTGAGGGTGCATCTACATATGGACTTTACTGCTCAGTAGACTAATTTACTGTACAGGAAAGCATCACCATCTGCATGCGTGCAGTGACTGGGCCAGGGTAGATTAATTTATAGTGCCATTGGATAGTCCTGTCAGACATGGGTACTATCTGACAGTGGAGTAAATTCATAGACATTAGGGCTGGAAGGGATTTTGGAAGATCATCAAGTCCATCCACCTGCCCCAGGATTAGTTTACTCAGGCTAAAATTTCACTAGAGCTTGTTCAGTCACATTAATTGCATGTGTAGATGCATCCTGACAGCACATTGGACTATTATAGTGTTGCCCTGGAACTAGTTACATTCAATGTAAATCAAGTGTCTGGATTTAAAGATAGCACAAGTACATTATTGTGATTCTCAACAGTCTGCCCAGTTTGTGTAAAAGAGATGTTCCAATCCTGCCTCCTTACTCAGGCCAGCTTCTGTGGACAACAGTGGGGGATTTGCAAGAATAAGAACTAAAGAAAGCAAGATTTGTCTGAGAGGTAGTTGTTACAGAATGGTACAACTTCCCATGCCATCAAGGCCCTGACAGTTTGGTTTGATATGGAAGTGCCAGCTAGTGGTTGTAGAAATGATTGAATAGCAAAATTTTTGTATTCTTCTTTACTTAATAGAAAAAAAACTGATGGAAAAAACTATTCTTCTTTACTTAATAGAAAAAACTAATGGAACATAATAAAATACTGACATCAATGGATCTGTTAATATAGCATATACTCTTGAACTTTTAAAATGATCAGTTTCAATATAGTTTAATCCTATTGTTGTGTGGTGGTGAGTATAGTATCAGTGAACATTGTTAATCTTAATTGCAAGAGGGGAAAAGAGATTTTTGTTGGGAGAGCTTGTTTCTGCTTTACTTTTCCTGGTACTCTAGATGATGCATACATGTATTGTATTCTTTCCTTCAGGTTGAAGCTTTACATGATTTTGAGGCAGCTAATAATGATGAGCTTAATTTAAAACGAGGAGACGTAGTACTAGTAATCTCTTCTGACACCACAGCTGACCAGGTAACAACTGAAGAACCTTTTCTTAGATTGATTTATCCTTTGTTTGTGATATTTTCCATTACTCATTTAAAATGTCATTATTAATAAAAAATATTAGGAGATTGAAATAATCTTCCTATTTAATTATCCCTTGAAACTAAAAGGCAACGTAGAATATGACTTGTAGGGCTGTGCAAAATTTTGGCAGCCATTTCATTTCAGAGGTGTTTCAGCCTGCTTCAGCACCCAAAACACTGAATCTGAAATGAAACGGAAGGCTCTGAAACATCTCCAAAATGAAACGAAACCATCTAAAACATTTCAGAAATGTTTTAGAAAATTTTGGAGTTTCGGAGGCAGGCTTGCAGGAAAACAGAAACTCAGGAGAGGGAGGCAGGGGGAAGGACTGCTCTGATATTGACATCTGTAGCTGGCCAGTGTCTGCAATCTGTCCCTGAGGTCCCTTCCAATCCCAGTGCTCTGGGGGAGGGATGGAGAAATAGCATATAAGGCTCCGTATGAAGCCTTTTTGTCCCTTTTGTGAGCTGTCTCTCTGGAAGCAACAGCATGTGAAAGGTACTGTGGCTGGCTCCGGTGACTGGCTTTCTAGTCAGTCTCCTGCCAGTCTCTCTTTTTGGAAAGGATTGGACACAACTTTCCAATATATTACAGATACAAGATATAGTAAGCAGATAGAAGAAGATATAGTAAATAAAAGATATAGTAAAATAAGCAGATAGAAGAAGATATAGTAAACACATAGATATAGTCAAAGAAGCAGATAGAAGAAGAAGATATAGTAAACACAGATCTGAGCCTTCAGGGCTCCTGCTATTACACACACACATTTTCCAGCACAGCAAACATTATGAAGTGTGCTGGAAAGGCAGGTGCCAGGTCTTCTGCCAGGGGAGCAAGAGTGAGCAGAGGGAGAGCTGTAAGTTCCACCCCCCCAAACTTAGACACACCCTCTTCCCTGGCAGGCATGAGGCTTCTGCTGCTAGTGGCAGCAAGGAGGTGGGAGCAGTATCTGCCCCTGCCCCACCTCCACTAACACCAGCAGTAATAATAACCACCAGCATGACAAGCACCGGCATGACCATCTCCTCCAGCCCAATTTCAGTTCCCAGCGTGAGCCTTCCAGTGCCAGAGGAGGAGCTGGATATGGAACCAGGGGAGCTCAGTGCCATAGCCAGGGAAATTCTGGGGAAGGAGTGGGAATCTGAGTTTGTGCTCCACACCCCTCAAAGTTCCCCTAGAGCCTGGTCTCCTTCTCTGGAATGTGCTGTGGAGGAGGTTGTGGGGGCAAATGTCTCAGCTTTCCCTGTTGTTATGACTCTATGAGGAGGGGGATAAGGCAGGATCCCCACCCACACCCCAGAAGTGAGGGGGTAGTGTAGTATGGGATCATTTTGAGGTGGCAAAAGATCCCAAGTATGCAATCTGCCTGTGCTGCTGATGGAAGACCAGCCAGGGCAAGGACAAGAAACAGTTTAGCACCATGGGGCTGCTGATGCAGATCAGGAGGCACCACCCCTTGCTCTTGCTCCTCCTCTGCCTGGCCGCAGTGGGAGCATGGCCAAAGGAAAGTTCCCCTCTCACTCCAAAGCTCCCATCCCCCAGAAGCAGAGGCAGACCACCCTGGATTAGTGGGGGAAAGGCAGAAGGAAAGGGGGGCGCATTCCCAAGGCAAGTGAGGTCACCCAGAGCATTGTGGGTATGCTTGCTCTGGATGGACAGTCCTTATTCTTAGTTGAGCGGCCAGAGTTCAGGCAACTCATGGCAATCGTGACCCCATCATACCACGTGCCCGCATGCACCACCTTCAGCAGAACAGTGGTGCTCTTCCTATATGAGGCATCAGGGAGTACTTGAGGGGAGGTGCTGCACAAGGCAGGTCCGGAGGTGGCCTTACACTTCACCTTGGACATCTGGAGCTTCTGGGGTGGAGATCATGCCTATGTCTCCCTCACAAGGCACTGGTGCGATCAATCAGGCCATCGGTGGGCTCTCCTTCAAGCGGAGGTGATGAAGGAGCCACATGGTAAGGGAGATCATGGGGGCCATGAACTGCATGGTGCAGGGGTGGCTCGTTGGGCAGGGTGAGCTCACCTATGGGTTCATGGTCACTGACAATGGGGCCAATATATTTTAGGTGGTCTGTGATGCCAACTTTTTTGGCATCCGCTGTATGGCACACAAGTTCCACCTCATAGTCAAGGGGACAGGGCTGCTGGTGATGGTGCCATCACTACCATGACCAGCCAGCTCATTTCAAAATGCAGGAAGGTGGCGGGCTACTTCCACCGGAGCATCAAGAGGGGCAAGATACTGTTTGAGAAACAGGCAAAGCTGAGCATCCAGCAGCACATCATGCAGGATATGGAGATTTGGTGGAACTCCACATACCTGATGCTCAAAAGGCTGGTTGAGCAACAGAAGGCCATCCATGCAACGGTCTTGCTCAGGGAGATTTGGATCAGCGGCCCCCTTAACAAAACAGAGTGGGATCCCATCTCCCAGATCTTGGTGTTCCTCAAGCCATTTCTTTCCATCTCCCAGATCTTGGTGGTCCTCAAGCCATTTCTTTGAGGCCACCGAAAGCCTCAGCACTGCCGATACCCTCCTTAGCCAGGTGATCCCCATAGTGAGGGAGCTTCAGAACCAAATGGAGAAGTTCCAGGGGATTGATGTCCCTGCCTGGGGCAAGCCGCTGTCACCAGAGGTGCAGGCATTGGTGAAGCGGCTGAAGGAGGGCATCAAGAAATGTCTGGATCTGTTGCAGTCTAGTATGGTCCACGTGCTGGCGGGCATGTGTGACCCAAGGGTGAAGGGGAGCATCTGCGGCAGCAAAACCCTGGATCACAGGATGGAGGTTCTGGTGAACAGGGTCAGGGAGGCAGAAGGGCAGACACGGGGGGACATGGAAGAGGGGGACCCACTTTCCTGTGCCAGCACTCCAACCACCAGCCAGTCTCCTCCTCCACCACAGGCACTGCCAATGTGGGTCAAGGTCATGGCTTCCACGTTGGGCTCCAGAGGCACCAGACCCCAGCATCGAGCAGGTAGTGCCAAGGCCTTGGTGGCTACTTATCTTGCCGAGGACGTGGACTTGTTGCTCTGCAGCCCCTTGTCCTACTGGGCAAGCTGCAGCCAGATGTGGCAGGATCTGGTCATGGTTGCCCAGGAACACCTGTCCTGTCCACCGAAAAGTGTTCCGAGCAAGCGGGTGTTCAGTATTGCTGGGGATGTTGCGATACCCCGCCTCTTCTCCTTGGATCCCGGTTTGGTGGAGCAGCTGGTGTTCCTCAAGGTGGACCTCCCGCTGCTGGGGTTGCCCAACCTCCATGTGTAGACGGAGTGAATGCCATCCTCCTCACTCTGTCTGCACCTATTTCCTTTTTTAATTTTTTTTTTAAAAACCATTTAATGCCCCAGCCTCAGAGCTGGAGGTGGCACTCACTGTATCACCAGCCAGCAGAGGAAGAACATCTCCCTGCTGAGCTCCTGTGCCAGGATGAACTTGGAGGTATGGGCTGGGGCTGTGAGTGAGGAGGAGGCCCCAGGTCCTAGGCATGACTAAAACTGCACCCTTCCAGGGTCAGGAGGCCTGGTGGGACTACCGGTGACATGGCAGCCCATAAGAAATGCCTGGACCGCAAACCTCCTTGATGAAAAGTGGGTAGGAGGTGCCTTATAACCTCCAGCCACCACACGAACGCACAGTGCTGGCTAGAGAAAGCCCAGACCTATAAGATCTTTGAGGCCTAAAGGGTTCCCCAAGCTCCACGTGCCTCCACACAACAGTGGAGTTGTGAGTCTCCAGGTGAGCTTAGCTGCCTGGGATGCCATCTGAGAGACATGGACCACAGTATTAGGGAAGGTAAGAAGCTGTGGAATGGATGAATATCACCCCTAGACATCAGGTGCCTAAATGGGCAGCGTCCCACCTGGGAAACATCTGAAGCAGTTTTCCATCAAGGTGTGGCAGGAGAAAGAGGGGTGGGCAGTTGGCTCAGAAACAGGTGGGTGGGCTGGAATCTCACCTTCACTGGGAAAACCCCCTGCTCTTCCTGGTTGGAATGAATAGTGAAGAAGCCAGAGGCTGGCATGCAGTGCAGGCAAAAAAGCCAGTCAGTGAAAAGGTAAATTGAGGTGTTAAGGGGTGAGGGACAGGCTGGGTGGGGGGAGTGGAGGGAAGTGGGAAATAGCAGGTAAACATGGAGAGGTACCTGAGGAGTCAGATGTTGGGCAGGTTATAATGTGTCATAAGTCCAATGTCTATATTGAGTCCCTGAGTGTCTGTATCTAGGAGGTTGATGAAGTGAAGTTCATAGGCTCATCTGTGAAAAGTGGTTTGTAAATTCCCTTTGAGGATCAGGCCTGAGAGACTGGAGACAGAGTGGCTTTTTCACGAGAAATGTGACCACACAGGTAGCTGGGTATTCTTGTCTGTAATAGATTAGATTAGTATGTTGGCAGGTTTTGTATTTCTTGTCATGGCATGGTCTGGATTCATTCAGTGTGTGTTGGGCTATAGGAAGTTGGTTTCTGGTGATGAGGTTAGTGAAGTTCAGTGCTTGTTTGAATTTACAAACCACTTTTCACAGAGGAGCCTATGAATTTCACTTCAGCAACCTCCTAGATACAGAAACTCATGGACTCAATACAGACATTGGATTTATGACACACTATAACAGGGGCAGGCAATTATTTTGGGCAGAGGGCCACTTACCCAGTTTTGGCAAGCTGTTGAGCGTCACATGGGTGGCCCCGCCCCTTGACAGGTACCCCGCCCCCTGGGCACCATCTTGGGACCGATGTCCCAGGGTCAGCACCGGTGGGGCCCAAAGCAGGACACAGGCTGGCAGGGGTCTGTGGTGCCAGGCTGGGCTGCAGCAGCAGGGAGAGGGGGGAGCTGCTGCAGCCCAGCTCCATAGAGCCCCTGCCAGCTGGGACCCTGTACCCCTGCTGCCCTGTTTTGGGGCCCTGCTAATGCTGGTCCTGGGACACACGGGCCCTCTGCTCCCATGCCCACTCACTCCCAGTGCCCCCTCAGCCCTGTGGTACAGGCAGGGGGCAGCACACAGCCCTGAGCCCCTGCTCACCGGCAGGGAAGGAGCTGTTGCGGAGCATGGGGAAAAGCGGCCCCTCACCTGCTCTCTCTGCTGCAGCCGCTTGCAGCCCGCGCA
>NW_005841954.1:0-18843 GCF_000455745.1 Alligator sinensis
GGGCAAGCTTCCCCCACCTTCCCCTCTGCCCCCCTCCATCAGCACCTGCACCACCACTGCCTCCAGGGAGCAGGGCTGGGGGGGTGGTGAGGCTAGCAGCACTGGCCTCACTCCCTGCTCCACCGTCTCCATCCCCGTCATCATGGCAGTGCTCTGCTGTGCCACCGCCACTGCCTCCTGTCTGTAACGCTCTGGGATCGCTCTGATTGGTTGTCTCTGTAGCCAGTCAGAGTGCTCCAAGAGTGTTACGGACAGACGGATAGATGGACTAAGCCCTTTATTATATTAGAATTTACAATTTTAAAGCAATTTGGAAGTTACCAGTGCCTCAATCACTATAATAACATAAATTCTAAGTACCTATATAAATGTGGTATTTGATTTTGGGTTTTTTATCATGGAAAACTAGATCTCCCCCTGCCCTTTTGCTCACCAGCACACAGGTCCAGGACCCTCACTCCCAAGCCACAGCTCCCCACCCCTGCTGGTGCTCCTCACTCCCCACCCACAGCCCCCTGCCTCTGCTGGTGTCCCTTACTCCCCACCCATAGCCCCCAAGCCCTGCTGGTGCCCCTCACTTCACACCCACAGGCTCCCTACTCCAGCTGGTGTCCCTCAGTTCCCACCCACAGACCCCCAACCCCTGCTGATGCCCCATACTTCCCATCCTCAGCCCTGCTGGAGGGGGCCCCCAACTGCCCAGACTATGGGGCCAGGGAGCCAGATCCATAGTCCCCCGTCCCTCACAGTAGCACCTGAGCCCCATGTACCACCTATGGGAGATGGCAACTGCTGCAGCAGAGCAGTGAGCAGAGCCTGGATCCCCTTTCCATGGGTGGCACAGCTGGAATGGAGTCTGTGGTGTGGGTAAGTGTAGGCTATGGGCTTGAGGCTTTCCACCCTCCTGCCTTCCCCCTGGGGCCTCCATGACCCAGAGGGCGGGTCCTGGTGTGACAAGGCAGAGCAGGGTGGGGTGGGAAAGCTCATTGCTGCTGCAAGCCCTCTGCAGCCCTGGCAAGGTACCCCTTCCCTGCCTAGCAGCAGTGAGGGACACAATCCCACACTACCATCTCACTGCTATTTGGTGGGCAGGGGGCATCTGGCCATGGCAGTGTGGAGCTCCCAGCAGCAAGGAGCTTCCCTGCCTGGCCCCACTCTACCCTGCCATGCCACCTCCCACCCACTGGGTTGCAGAGTCCCTGGGGGAGGTCAGCAGGGTGGGGAGCCTGAGCCCACAATGGGCAGCTCACATGTGCCCCGCCCCCACTCTGTCATGGGTGTCTGGTGCCTCTTGAGTCAGGGGGGGCACATGCCCCCCCCCACACCAGTCAGCAACCAGGGGGATCCCCTGGTGGCCTATCCTGCTGGCCGAGGGGGATCCCCCGGCGGCTGATCCCGCTGGCCAGGGGGGAATGAACTTACTCCAATAAAAGTAGCTGCACTGCTTCCAGAACTCCGGTTGCCACTTCCAGAAGCAGTGCGCCACTTTTGCTGGTGGCCTCGCTCCCCAGCCGGCACTCAAAGGCAGGGCACTGGTGCTCCCACCTGCCCCCCTGCCCACCAGCTACAAAGGGGGCGTGGCCTGACGGGGTGCACCAGCGTTCTCAGGGAGTGTACATGCACCCCTGTGTACCCCCTACGTGTTGCCCCTGCATTCTGTTCACAGTTCTGGGGGGTATGTGCTCCCTCTGCCTCCTCAGGAGTGTGCACAGCAGCGGAAAGCCAGCCCTCATTCCACCCCTTGGATGAGCTGCCTGTTGCTCCATCCCGCTCCCTGCAGCCTTGCATTCTGGCCCTGGGCCCCAAGCCCCACCCACTGCCCAGGCAGGGCATTACCTCCAGCCCCAGCTCTACCCCAGCTCTGCCCTGCCCAGCTTGCTCTCCCTCCCTCCCTCCCTCACTATGAGTGTTGCAATTCCCCCTCCCCCTGCCAGACTTACCTGCAGGAGCTGCACTTCAGGCTGCTTGGTGCCCATGTGCATGTGTATATGCACAGATGTACATGGCACCCCCTGCCTAAACACCCTTCTTCTGCCCCCCCAACCCCTTGCAGGTTGGAACTCTGCCAGCTTGCAGAGAGCTCTTTGCAAAAGTGGAAAATCCATGTGTTCTCTGTTAAAATAAACCCTCCACATTTTTCTTGGTCAAAAGGGAAAATCCATGGGGTTTTTTCTGTTTTTCTGTGGGAAACGGAAAACTCAGATCCCTGGTTATTACACAATAAAAAAGTTCCAACGAGCTATAAAGTTAGACCTCAAAAATTTATACTAACTTTATAGTTGGTTGCTATCAAGCTTTTCTTGCACACGTAGAAGGGTCTTCCTTGCTGCTGGGAGCCCCATCAGCTGATGGAGCTCCCAGCTGCAGGGATCCATGACACCAGCATAAAACTCCTGAGCCCTAGGGATCATGGGAGCCACAATCCCTATCGGGTTCTCTGCAGCCCCAAATCTTAGGGTTCACTGCAGCTGTGATCCCCAGGGTCCAGGGGGGTCCTGCACCAACAAGTGCTAGGGATCACTCCAGCCATGATTCTCAGGGTCCAGGGATTTCTCATACCCCTGAGTATCCCAAGGACTTGGGGGTTCAGGAAACCCCCAGGGCCAAAAGATTGCAGTGATCCTCTGAGCCTGAGGGTTTTCTCACACCCCCAGGGCAAGAAGATATCTGCAGCAGTGATCCTTCAGTACTGTGGGTGTGTCGGGTGCTCCCACAGTGGGGAGCCCCTCAACATCCATGAGAGCTCCTCCTGCACCAGCAATAAGATGCAATGGGATCTAATGCATATTGTCATAATCGCACCTCCTGCCATGCATATACATGGCGCGATTGTATGAATCGTGTGTTAGATCCCATCACGCCTTTAGCTTTATGTGCAGAACGGGCCTTAGATTCCTTTGTAAATTAAGGGCTTAAATATGACCCTATTCCACTCTCCTCAAAGCCCTGGAAAAAAAAGAAAAAGATAATGTATCTACTTTTTAAACTCACCATCATCTTATCCTTAAGACTAAATCACAAAAATGCACTGAGGAGAAGGGCATGTCCATTTGTTTCATTAACTTTTTTTCAGGGACTTGTGCAGAGACTACACCTACATACCTAATACATTGGCCCCAAGTTTTCAAACTCCAAAATAAGTGCACAAAGCTTTATTCATTACTTTAGAGTTTTGAGAAAGAACCATAAAGGATACTTGGTATAGCACAGCACTTTTTCAGAAAATCAGATAATTCCTGATGAGAATATGTCTGCCAAGAGTTGCTGCCCAAATGATGGCATTAAATAAAAATAAAAGAACTGTGTTGATTATAATGAATAAGACAACAAATCATTCCCTATCCAAATTTTATATATAAGTAATATATAATACAATAGAAAAAAAGAAACTATTTTTCTATGGGAACATTTGACTTTCTTGTGAAACCTCAGATTTGTTTGAACTGGGCCGTCATGCTGGTTCATGTCCACATAACTCATCCTTTACAGTCATAGACTGATGTGACACAGAGTAATAGAAAGTGATGCATTGCCTGAATTTAAAGGAACATGGACTATTTCTGGATATGCTGTGCAATATGAGATCTGTATCAGATTTAAAACAAAGCTAACCAAGCAGACAGCAGTAAGATATCCATATCTATAGCATCCATTAATCAGTATATACTATGCTGCTGTTTCTTTGTACTGTCTAATTTTATTTGCTTGTTGTATTTTGAAGCTGAGGTACACACACAAAGTTGCCTCAGTGACCATTTATAAGGCTTCTCTCTTTCATTGAAAGGTCAAGAATCTTTTTTTTTTTTTTTTTTTTTTTACAGTCAAACAATTCTAATTTGGCTGTAAATCTCTTATCTGAATCACTGATATTAAATGTACTCATATGTTAATTCATAATGTTGCATTGAGTTTTATTATTATTATTGGACTTTTTTGTTTGTTTTGTTCTTACAAAGTCTTTGTTTTGACATGATGGTTATAAACTCTGGTTGGGAGAAATCACAACACAAAATTCATGTGAATTCACAAAATTCACAACCAACAGAGCTAATGGTAGGGAAATACGGCTTAGTGTTTAAGCACTTCTCTGATAGGAGTATCATAGAATCATAGAAAAGCTTGTGGAAGCTCAGGGGTCATCTAGACCAATGCCCTGCCTGAGGCAGGATCTTCCCTATCTAAACCATCCCACACAAGTCTCACCTAACATATTCCTAAAGTTGCACGATCAACCCTGTCACACAACTACAGGGCATATTGTCCAAAGACAACAAATCACCTTAACCTACTATGGGGAAAGCTGGACAATGAGGGCTGTCAGTGTCCTGCTGATGCACAGGTTGTTATAATGCACTTGAGAGATCCAAGGAAGAGGGCTTGAATCCCTTGAACCATGAATTCAAATCTTGACAGAATCAATGCAATTCTTCATCACTGAAAAGTAGATCCAAACACTTTATTATGTGGTTCATTCAGCTGAGTCTCTGAAAAAGGTTGTTTATGCTCTGCGTGAATACTGAGGAGCTGGTGACTCTTTCTTTGAAAGAAGGTTTTTGCCTTAACTGGCCTTGGTGTCTCCATCTAGATCATATTTGTAAAGCAGGACAGAAACTTCAGACACTAATTAGTGCTCTTTAGAAAATCGTCACTGTACAAATACACCTGATGTTAGCTGTGTATCAGCCTGTCCCATATTTCTGATAAATCAAGGCTTATTTTTGTTTATTTCACTATACTATCCCAGCTGTATCAGTCTCAGTAGAAAGGCTGTGTCTTGACTTGTGATGGCCCTGGTGCAGAATGTTTCAATAAATGAAACATGTCTTGGAGTATATTCTCTTGATGGAAATACTGTGGGGAAAAAAGGTTCCTTCTGCTGTTTTAACAAGAAATACTGTACTACAAACAGGATTTCAAACACATATTTTTTAAAAGAGCTTTTGACTGTACAGTTTTTCTTCCATTAAGAAATTTCGGTCTCCCCACCGTGACATCACCTTCTATTTACTCTGACATGGCCTGTTTTATGTGTTTTAAAAAGCATTTTCACAGAAAAATACTTCGTGTTCAAAAGATCCTGTGGCAGTATGCTGGTAGCCACCCGGTCTGCCAGCTCAGAAGGGCTCTGGGCGATTGGTGGGACGTTCCCACTAATCAGGTGATGGCAGGGGAGAGGTTTGCCCTGCCCCTACCCAGAGGTGAGGTGAAGAGCTGGACTTGGGTGAGGACTAAGCCCCCCTCATTCCTATTGGTCCATTTCCAATATGGGGGCAGAGCCCTCGGAGGGAATAAAAAGGCAGCTTGCCCAGCACAGGGGGCTGCTGCACCGAGGGACATAGAAAAGGGTGAAGAAGAGCTGGCAGAGGTGGCCAGCAGGGCGAAGCTGTTGCCCCTGAAGAGCCCAAAGACTTTTCACCAGATGAGGAGCGGCAAGTGGCTGCGTCCCCCAGCCCCTCGCTGCAAAGGAGTGTGGCAAGGGCTGCACAGGCCAGTGCATGGAGGGTCCAAGAGGGACCGAGGCCCTGGGAGCTGCTTGAGGCAGCTTGGATCTCCATCCCCTGGCATGAGGCCAGGCAGTCGGTGCACAGCTGGTGCATGGAGGGTCCAAGAGTGGACTGAGACCCTGGCACCACACAAGGCGGCTCAGGACTTCAACACCTGGCATAAGGTAGAGCCACTGGTGCATGGAGTGGTGCACAGGGCCCCGAGCAAGTTGGCGGCTGGGAGAGCCCAAGACAGCTGAGGGTCCCCCCCCCCAACCTCACCGGGCCTCAGAGTTGTGAGTTGCTGGGGAAGGAGGGATCTTCCCCCCACCCCAGTCAGCTAAGGATTATCCAGACTGGGATTGCAGAGGGCCTGAAGGGCACTAGGGATCTTTTCCCCCTTCTTATCTTTAGGTTCCTATTGCTCTAGGGTAACATGGGTTATTCTTCTGGTTTCTGTTTGTATACCCAATCCCCTGTGTCTCATATTTTGTGAACCATGCGGCTTATATTTTGTTAACTTGCACCTCATGCTTTGTAGATTAGTGTTTTTAGAGCATAAGATGGCATGATCGTTTAAGGAGGCTCCTGCCTTGACCTTTCTGATCCTACACCTATGTATATAGTATCTGCAGTAACTTGTATGTAAGTAGTCTATGACTCCTATGTTTTATTTGTAGATACATGTATATGATAATTTGATATAATATTAAATTTGTACATAGTTAAGTTTTATTGAGTGTCCTGGCCTGGCGCTATAGGGGAAGGAGGGAACTGCGTGAAATAGGCAGTTCACCCCACAGCGCACGTGCCCTGCTAACATTCCCTTCAGTTGGAGAGGGGAGTACGTAATTGGGTACTACCCGGGCTACAGTCCTAAGAATGTTTTGCTTTAAATGGTGCTTCCATCTAGACACTAGCCTGAATAATCAAAGTCAAACGACCCACAGCTTCTTCTACAGTTTGTTTCCAAAACAGAAATTGAGATCCATGTTGAGTTTTTTGAATGTTCTGCACCAGGAGTCTTGCATGTTATGGCACCAACCTTCTTACTGTGTTACAGCAGAGATGATAAACTGCTGTTACACAAGAAAGCTGGGATTTTTTTTTAGATGTACAGGGCAGGTGGTGTTTGTTTAGGAAAGACTTTCATAGTACTGCACTTCTTGTTTTCTAAAAACAAGAATGCTTTCCATATCATATTTCTGTGGTATTTCATATGTTATAGAGTTTTAAAGTCAGACACCTTCTAGCAATGAGAACTTCAGAAGTTGAGCCTGCTTAAACCACATGAACATCTTCAAAAAGAGGATAGTCCTCTCAGGGATGAGATTTTTTTTCCCCAGGTTTGAAATCCTAACCTGGTAAATACCATCAACAAGAGACATTTTCTCCCCCTCTTTGGGAGAACCCCACAGATATGAATATCTTCAAAGAAGGATCTGTTAAAAAATGTAGCAGTCTTCAAAGGGGGAACACCACCTTCAGCAATATGAACTTCTTTAAAGTGGGAGCCCACCAGCACTGTCAGTTCTCCAAGGAATAACTCCCAGAGTTGTGTGAACATTTGTAAGAGAGCAAGCCCTCCCTCCTGAACCCCCTCAGTAGGCTTTTGCTTTTTTCTTTAAAAAGACCCTTCCATGCACTGTGTATATTTATAATTAGGAAAAGGGCCTTATTTAACTGGAACCCAGTAGAATGCTTCTCCTTTTTAAAATAAATATTGATAAAAGAAAAGAATGAGAGAGGAAACTATATATATATGATTTTCCTTTTTTCCCCCTTCATAAAAATCTCAACATAATGATACACAATTCTTGGATAGTTCTTTAGATATGTTTAACTTAATGCACTCCTTGAGAGTTGCTAAGAAATATCTTACAAGCATGCTTACCAATGTACAGTGGTGGGCAAATTGAGTCTTGGTCACCTATAAAGAAGTCTGTTTTATTTCTACAGTGTCCTGAAGGGGCATGGTGTTTTCCAGAAAGGTTTGTAATCTTATTCAAATAATATGTCTAAATCCACTGCCTTAACCTAAGTCTTGGTGACATCAGACTACATCTATATCTTGACTACCAACATGAGACTGCTAACTACATCTTGGCAACAAAGCAGTTCATAACATCAGAAGAGAAATTCAGAAACACATATGTTAAAGGATAGAAATAACCATAGCACCTCAGTTTACCTAAACAATAATCCTGCATCTAGCAGAAACCAGAGGAAGGTGAAATTAATGCTTGATGCTGTTTGGCCAGTCATTCAATGCCATGCATAAGGACATTTTTTTTCCATGATACCAACAGGTTTCCTTTGTCTGCCTCGTGCTTTGAGATTGATTAGTGAACATTTTTTGGCTTGTTACAGAAGTGGAAGGAAGTATCCCTTACCTCCATGGGTGAAATGATCATAGCCCATAGTTACTATCTTTTTTGCAATGTCATTTGATTTATGTTTTCTAAGGTTACTGTAGGTTCTGAATCTTTATTATACTGCATTTAATATTATTTTATATAGTCAGTTTGATTTCCTATCTCCAAACTGAGCAGTGCCAAAAATATGATGTCGGGTGGTAGCTGAACCACCTCCCTCCTATAACAAGAAAAGGATTCTTTAACCGCAACTGACAAATATCTTAGCATCATTTTGAAGGCTTAATATTGATATAAATAGCATAAGTGATAATATTTGTTGTTCTTTCTTATGAAAAATAATATCTCCTGTTTGGAAGCTACACAGATGTATCCAGCAGGTGATGTTTGGCCTGATACCAATAAGCACATTTATCCAGTTCAGCAAACTAAAAACATATTTTGCTACAAAGCCCTGATAGTTGCAGCTATGCACATATTCAGCATCACCAACTGTTAAATCCACTTACCACATGTGAAGCGAGGAAGAAAATAGACAAGTCAGAGGATACTTTGATATCTCTGGGCAGCCTGCCATGTGCGTTTAACTCAGGTAGGTAGAGGAAATTCCTTCCACTTAGACATCTGACGTTCTATCTCCCCACCAAGATATTGCCGTCTAATAACTTTTTCTCAGCAGTCTGTGCAAGGTTCTTTCTATCCTTAGATTTCCAGGCACTCTTGTTCTATAGGTAACCTGGGGCTCCAGAAAGTGCACAGAATCATTTGCCCCTTGCCAAATATGAGCGTAGCCATTTATTTATTTATTTTTGCTTATTTCTTGCTTATTATACAGCTGTTTTGGAACTGTGATTCAGCTGCATTTAGACCTGCCAGGGGGATTTGATAAAAAAGAGAATATTATGCAAGTGCAATGGTATTTATTTATATTTATTGTTATAACCATCCTGGTCATCATTGAGTCAGTAACGACAGTCTCTAACATTCAGAAATGTCAGTTGAAATATATGCAGTGGTGAAACTTAAAGTTTTGCCTGTAAAATCTGATTTTCCTTTTTAGGAAAAAGTGAAGGGACTTCAATAATGAGTGTCAATCCATCTGAATCATACGTCCTTTAACAACAAACAATCTGCTCAGATTATTTGCCCCTTCAAGGTATGCCCTGCTAAACAAATCTCTTTCCAGCTCCTCATTTCTCCCATTTTTCCTCACTTAGCCAGTCATACAGAAAAATACAATGGTTTAGTCTTAATGGACTGATGATTAATAGTTTTGTCCTAATGGGCCAAGTTGATTCTTGGTGTAGTTCTGAGGTCAGAGGCATTACACTTGGAGTGAATTTGACCCCAGGATTCTCAGAATTTGAGAAGCTTTTTTTTTTTTTATAATGGATATTACTTAATCCCATTTATAGAAAATTTACAAGATATAGTCAGAGGACAGTGGATTAATAATGGGTATAGTTCCTGCATTTTCTTACTCTTGTGTTAACTGCTTATAGTACAGCAGCAATAGTCTCAGAACTATGGAGTATTTCTTAATGTACAACAAAAAGCCATTGCCTCTTAAGCAAAGCAAAACAAAACAAAACAAAAACCAAAATTTCTGAGATGCAGTAATGTTCCAACCCAAAAGAAAAATAAGATGTTCTAAGTTTCCTGAATCCCGTCCCAATTATATTTCATTTAATAACACCCAGTGAAATATCTAGTGGCAGGGGAAATGAAACTACATGATTTTATGGGATCATTCATCAAGAACTAATTGAAGCTTTCATACAGTTTAGTGCTGATAAAACACTGTAACAATAAACAATAACAAAATTCACCAGAGAAGGATTTGTTTTGCCATGAGGAAAATGGTTCAGTTTCATCCTGGGGATTCCTGGTATAAGAGTCTCCAATTTAAAAAGGGATAAGCACAAGCTCCTGTGCATAATGACAGGGTGGGAGCTGTGGCAAATGTATTAGCATTGCTTCAGTGGAGCTATTCTCATTGTAAGTATTTGCTATTGTGTGTGGTTGAGGCAGGAGGCAGAACAACCAATAGGATTTTTAAAAATTGGGGTTTTTTTAAAGCAGTTCCCATGTAGTTTTTACTGAAGAGGAAAGTAAATTACAGCTTTAGAGCAGACTTTAGTTAAGTTCTTCTTCTTGATGTATTAACTCATCTAAGATTTATTGACTTTGACAAAATTGCTCCTCTTTATTATATTCCTGTGTAGAACCAAGCTGTTCTTAAAATTATAGTTCTTTTAAACAAATACTTAAGTGAGACCTCAATAGTTAATGGTTGAAATAAAATGGGCCTCCATCTATTTCTGATGTATTTCTTTTCTAAATAAAAGGTTGGGGAGATGCAGAAACATGATGAAACCTATCAAGAATTTGTCAGCTGGGACTTAAGGAACACAGACATGAATGCTGTTTTTGTTTTTTGGGGTTTTTTTTTTTTGTGGGGGGGTTAGTTCAGTCTGTGAATCCTGTTGGCAATAGAGGAGGGATGTGCTGTGGTCAAGTGGCTTGGTCCCTAAACTGGCAATCAGTAGAGAAGAAGTTTAACACTGGCTTTGCCAGAGAGCTGCTGTGGGATGAGCAACAAGTCATTTTGCCTCTGTTCCTTTTTTCCTAACTCCAGAGACGGTCCTTCTGTCTGTCTTGTCTATTTAGATCAGAGGTGCTCAAACTCCAGTCTGATGTCCCCTAGCACCATGTCATCCAGCCCTCAGGATCCCTGGGGAACCCCGCAGGTTGTGTCCCTATGTGCTAGATCAAAAGTGCTGGATGGTGTGGGGCTGATCCCAAGCCCAGTCCTGGCCAGGTAGGGGTGATGGGGGACGGGGGGGTGTCCACCAGATCAAGAACCAAGCTGGGCAAGGGCAACATGGGGCCTGATACAGCCCACAGACTGGCCCCATGCCATCCATCTGGCCTGCAGGGCCAAAATCATGAGCACTGCCGATTTAGACAATAACATTTTATGAGAAGAAAACATTTCTTGCTCCATGTTTGTAAAGTGCCTTGCACAATGGGCCTCTGATTTCAGCTGGGGCTTCTGGACAGCACTATAGAGTAAAATTAAATAGTAATTATTATTATTTGGCTTCACAATGTCATTTGTGGATTATTAGTGTATCAGTATATTAGCATATCAGTAAAAATTGCACAGGAGGTTTACAAGCTTATAGGACTCAATTCTGTACTCCATTTTATGGATGCTATATTATTATAACTGCTCATGTATCTTCATAGTGGATGATCATATTAGGAATGGATATCACGGTGAAGACCAACTTTTTTGGCTGGTATGCCCCAAATTAGCACTGCATCTCCCCAAGTACCACTCTGACCCCTTTTCCCTAACCAATCTACTACTTTGCTTTCTACTTCCTGCCCTGCGTGCCACTGCTATTTGTTCTCCCTCTGATCTGCCACATGCCACCAACAGAGGCTATCTGTGCCAGTTGTGGCATTCATGCAGAAGTTTGGTCACCCCTGGGATAGCAGAAGCAGTAGTACTTTGATAGCTAGAAGAGGTACATGCACACCTATACTCCTTGCTCTAAATGAAGCGAGTCTTGCTCCATTTGCAAGTTAAAGTGTTTTTTTTACTAACGGTCAGTGATACAGTCAAGGTTGAAAATCAAGATGGATTCCATACTTCCCTATGCTTAATGTCCAACAATATAGATTATACCCTCAGTTGTATTAATATAGCCCCACTGTCTTCAAATGAACTCTTCATTATACCTGTGCTATCCCATTTGTTTTTGTGCAACTGCAGGACTGTCCATTTGTAAAAGCAAAATTTAGATCCATTGTTTTGAATTTCCAATGTTCAGGGATGTTATTCTTTAATTAAAATTACTATAAATGTAAAAGCCCTTAGTGGAATGTATCTGTATTTGAAGGTGGGGTGTGAAGAACCCCAAAATCTTGAAATGTTTCATCTGGGTTTATTTGGTGGCAGTCCCTCCTTCTAAGCCTACGTATGAGCTGTTCCTGAACACCTAATGATTGGCATCTTTGCCTATTTAGTAAACAGTCTCTAAATCGTCATTTATTAAATACTTAACTAAACCCAAGGCTCATAGATGTTCTAATAACACCAAATTCCATTCTGTTATGAATGTAAATTTGTTACTTATGGTGTTTGACTTGCATATAGAACACATTTGTCTTGCCGTAATGCAAGTCCTTCAAGGCGGGACATTTGTACAGTACCTAGCACAATGATCTTGCCTGGGATTTTTGAGTGCCACAGTAATGTAACCTAATACCAAAGAAGAATATGGTATAAATATTATTGTTTATATTTAAATATATATCATAGGACTTTAAAAGAAAGCATTTTTCAAGGGGAAAGAAAGTGTGAAGGGCCTGCTGCTATTATTTCAACTTGCGATGAGTTACGTTATACCTTTGTTTCAGTGGGATTCTTCTAGAATGAGGTATCACTCATTGGAAGGGTATCAGACACAACCACCTCCACCCCCCCCCCCCCCCCCCCCCCCACTGGCACGTCTACACATGCTTTAATATACATTAACCTATTTTAATGTATATTATGTTGCCACAAAAAACATGCTCTTTCTCTAATGTGCATTAAAATAAGTTAATGCACTTATTTTAATGTGCCTATTTTCTAATACCTCACAGTGGAGGTACTAAATTTAATGTACATTACCAAAAGTGCTTTAATTAATGTGTAGATGCAGCCAGTGTGTTTCATTATCTATATACATTTGCTAGGTAAATATGCACACCCAGGTTTTTTACTTTTTAATCATAGTATATATCACATTAGACCAAGGGTAGGTAACTCCTGGCATGCATGCCAGAGAGTAGCACACAAAGGCATGGGGCTGGGGTTGCACTGCCACAAGAATCGGGCCCTTTGCAGTCCCCCACCATCTGTCCCTGGCATGCCAACAACATCTTACAAGCCACGGTTATGGGTGTTTTTGGCATTTTGCCCCAAAACTTTGCTGAACCCTGCATTAGACTTCACATTTTCATTGTGCTAAAGATATCTAGGATCCTATGACTTATGTTCTGTCCTTTTCAAGCAAAAATATTTGGTAGGCAGATTTCAGTTTGCCGAGACAGGAGATTTATCTTCAGAAAGATGTTTTCCAGAAACATGCTCAGTTTTCTACGGATATACCAGTACACTATTATATCTTGTCCATTGTAGACCTTTGTTATAAGTTTGAATCCTTTTAGCTTTGCACTGTAGCAACTTTGGTAGGCCTTAGGCAGATTTTAAGTTTAAGTTAGGCCAAATTAGCATAAGTTAGTCTAAGGGAAGTAGTATAGGTGAAAGAACATTCACTATAGGAAAGTCTAGGACCATTCCAGGAGACCTAGGTCTTGATTAGTGGTTAAAATCTATTAGTTCCACTTTGACCACAGTATGACACAAGGGTTTATCCTCATATTTGTCTTGGTTTTAATCAGTAATTTTGTTTGAAAGGGGCAATAAAATGGCGTCAATGTACTCCTGTCTGCATGCTGAAGATCCAACACGCCTTAGTGCTTAGTCTCCTGTCCCTGAGAGTATACCAGACCACCTGTTATGAGCTCTTAGGATTTTTAAGATCTGGTGATTCTAAGTTCCAAGACTGCTTTATTTTAGTTAAACTTGTTCAGCATTTGACTCTAGAAGTACAGTCTTGTCATGCATTATATGTGCTGTGTTAACCTTTTTTTTGGTAGAAAAATTTATCTTTGGAGATTTTTAATAAAATTTGCTTTTGCTTCCACTTCTTTGAAGGATTCATTTTGGTGGGAGTGGAGGCCATCAACATTATCCTCAGGTCCCTAGACTTTCTCCAGCAGAGAGGGCTATTGTTCTAAAAGAAGCAAAATTCATCCTTACTTTGCATTAAGTATGCTGCTGGTATAAAGGTCATTGCTCCCTGGAGAACAAAGTCGAAAGCCTAACTATACACTCAGTTTTCAATAGTGGGTGTGTCTACATGAGACCCTATTGTGCAGTGGTTACTTGTTATTTAGTACTTGTATAAATAAATGCGCAGTAACTGGAGTTACTGTGGAGTAGCACTGGTGAACACCTTTTAAGTGACACTGCTGCACAGTAGCTCAGTACTACTGCACAGCAGCGTCTTGGCATGCTTTCTGCTATGCAGCGCTGGATTGCATCAGCTCGGTCATAGTTTTGGTGGTGCATATGGAAGACCCTCACCATCATTTGTACTGTCCTAGCATTATACTGGGGGATAGTTCTACCTCTCTGTGCCTGTTCTGGGGGTACTGGGCAGGGTGGGGGAACCCACCTACCCCATCACTGCTGCTGCTGCTACTGTTCCCAGCTGAGCCCAGCCTCATGCAGCCTGGCTGGAGTGGGCAGGAACAGCTTTGAAGGTTTCCCCTCCACCAGGATAGCAGGGAAAGCAGCAGCAGCAGGTAGGGGAGGTGAGAAATGGGAGGGAAGTGGGGATTTGAATTTGGCAGGGAAGGGGGGATTCTTACACATTTTGGGGGCTTTTAAAAAGTCCCCAGAGACTCCCACTGTGTGGTCTAGTGGGGTGCAGCTGTGCCACTGTACCTGCTTTGGGTCTGCCCGTGGTTACATAGCTCTGATTTAGTCTATAAGATGTAAATCTACAAATAGGTGTCTCATTCAAAGCTGCCCTTGGTGATCCGAGTCAAAACCAGAGACAAAAGAGGAGCAGGATAGTCCTTTGCGCACACAGCTCTTCCAAGTTGTATTGCTGCCCCTCTGATAGGTTTGTCCTTGGGATGAATGGCAATGACCTTGAATGAGCCATGTTTAATTTACAGATGTACAAAGCACTTTCCTGAGAAAAAGTGTTAATTCATTTTATCTCGGGGACTTCACAGGTACACAGGACCCTGGAATAAAGACTTTCTCCTAGGAGAAATGAGATTTCTACTTATACTCTTAACATAGCACTTGTAGAAGGAATAACACAGGCATCTGAGGAATGGATGACATCTTCAGATTTTTATGTATACAATACTCATTCATGGGAAGATGAACCATGGAATTATCTATCTATCTATCTATGGTTCATGATGAGTGACAAGAAGATGCAATTTTATAGCAAGCTCTTTGCATGTAGTAAGGATGAATAAAGCTAGAAACAAAGATTTATAATATGTATAAACCAGCAATTTCTAGAGGAATAATTTGAAAAAAATATTTCATGTTCAGTGCTTTTCTCTATTATTAATACAGATGTGCATGGAATCTAGTGGTCACCATCAAGTATTTTGGTTTCAAATACATTTGTTTCTTTCTTTTTTTGAGATAGATGGTTTCTTTTCATTTCTCTCTATCACAAGCTCATCCCAAGGCCTGCTCTACCCTGGCTTGATATCCTCAAAATTTGGAACAGCTTCTACTCTGCTGGAAGCTCTGCTATTTGGCTGTGCCCCCAAGCAGTTGATCTGTCACCAGGGATTAGTAGAAAAGAGTAGCACTCCTTTGGTAACATCTTTTGCTGGTCATGTCCCCTTTGGCAAGACAAGTTGTGTAAAAACCTGTTAGCTCTATTATGTCTTCTCCTCTCTTTGTAATGTTCCCAGCTGGCCACTTGAGTCAATTTTATGAGTCCTTTTTCAATTCCAGAACTGTGCCAACCAGCTGGAGGGTTGAGCTCATGAGCATAGCTTTGTTTTTTCTATGCCAGCTTCTTGAAGTACTTTATGAAGAAAGCCACACAGTATCCTGATAAGTAGGTAAGAATTATTATACAGATTTTATAGCTTGAAAAAATGAGTCCCATGGGAGTTAAGTGAAATGACATTAGTGTTAGAAAAATCTTTCAAGATGGTCAGATTCATAGAATCTTACATCCTAGTTGTATATGCTAGACATAGACTATTCTTTTTATATTCATAGAGCCATTTTGGGGGCAGAAATTATGACTCTTCTCAGAGTATTTCAGTTCCTGGAGAACACTAGCCCTCATATTATTGTGGTCACATGAGGCCAATATTTAATGAGGTGTTAAAAAGGTCCATGAAAAACAGAACAACAAATTCAAATAGAGAGAGCTCTAACTTTAGCCAGGATCTTCTTGAACTAGAATAATAATAAACCCTGAAAGTAAACTTGATTGCTCTCCTCATTTCAGAAAGATAACGTTGTTAGAGACAGCAATAACAGAGCAATGCCATATGTGTTCACACTATGGAACCTACAATGGGAGTTTTTCCAATGACTTTAATAGGCTTTGAATCAGGTCCCCATCTCACAAAGAGAATTGTGTTCTTATTATCATCTTGAAAATAAACAGGGACTAGATGTTACTGCATAAATGGAAGCAGTAAATTACACTGAAAGGGCAAGATCAACAGCTGGTGTAAATCAAGGTAAGTACAATGACTTCAGTAAAGCTGTGCCACTGTGCACAAGCTGAGGATTTGGCCCTGTGTTGTTTTTCCATAGATTTTTAAAGCCAGAAAAGACAATAGTTATTTCTCTTAACCTCCCGCATAATACATGCTGTAGCATTACATGCAGAAATTTCTTCAGCGTGACCATAAAATCTGTATGAGAAGAGATATATCTTTTGGGAGGACATCCAGTATTGATTTAAAGATTCCAAGTAATGGGGAGAACATCATCTCCTTAGGTAAATTCTCATCTTTAAACACTTTGGACCAAGACAGAAGTGATTTTTTGAGTGATCTGGCCCCTGAAAGTGCTCGACAGCCATATCATAACTCATGTGCACAGCCGCAGAGTGCTTTTAAAATGGTTGATATTGTGAAAAATTAACCTTGGTCAAATCAGGTATTACATTAAGGCACTTGAAAGCAGAGTGCCTTAGGGAACTTGTGTTCCCTCCAGGGTTAATTTTTCATGCAGGGGGTGGGGCTAGGCTACTGATACAAGCCCAGTTTCTGGGCTGTCAGGAAGGAGTGAGGGGTAAAGGGAGGGAGCTTCTGAATGCTGAATGGCCAGAGCTGGGATGGGGGGAGGGGAGGAAATGGAGCCCCCTCACCTTGTGGGCCTCCCCCAGCTACCCCAGCTGGGGTATTGGAAGGAGCTGGGTCAGGCCCATGAGGCAAGGGGGCTCTGTTGCCTCCCCCTCCCCCTCAGCTCTGGCCATTCAGCAGATGGGAGCTCCACCTCCCCCTTCTCCCTCCCTCCTTCTCCCACTGACAGCCCCAGAGTTGGTGGGAGAGGCGGAGCTGGGGTGGCGGTGGCTCTGTAGTCTCCTTGGAGGCTGCTGGGGTGTCCCCGCCTGCTGATCAGGGCCAGAGTAGGCCAGCTACAGCCCCATCCCTGGCTTAACAGGTGAATGCCTGTTGGGTTGGTGGATGTAGGGGGGTGGGCAGTGGGCTCTAATGTGGGGAGGTGAAGGGGAGGTGGTGGGCTTCATGTAAAGCACTGTGAGTTAGAGTGGGGACCTAACATCTGTCTGTGCTCTTTGTTACAAGTTATCTCTTCTTTCTTTCTGGTCTGGATTTGTTAGTTTCTAGCCATGCTAGTATTGCCATCATCTGATCAATGAAACAAAGTCTTCCTTCAGAAAACTTTTCCTTCATATTTACTTTTATACCTTGACTTAGTTACATTCTAACCTTATCTTTGGCCAGCTATATATATTAAGACTCTTGTTTCTCTTGTAAAGTAGGTTTCCTGGACCCCAAATCTGTTCTGAACCCCTTCAGTTTCCATTCTTTTGGGTACTGTATTAACACAGAACAAAAGATGTTTCCTCATACATAGAGGGCACATCTATATGAGATGTTTACTGTGCAGTTGACTAACTGTACTGTAAATGTCTCAGCGTCTACACAGGCATCTCTATTAGGAAGCACAAAACTAATAAACCCCACAGAAGAGTAGTACATGTAAATACAAGTGCAACCCTGCCACAGAGTTGTTTTTTTTTTAAACAGTGCATGTGCAGATGCTGACCCAGCTGTCTGGGATACGAGGGTGCTTCAGTACAGAGCTGCATGCCAGCTAGCCCCATGCTGAAGCACCCTTGTGCCCCAGCCAGCCCCTTCGCAACACACTGAGCCTGGTCAGAGTAGAGCCAGGGCTGCTCTGACTCAGTTCAGTGTGCTGCAGTCTGAGTGCACATCTAAACTGTCTGCCTGGGAGCTTCCCAGGAGCAATAAACTGTGGAGCAGTGATCTCCATGGTTTATTATTGTGCGCTAATGACATGTGTAAATGTGCCCAGGGTTTAAAACATAAACACTAATCTATGATTTGAAAGTTTGGTGTTGAAAATTGAAACGAATATTATATACATCAATTAAATTTTCATAGTTTCATAGTTGGTAGGGTCAGAAGGGACCTGAGCAGATCATCAAGTCCACCCCCCTGCCATGGCAGGAAAAAGTACTGGGGTCAAATGACCCCAGCAAGTTGTTCATCTAACCTCCTCTTAAGGCCCCCAAGGGTAGGAGCCAGCCCCACTTCGCTTGGAAGTTGGTTCCAGGTCCTAGCCGCCCTGACAGTGAAGTAGCGCCTCCTGATGTCTAGTCTGAATCTACCCTCTGCCAGCTTGTGACTGTTATTTCTAGTCACTCCTGGTAGTGCTTGGGGGAACAGGGACTCCCCCAATACCTGCTGGTCCCCTCTGACTAGTTTGTAACAGGCCACTAGATCCCCCCATAGCCTTCTCTTGTGGAGGCTGAACAGGTTCAGGTCCCTTAGTCTCTCCTCGTAGGGCCTGCCCTGCTGTCCCCTGACCATGCGGGTGGCCCTCCTCTGGACCCACTCAATGCTGTCCACATCCCTTGTGAAGTGCAGCACCCAGAACTGGATGCAGTACTCCAACTGCGGCCTGACCAGTGCCGCATAGAGGGAGAGGATCACCTCCTTGGACCTGCTTGAGATGCATCTGTGGATGCATGACAAGGTACGGTTGGCCTTCATGACTGCGTCCCCATACTGTAAGCCCATGTTCATTTTGGCATCAGTAATGACTCCAAGATCCTTTTCTGCCTCTGCACTGACAAGAAGGGAGT
>NW_005841954.1:19676-30552 GCF_000455745.1 Alligator sinensis
TCCTTGATCCGGGTAGCTAGTCCCAGTTCCATCTTCACCTTGGCCTTCCTGATTGCCCCCCTGCAGCCCCGAGCAACCGAGGTATAGTCCTCCCTGGTGATGACCCCTCCCTTCAATTGGGCGTACGCCTCCCTTTTAGCTAGAAGACGTTCCCCTATGCTTTTGGTGAGCCATGGGGGCTTTTGCGCCCTCTTGCCCCCTTTGATCCTTGTTGGGATTACCTCCCTTTGGGCTTGGAGGATTGTCTCCTTAAGGAACGACCACTCTTTTTGGACACCCGACTCCCCTCTCCTCCGGGACCTCAGTACTTCCCCAACTATTCTTCTTACCTCATTGAAATCCACCCTCCTGAAGTCCAGGGCTGCTGCCTTGCTGCAGGCTTTTGCCACCTTGCGCTGGATGGTGAATTCGAGCAGGCGATGATCACTGTCACCCAGGTGATCGAGCACCCGCAGCCCCCTCATGAGTTTGTCGCCTGTGGCCAGCACCAGATCCAACAAGGCATCTCCCCTGGTAGGGCTGTGCACCTCCTGAGTTAGATGGAGGTCCTGTATCTTGGCTAGGAACCTACGTGAACGGTCAGACCTGGCTGACTGCTCTTCCCAGCAGATGTCTGGAAAGTTCAGGTCACCCATGATGACCACATCTTTTGATGTCCCTTTATTTTTGAAGCCATTTAAATGGTAGGCATGTAGGAAGTTGATGGCTGAATCAGACTGTGCTAGTCTTATTTTCTGGGCAGAACATTTGCTCCTGACAGGAGCAGTTCAGTCCAGGGCTTGTTCTGTCTTGCTCTGCCCCTCTACAACAGCCAGGAGGAGCTCCAGGCTCCCTCTGATGCCAGCCCTGGGCTGATAGGAGGCATGGAGGTATGTCTTGATGTTTATTTGACTGGGAGGCAGGTGCCCCCAAAGTTGGGACAGCTCTTCCCACCCCACAGAGATTGGAACTGGTTCCTATCTCCATGTAGCTGGGGGGCAGCTGCCTCTACCCTGCAGAGATCATGACCAGTTCCAATCTCCATGTGGCTGGGAGGTAGCTGCCCACAGAGTCAGGACAGATCTCCCCATCCTGTGGGAATTGGGACAAGCCCTGATCTCCATATGGCTGAGAGGCAGCTCTCCTTACCCATGGAGACTGGGACTGGTCCTGATCACCAACAGAGCCAGGAAGCTTCCTCTGCCCTGCAGAGATCAGGGCTTAGCCAGGCAGCTGTGGCCCCCTGCTGCCTGGGCTGATGAGGAGCAAATTGCTTCCATTGAGTGTGTACACATGTACTTCAGCACATTAGTCAATGCACCATGTTTATAGTACCTGTATGTATTGGTACTAGTAAATAACACATTAGACTAATGCACAGTAGTGGATGTGCATATGTACATGGTAACACTTTACTGCGCATGAAATTAATCTAATGTGCAGTAAAGTGTCTCGTGTAGATGCACCTGCAGTATCTCAAATTTCTACTTGCAGGTAGAAAGTACCCAGAATCGGCAACACTGTTCCTACTGAATCTATGGGAAATAGATCTATAGAAATCTATTTCCCATGTTATATCCAGCACACAAAATGCCAAGCTCATGAGGTTTTTATAGCATAGATAGGATGGCTGATAAAATGAAAATTTCTGAACTACTTTCTATTCCTAACATATACTTCAAACTTCTGAATATTAGCCTAGCAGCCAACTTCCTGACAAAACCCTACTTTCCATCCCCACGCAATAAGAGTTCTTGTGAATAATGTGAAACCAGTGGCATATGCCAATGGTTATATTAGTCAGTTTCAGTATTTGCCAACCCTTTTAAACAGAAAATCTGCAAACAACAGGCTGTTTTTTTTTTATCTTCGAAGCAAGGAGGATTCGGCCTTAAAAGACTTACAAGCCTGAGGGTGATGGCAACTTTCAGCCCCAAACAAAGATATATTGTAGATAAAAGCTGATGAGTGCTGTATGTCATGCTAGCTGCAGCACTATGAACCTTAGAACACAGAAGAGGGGAATAGTAATATATGTAGGAATGGTTGGAGGAGACATTAGAATTGAAAGCTTGTTGTATATCAAAACTCTGAAAAATAAGCCAGGATATGATCAAATTGGTTAATTAAAATGCAAAAAGTGATTATAGTATCTTGTATTTGTTTACTACTTTAAGTATAAGCTGAGCATGAGCTCTATTAACTTAAGTTGTCCAAATCATGGAGGATCTGTCAAGGAGCTTCTCATCAATCTCCGATAATGACTATAGGAGTATTTAGCTGATCTAAGGGACACAGCTGGATTTTCATCCAACCCCTTCATTTCTGAAACACTAATTTAACACTTAAAGGAAAACTCCTATGTTGTTCTGTCAGACTTTGTTTAGGTAAAAACTTTCTGCAAAAGAATACTTTCAAATTAAGAAATGTCATTAAAGAAATTTTACAGAAATTTCAGTAATTCTCCAGTAGCAATGGATATCTCAGCCCTAACTCTTTAAAGGTAGCTATTTTCCAGGAAGTGAACTCAACTAAGACAAGAAGGGATGCATTCCATTTAAAAATAAATGGGAGGACCAGGGTATTTAAAATATACTTATGAGTTCCTAAATCCCTAGTTCACTGATGATATGTGGACAGTTAGGGCTAGATTGTATTTTACCTTTACATGACTAAGTAGCACTTAAGTAGCTGCCTAATTGCAATTATGTTCATAGTTTTGCTATTACCTTTATGTTTCCCATCCAGGAAAATGTTTTTAGATTTCAAAATGTTATTCATTCCACAGTGGGACCAAAATGAAACCTTTGGAGATTTTACTTTGAAAGAGACTGATGTAGTCTGGGTTGACCAATTGCCCAATGGCTAGAGGATAAGGGAAGCTTGACTTACGTCCTGGCTTTGCTGTTATCCAGGATCCCTAACTGTGATGCTACTGACTATTCTGGGGTGAGTCTTTATAATCTCTCCTGTTGAAGACGTCCTGTTTTGTACAAATAATTTACTATTTCCTGGTGCCAGCATGTGAACTTGAGGATTCTCTATGTAAGACGCATGATATACTGGGTACATCTACATGTGCCCTTATGGCACTATTGTTACTGTGCCTTACACACAGTACACGATTATTGTTAGCTGCTACATCACCGTAGCGATGTGCTATACTGAGGGAGCACGTCACTATGGTGATGTAGCTGCGGCATCACAGTTTTTGCCTGCTGACGCTACATCATGGTATTGCATTGCTATGGCAATATAGTGTCACGTGTAGATGCGCCCACTGTCTCTTATTTTGACCAGAATTTCATCCTGGATCTGAAAAAATGTTCATCAAAGCTAGTACACTTCCTGCAAGTTCTAATTCATATAGAGAGTAGTCAGTGCAAATGGATACTAGCCCAATAGTTTCCATGAAGCTATATTTATTCACACAGATAGAGGACCCATTTCATATCCTGTAACTAGGAGATCAGTAAAGATGTGGAAGGAGTTCTGCAAACATTAGCATTTTCCTTGAGGTTGTTTTTGCTGTTTTTGTTTTTTATTTAGTGACAAGCCAATTTGGTGGTTTATAGCTGATGTTTATTTATAAGTTCCAGACTAGAAGATGCAAATTGTAAATTCTCAGGTAGGTCATGTAGTCAGTAGCACATCTCTTATTTTTCCCCAAAAATGGAATTCAGTGTATAGTATTAGAAAGAAAGAAACCAAATTAGCAAAGTAAAACTTGAATTTAAATATTGTTATAAAAAGCCAGCTAAATAAACAAATGAGCCACCATCTTCAGTCACTGCTCTAATAAAACACTCACCCTGATCTTCATTGCAATACTGATCTGTAGTCTGTTGTCATGTCTTTTTTGTTGTTGTTGTCATTTTGGACCTTCAGCTGGCTTTTTGGCAGTTGAATTAGGCTTCTTGGGTTCTCTCCAGGAGAATTGTTATTGTTATAATTTGTATGACTGGCATAAATATTTTTGATGGAATGAGTTATAGGAGCAATAGGCACTGCAATTTCTTTTTCAGCTACATGAAACATACAAGTTAAAATGCTGTTGTCTGTTCTTGTTTCTTCTACCTATATGCATTCATTGAAAAGGTATTTGCCAAGGTACATCATCTTTGGTATCTAACAAACATTTTTATTGGTATTTAAGTCATGTTAGAACTTCTGCTTTTGCACTTTATGGTGAGCTGCTACATAAATACATAAGCACATTTCTTATATGAGAAACTAATTTTATAAAGTGGCGCTCTCCATAAACTCAGAAAGATTCCATGTAAGCCTAGACCCAAGTATAACAAGCAATGCAGTGAATGCATACATAATCATATTTAAATATCTGAAGTTTCCATATTTATGGGTTTTTAAATAAGAAATATAATTGTGTTTTGGGAAGTTTGCAGGACATCTTTGTGCCTTCTCATCAGTATCATCACTACAGTTTAACATATTCTGCTGTCTTAATATTTACTTTATAAATTGCAAGATGTTTACCTAACTAGGGCAGTAGAATATGAAGTTGCTCGCTGATGTCTCTATATAGTCTATCAAGCTCTAACAGGTGTGAATTCCATACATTACAGAACCAAATCCCATAAAATGTCTCTGATTCCAGTATTTTGCAAGAATAGCCACTGCATGACCCAGGTTGTTGGTAGAAACTTGTTGTGTGGCTTGGGGTCAGGCAGCCCTGAATCATAAACCTGTGTTTCTTCATACTGTAGTTTCCCAGAAATGACTAAAACTCAGATGTCAAGTTATTTTTTTTCAAAAGGTAGGGTTGGGGGAAGATTACAATTTCCTCATGTGTTTTTGACAGCATAGCCTAGTGCTTGAACTGCAAGCACACTTTAAAGGTCCCAAGTGCATTGAATTGTTGCACCAAGTGATAGAATTCCAACAGAAACAGGGTTGTTCACAGAATTTTCTTCATAATTACATTTCAAAACTATATTGATTTCTTATATGTCAATTCTTATTACAGCTTAAATGTCAGGCTCCTATTCCTCTTGGATGAATATCTTAAATTTGGGCCTTTCTGAATAGCTGTTTTCATTGTAGATTTTTCTCTAGGACCTCTTCCTTTAAGACTGCCTTTTCTGGGGGGTTTTAACACTACTTCTGCGTTTTATTTTTTGCTATTGGCTCTCTGTTCTCCTCCTCATCTTATCTGTTTCCCTGTGCTCTTTAAGGATGATTAGTGAAGCAGCACTGGCACCTTTGTACACAATTCTCACTGTAACTTTAGAATTTATCTTGCCTCTAGTATGTGTAATAATTACAAGTTCCAATCAAAGTACATATTTTAAGTTACAAGTTTGTGTGGTTGCTTTAGTAGAAATGCAAATGTTATGTATTTAACATGCAAATGAAGAGAAATAAATATAATGCATGAAGTCTGTATTCCATCTCAGAAGTAATTGTAATGTGTAATAAGAATTCGGCAGTCAGGTTTGACAGGAGAGAAGGCTCAACAATTTTTATTTACTGCATGAGCACTGATATAAGTGTGACTGCTGAGGCTGCTGGTAACTTTTAATGTGCATGGGGCATGCTCAACACCCTAACAGTATTATCATAGCCACTCTCATGTTAACATAGCATCATGTCACTGGTATGGTTATGCCCACATGCGTAGCTTGATACCTCTTCTCACAGCATTGAGTCTTTCTTTCAAGATGCATCTTTGCACTTGATGAAACTCTACCAACACGACACAGGATGTCATGAGGTGCAGTTGATCCTATTCACTATTAACTAGCTAAATATTATAAAAGTATTTGCTAAGGAAAACAAATCAAATGCCTCACAATAGTCACAGTACTAGAACTTCACGTTTCCAGTAGATTCAATTTGTGAGGGACCCTGCAAACCAATATTATTTCTATTGTCTCCTGCATTCTGCTTCAAGTTTTAGTTTAAATCAAACTGCATGCTGCAAATGAAAACAAGTCAGAATTTCCTGAGTTTTACTTTGCTTTTGTTCAAGATGCCATTAATCTGCCAATTTTTCAATAGTTTCCACCACAACTCCCACCATTTTCTTGGAATTTCCCTGTGTGAAAAAAAAATCAGTCTTTGTCTTTCTCAAGAGTCAGTGGCCAGCAAGTCCCATCGTCATTTGATCCATAGTCCTCATCTTCATTTTTGACTTAACAGACAAATTAGGCTGATTCTTATCTTCCTTCTTCCCCAGTATCAGCTGCTGCTGAATCTACTGTCTATTATCTTGTTCTGGTCCCTGATGTGTCCTAGAACTAATAGTCGGAAAGATGAAATTAGACATCAATGATAAAAAAGGAAGGAGGGATATAATATTGGAGAAAAGCACAATTAATTGCTAGAGTGAAGACATTATTTATATAAAATATTGTATAAATATTTTGCACAATCTGAAATTAATAGCTGCAGCTGTCAATATTCCAACAAAGACATAAGAGCAAAGGTGACTGTATGTTACAGTGCAACTGATGCATGATTCTTTATATATTTGTAAGGGGTAAAGTCTTAAAAGATATTCACTGTTTCACAAGAGGCTAATGGAACTATTTCATTATTGCAGTAATGTAATTAGAAATCTCATAAGCAATCAAGCAGCCAAATTCTGCACCAGCTGTAAGCAACTAAAACAAAAGATGACAAGTGGGCTTGCAAGTAATGAATTACAATAATCCAGGTGAGGAATAACAGACAAATGTATGAGTGTTTTGGTGTCCCCAAGAGACAAGATGGGATATAGGCTGGAAATTATCCTAGGACAGTAATAAGATGGCTTTGCAATCTGATTAATATAGACATCAAACCTGAGCTTGGAATAAAAAATAATTTGTTATGAGCCCTGAGGCTTTTGGAGGGTGTAGCAGGTGTCAAAGGGAACAACCTAGAACCTAGAAATAATATAAAGACTGACGTTGAGGAGACCTGATGGAAAATAATTTTTATTCTGTCCACATTTCGTTTTAGAAAATTGGATGACATCCAAGCCGGAATATCATAATGTTAGTTTCACAAAACAGAAAGATATAAGGTATGCTGCATTTGGGCATTATCCCAGCACTTTAGAATCGAATCTTATTGTGTCTAACGATGTCACAGAAATGAAAGATACGCATAAAAAAGACAAAATTGTATTCATTTAAAAATATTTTAAAAAAATACCTATGTATTATATTAAACACTGAGAGACTATCATACATAATATGATTAAATTATTACTATTAACTATTTTTTCAGTAAAAAAACCTGTCTTAAATTATCATCTAAACCTGGCATAAATGTTTAAAAGATTTCCAATCTCCATTTTACTTAAATGGGCTTTAGATCAAGCCCTGAGATTATACTTGCAAAAATGGGCTTGGAAACAAGGAGTCTGAAAACATATTTGTCTTTCAGTTTCTATGAGAATCCAAGCTGTAAGTATGTCACTGTAAGGGCAATGTTCAGGTAAATTAGGAGCCTTGTTTCAGACATGCAACTCTATATCATCTAGTGTGAGGGTAGTGGAGAATAGTGGTGGGTGTTTAAACTAATATGTCCTGGTGATTTTTACAATACCTAAGTAACATAGATCATTGAAAAAGGTGATGGGTTATATATAACTGTAGCTGCTAGTTTCCTGGTCTGTTAGAACAGATTGTAAGTTATTGGGAATGCCAGGTATGAAGAAGAAAAACAAAAATAAAAAGGCATGCAAGTTGAGCCATGAGACCAACAAGAAAGAGACAAGAGATACCCTGAACAGCAGGGAGGCAAGGAACTACTAAATCCTTAATCAAACATTAATACATGTGTCCTCTGATTCAGGTTTCTACTGGTGTTTTGGTTCTTTTATTCCTGTCATAGCACATGTTGATTTGGAAGTTGGTACACTTTTTGAAGGATGATTCATTTCCCAGGTTGTAATCTTAGTAGGAACTTGAGAAATGTTGTGAATGGTAACTTGTTAGAAATAAGAAGTATACTTCTGAAGATATGAAAGTGCTTGAAAGGAAAACATTTTTCAAGCACAAAACTATTTCTGTGCCCCCAGATTCTCCAGCAAGAAAGACAGAAGAATGACAGTGTTAAGTGCAGGCATGTGGGTAAAGTAAATCAATTTTAGTCTTTGTAAAGACACAGAATTTTTTAATTAGAATTTCTCCCTTTTTCATCTTTACTTTTCTCAGTTTCATATCTCCAAATCATGTACCCATCCTTAATTGAAACATAAAATAGTATAATTCTATTATGCTATGTGACCTGGAATAGTAATTGGTTTTAAAAGGGTATTGGGTGGAATTCTGGCTTCATCAAAGACAATAAGTTTTGTCAATGACTTCACTGATAGGGGTGGGGGAGGGGGGTTGTCTGCTCTATGCCAAATCAATGATGCATCTTGTAATGGATGGGACTGGGCATGCCCTGGCATAATACCATATTTGCTTAATTAGAATATGTGTTATTTTCCCCCATTTAACATAAGGAAAAAGCAATCAAGTACAGGGTAGTGGTGGGCAAGCATCTGCTGCAGCTCTAGCTCCAGTTCTGGCTTGGACTCCAACCCAGGGTTGGGACCAGAGCCAGAGCTACACCTGCTGCCTGCTTTGCACTGGCTCTGCAGTCCCCATCACTCCTCCCCCACTGCCTCAAGCCCTTGCTGCCTCAGTCTCCCCCCTTGCTGCTTCTCCCCCTCTCTGCTGTACCCCTCTTTACCTTTGCTCCATGCTGGCAGACTCTGTCCTTGGTGCAGCTTGGAGCATAGAGCACGGACATGTATTCCAGCCTGGCCCTGGAGCAACAGTGATGGCTGTATGTCACTGCTATGGGGCAGGATGGAGACATGCTCAGTGCCCCAGGCTGCAGCAGGGACATAGCCTGCCAGTATAGAGCAAAGGTTAAGTGGAGGAAGTGCAGAGGCAGGTGGTTGGAAATCGACTTTGGGGTGGGGGAGGTGGGAGGAAAGGGGGGCAAGTACCTAAAGCTGTAGGGAGCAAAAGCATTGTGGAAGAGAGGGCACAGGAATAGGGGGATTGGGGGCCTGAGGCTTCAGGTACAATGCGGGGACAGGTGGCAGGGAGCAAGTTACCTGCCTTTCTCACTGTTTGTCCTACTGCCTCCATATTTCCTGCCTCTACCACCAGCCCCTACTACCTGTCCCACCAGTGCCTGACCCCCACTGCCTGCCCTACCACATATGCTGTACTGCCTTCCCCCCCCACCACTGCCTTCCCCATTACTGCTCTCCTCATCACCGCTCCCCCCCACCTCCTTCAATATTAGGGGAGATGAATTTAAAATGACCTTCCAATAATTAGATTCCCTACATGAAAAATTATAATAAATGTATATATTTTTCATGTATAAAATCCAAATATTTGGGGGGTCACCTTATAGTCAAATGCCAACTTCCAGGGGAGGCAGTTAAAAGTGGCTTCTGCTGGCGCCTGTGTGATTGCGATTGCAATTGCAGCAGCAACCAGAAATCATCACTGTCCATGTGCACCTGATGCCAAGCTGCATCTGCATGCTGCTGCCCTGTCCACCTAAGTCCACTGACCCTCTTCAGTGCCAGAAGTTCCAGACTCATTTCAGCAGCTATTCTCATGCCTGGTGGAGATGAGTCTAGAGTAGCCTTACGGGTGAGCTTCTAGCTTTTGAGTGCATCAACAGACTTGGTGGCCCATGCTCAATCCTGACTTCCTGGGTCCTGCTGCTGACACAAGAGCAGGGTTTCCCCCTGACAGTTAAGAATTGAACTACTCTCCTGAGGATATTTTCTCCTGTTTGCTTAAAAGTTCTAGTATAACCAAACTCTGACAATGGCCATCCTTGAATCATGGCTTATTTTAGTTTTTGTAGTTAATTCAGAGAGAATAACATTCACTTAGGCATAGGGGCCGCAAAAGTCTTAAACCAGAGGCACAGGGGTGAATTTCACTCAGAATTCAGATCAGGTAAATGTGTCTGCATGGTGTTAATATTTAATGGCAGAGTTCTTAATGATATATATTTCCTTCAGCTGATCAGTGATTGCTTTCATCTAGACAAGCCATAATGCTCAGTTTCATCCAACAGCTCTAACAGAATTTATACACAGATACAAGCCTCTAAATATATTTTGTGCTTAAAAACTTATGCCTTATATACTGTTTACATTACTCCCACACACTAAAAATGCAAACTCTATTCCAGGGATATCAAACATCCGGCCTGTGGCCATGGAACTGATTTATCTGGCTGCCACAGCCTGCCACAGAATTTGGGGTCTCTGCACCTCAACAGGCATGGCTATCATTGGGAGCCCCTTGGTTCCATGCTGCTGTTATACATAACACCCTGTTGCCACACACTTCTGGAGCTGTGCTGCGTTGCTGCTCCATTGTGCATGACTGTACATGCTGCACTGCTGCACACCCTGTGATCTACATTTCTGCCCAGTCAAAGTCCTGCACCACCACATGTCCCCCGGCTCCATGCTGCTGCCTGGCCAGAACCCCACAATGCTGCCCGAATGAGGCCCCATGCTGCTCTCTGCCCCCAGACCAACACTGCTGCTTGGCCCCAGAGCCACTCTGCTGCCTGAACACAGACCTACTACAGTTACTTCTGGCTCCGCAGATCTGGCCCAAGAGCAGCCCCTGCAGTCCAGATCTGCCCTGGGGCTCAGGGTGTGTTTGATACCCTAATTTACCCATATCAAAAGAAGCAGTTACAAGATGGAAAAGGAAAAGTACCTAGGTTATTTAGTTTTGTTCACTTAATTGCCTTGAAGAATTGTTTCTTATAGCTTAGTCTAGTTTTAAAGGATGCAAATAACTAGATCTTGTCTCCAACTTCCATTGGAGACAATTCCACTGCCTAATAGATCTTGCTGAAATCCAGTTGGTCCTGGCATTCAGTCTGCATTTGCTCTTTC